>NW_016805666.1:5373949-5441516 GCF_001698545.2 Rhinopithecus bieti
CCTTAGTACTCTACTGTTTTAAAATAAATTTTATTGATTCTTCATAGGATTGGGCATCTTTTAATTTCTTTTTTCTTGTTTACTCTTGCTATTCAGGTTTACTATTTAACTTTCCTTTTGGAAAGTTTGTATTTTTTTCCTCTTATTTTATAGAAATAATTTATATAATATATTCTAGAAAATAATCTTTTACCAGTTGTCTGGAACATATTTTCTTTCAGTATGTGTTTTACTGTAGACTCACTTGTTCTTGAGGAATTTTTTATTTAAAAAATGTTTTAATATTATTATAAACAGACATCTTTTTTTTAGGCTTTGTGCTTAAGATATCTTTCCCTGTCATGTAGTCATAAAGATATTCTAGCATACATTTCTGCTAAAATTAGTTTTGCTTTTCACATCAGGTCTTCAATCATCTGAAACTTATTTCTTTGTATAATACAAAGTAGAAAGCACAATTTTTATGTGGATAACAAATTATACTATTTATTGACTAATCCATTTTCATAATGAATTATGAAGTTCATTACTATTTTCTTTAGTGCAGTCTTTTTATGATAAATTCTTTTTTGAGAAATATCTTCAATATCACCTTCATTTTTAAAAAACTATTTTCATCAGGCAAAGAATTATAGTTTGCTGGGTATTTTCTTTTAACCCTTAATTATACCATTTCATTGTCTTATGATTTTCATTATTTTATTTTAAAATCATTGCTCAATTTTGAGGTTATTTCGATGGTGTCTTTTGTATTTGGCTTTTAAAGTTTTACTAAAATATACCGAGGTGTGAATTTTTTAAAATTTATTTATCTCTACTTACATCTTTGGCTTGACATGTTTTTTCAGTTTTGAAAAACTACTGTCTTCTGACCTATTCTCTCTCTCTCTGTCTCTTTCTTGCCACTTTCTCTTATTCTTCTTCCTCCTATTCAACTCCAATTTCATAGATATTCAATTTCTTCCCCATTTCCAATTTATCTTTTGATCTGTTCTGTATTTTCCATTACTTTTTATTGCCTCCCCATATTTCAGGTCAGATATTTTCTACTGACCTATTTTCTAATTAATAAATTATTTCTTCACTGGGGCCTATAATGTTATTGAAACTATGTGTTGAAATTTAAATCATTGTATTTTAATTAAGGCATTATTCAGACTTTCTGAATAATTATTTTTATACTTTCTCTTACCTCCCATGATTCATCATATTATTTAAGTTATTAAACATTAATCACATATTAAGCACTTTAAAGTATAATTGTGATTTTTTAAAATTGATTTTAATGTATCTCTTTTATCACCTATTTTTTCCTTTTGATTTTGTCAATTCTTGTCTGTAGAGCTGTTTATTCTTGATAGGATGGCAGAAACTGTGGAGGAAAATTAAAGAACTTCTTTGAGGCCTTGGATGGTGTCTTCCTCCATGTATAATTTACTCTTATTTCTTGAAGACAGTTTAAAACATTAAGGAATTGAATTGACTTCTTCCTGGACTTCAAGTGCAATTATTCATTATACAAGACAGCTGGTAAAATGTGTCCCCCAAAAGTGAGAACTAAAAGGCCATAAGCATTCATTAAAGTATATACCCATTTTATGTAGAAGAATCAAGGATGTTTTCATGAAACGTAAAATTGGAGCAGGATCTGGGTAATACTTAGGAGTTTGACTACGAAGTTTAGAGCGAGAGACTGAACAAGGAAAGCAGACAGTGAGTCAGAAAAGTGACTCTAAAAAACAACATTGTTCAAGTTGATCTAATATATTCAAACACATACATACACAAGCTTTTTATCATCACTCTCATTTTTTTTCTGTGAATAAGCTGAGACCATCCTTGAAATAGACTCACTTTGGTGTAATCAAGTAAGAAATAAGAAATAGTGGTTTTCTGATTGCTCTTTCTCTCTACAGAATATTTTATAAAATTGCCACTCAATTTGAATGTCACTGCTATCATGGTGCAAAAGATTAACTCATGAAGTAAAAGTCTACTTTCTTTTCATCAACGTACATTTGAATTTAAATACTAACTATCTTGATGATACAAGAGTATTATTCAAAACTGACTTTTAAATGAAACCTAAATCCTCAGAACACACTGAGTAAAATAACATTAAACAACTTTTCCTTTACAGCTCAGAATCTCATCTGTAAAATGAGACTTTAGTGATTTGTGTAATTCATTCATCAAATAAGAGAGCACCTTTATGGACCAAATATTTTCCTAGTAACATAATAGTACTTTCATTGTAGGATTGATATGAGTTTTCTGTTTTTCATCTTCACTCCCAGAACCAATCTCATGGTACTCCCTGAGAAATACCAGCACCAAACAGTGATGGCTTCTCAAAATTTGCATCCTAGCTCCACAAGTTTCTTTTCTAACAGCATAAGCTGGTCAGCCTTCCTTCTGAAGAGGTCTGGCTCCTGCTCTGAGGGAACCACTTTCAAATACTAATTATTAAAAACACCTACCTCTTCCCTTTTTTTAGCCTCATGTCCAGGAATGGTAGCTATTTCCTGCAGAAAATATTTCTGTGGTATCTCAATGTTTCCTTATTTGTATTTCAGTCTTCTAATATTTATATATCCAATAATCATATTTTTTCTGTTAAATTAATTGGTCTGTTTTATATGGTCTTGATGGGACCTTGACTGATAAAGAGCCATAGGCAGTCTTATGTGTAATTCTAATATAAATAATAGGGGTTATATAATACTGATTTTAAGATCTAATGGAAATATATGGAATTGAGATGATTTCATGGTTACCTAGTAGTCTAGGAAAGGCTTATAAGAAGACTTTACATGAGAATTGGGCCTGACGCCTAGAAAAGAAATTTGTTAAGAAGTTAGGAAATTTGTAGCAGGTGGTCAAAGTGGCTTTCGGAAGCAAGAAAGCATGTGACTCTTTAAAACTGGTGTGAAGTGTGCCGTAATATGACTAGATTATGAAGGTATAAGAATATATGTGAGAAGCTACTGGATAATGAGATTTTTTTCAGGTCTTTTTGTGGCAACTTGTTGACCTTAATATTGGACTAAGGAATTTGAACCTACCTCGTATTCAGTGGAAGGTCTCTCTTGGACAAAGAGTTACATAACGCAGTCTAAAATTTAGAATGGTTATCGAAGTAGCATTAATGGATTGAACATTAAACAGGTGGACTTCAGGAGATTCTTTAAGAGAGCGTTGTGATAGTCCATGGAATAGATTAGGGCTTAAATTAAGTTAGTAGCAACTGAAGTTGAAAATTTAATATAAGCAGATCTGGTGGCATAAAACTAAAAACACTAACCAAGATCTCTGGACTTTTGAAATAAATGTGAATAAGAACTTTATTTAAAAGCATTTTAGTACTGTACTAATGGAATGAATCAGCAAGGATAGGTCTTTAAACCTATGGAAATAAAATAAGGTTTTTGTGCACTCTCAAGCTTTTTTTCTTTCTTAAAACTTTTCTCTCTCAACAGGAAAAGTGACTTTATTTGGCTTTTTGTTTTATTATCTTGAAGCTTCAGGCCATAATTTGAACTCTTATAACAAATGACAATTTAATAGTAATCAATAGAAAGATACACACTTAGGAGACAGCAGCAAGTGAGGGCCCCAAATACTGAAGTAGAAGTCAAGAGAGATGTAATTCTCTGCTTCCTTCTCTGCCTTTGTGTCTCGCCTTAAGCAATAAGTTTCCACCTTATGTCCTCCATCAATAAAGTAGATGTATTAATGAATATATCCTTATCTTGATTTCTTGGCAGTTTTAGGAACTAAGAAATGCTTATAGGAATATCTATACTCTATAGGAGGTAGCTCTTTTTTTTTCTTTTTAGGAAGTAAGATTGAGCAATACATTTATTGTGTCTAATGCAAAGTAGGTTTGTTTGAGTTTTATCACTTTTGAACAAACTTCCCAAAAACATGGAAAAAATCAAGCAAAACAAACAAACAAACAAAAACACTTTTTGCACACAAAGAAATATGACTCAGCACATCTGCATTATTTTAAAGTTCTGGATGTATTTTGTCTTGTTGCATTTATGTCATGAAGTGACAATTTTAACATTGGCAGGAACCTAAAAGCCATTGTAAGGGCCAAGGAAAAACTTATTTGCCCTCTGTCATATCATTGAAAAACTCAACTGACAAAAGGCAAATTAACAGGGGAATGGTGTACAAATTTATTAGCATGCACAGGGAAAAATCAGAGTGATTACCCAAAATCCCAATGGGACAGAAATGCTTATATATTCTACTTTTTAGTGGTAAGGACGATGGGAAAGTGTGGATGATTTTAGGGAGAGTATTAAATGATTTTCAGGGAAATTCAATGGGCTTAAAAAAGACACAATGGGCCTATAATGAAAACATTCTTGGCACAGACTTACACATACAAGTTGATTGCAAAGTAAGAATACATTAAAAAGTAATTCACTCAGTCATATATGACCTTAGTAAGACTCTTTGCTCCTTGATATCAAATTCCCTATCTTTCAGCGTCTTGCACCTCCTTCATAATGGTGCAAATTTGACAGGTCTTACTGGTTGGACCCTATTGCCTTTGCAGTATATATACACTGCCTACTGCACATACTGATATTCTCTCCGATTTTATAGAGCCTCAGTTCAGTATAGTGTTTCTTGTTCTCTTGAAGTCTATACCTGTCTGTGCTCCTGAAGTTTACGTAGGGTACTTGGGTATTTGTGTACTTCTGTTGTTGTAAAATATCACACAATCTGATTGCAAACAGAATACACTTAGATTTCATAAAATATGAGGAAAAATCGTACCACTTTTCTCTTGTAATTTTCTTTTCTTCTTCCTTGTACCAACCATATACCCTGTCTCCTCCCTCCACTTCTATGCACACTTTCCCCAAAAGCTCCATAGATAACAGCTCCATTATATTTCCATTAGAAAATGCTTACTTTTAATTACCTCTAATTTGGCTATGAAAAAAGAAAGTACTTCTTGCTTATCTTGGAGGTTTTTATATGCACATTACCCTGAGGCAGAGACAGTTAACATCTGTCAAAATCTTCACCCTCACCTCTTCTTTCATACTGGCCAGTTATTTAGCTACTGTTTCTACTACATTTATCAGCCTTATATATCAGTACTTTCTAATGAAATTAGAGTAGATATTATATGTACCACTTTCTGCCATGGATCATAAAAGCTCCCACAAGTGTTCCTTCATGCCCGTTTTTTTTTCTTTTTTTGGGTGGGATGACAATAATGATGTCTTGAGAGGACTTAGAAGTCGCATATAAAGACAGAAAACTTCAGATAACCTTGCTTTTGAATGAATATAGAGAACAATTTCCTCTTCTCTTTGACCCTGAACAGCTACCCTGAACTATATTACAAAAGAGGAGCGGAATGTTCCATCATGTTGAAATCCTTGTATTTCTGCTAAAGCATGCTTACCTCTAATGGCAATGGGATTGCTGGATCATGTGGTAGCTCAATTTTAAGTTTTTTGAGGAACCTCCAAACTGTTCTCCATAGTAGTTGTACTAATTTACATTCCCATCAACAGTGTACAAGGGTTCCCTTTTCCCCATATCCTCACCAGCGTTTGTTATTGCCTGTCTTTTGGATACAAGCCATTTTAACTGGGGTGTGGCGATAACCACCCCACCCTAGGAGTATTGCCAGACTACCACCAGTGTTGCCTCTAGGCCCAAGGTTTCTTAAGTCAGCTTGTTTGTCATTAGTGTTGCCTGGCTTGGGACTCATCCTTCAGGATAGTAGGCTTCCCTCTGGTCCAGGGCAGGTCAAGAAATGCTGTACAAGAATCAAGTCCTAGAACTGGAGACCCCAAGAGCCCACTTGGTGCTCTGCCCCAATGTGGCTGTGTTGGTAAGGTGTAAGACAAAGTTTCCTTTACTTTTCCCTCTGCTTTTCTCAAGCAGAAGTTTCGTCCCACAGCTGTTGCAGAACTTTTCCTTAGTTCAGGTAAAGACGAGGTTCTTTGTCCCATGGCCATGAAAATTCAGGCTCACAGACAATTTGAATGGTGAGTAGGACTAGGTTTTATTGGGTGAAAAGGAAAAAAGGTGGAAACAGGGACTCTTGCAAGACCAGAGTCCCTGCTAGAGTGCTTCCCACTCGTAACTTGAATCCTCAGGTTCCACACAGGAAGAGGAGAGGCCAGGCTCCTTACCACGGCAAAGGGTGCAAACTTCTGTGGCTCAACTGTAGTGCACAGGCTGGTTGAAGATTTTCCAGGGACTCCCACCAACCCGGCTGTCTCATAGCCACCCCAGTTATGTGAGTTTAATTTGGTTTCTAATGTGCTGATTCTCACCTGAAGCCAACAAGTCTCAGAGGCTCACCAAGGCCCTTGATGTAGTACTTGGGTATCACTACTGGTTATTCAGGGCCCAAGGGCTCTTCAGTTTGCAGACAATAAATGCTGGCAGGACTAGGTCCTTTTTTTCAAGGTGGCAAGTTCTCTTCTGGTCCAAGGTGTGTCTATAAATGTCATCTGGGAGCTAGCGCCTGAAACAGAGGCTGCAGGACTCTGACCAGTGCCCTATCCTGCTGTGGCTGAGCTGGTATCCTCGATGCAAGACAAATCCTCTCCACTCTTCCCTCTCTTCTCCTTAAGTGGTAGGCAGGGGTCTCTTTTGGAGCTGTGAGCTGTACAGCCTGGGGTTGGAGAAGGATGATGCCAGCACTCCCTTGACTAGTGTCTCAGTGTGTTGCATGTCTCCCAAGTCCATTATCTCTGGGCCTAATTCAGCATGAGGACTGTGAGAAACACGCTCTATCCAAACCCAGAGAATGGACTCAGAGGCAGGAAGCAGTGAAAGTGAGACTTTTAATAGTAGTCTTGCAAGATCAGGTGTCCAGTAGGTGGGCACACCCAGGGCAGCTATGGCAGGCAATTTATCTCCTAGCATGCAAGTGTCAAGTACTGTGGAGTTACAATCTTCTCAGATGAAACCTAAGTTTCATTATCCCCCTTATAAGGTTATGTCTTGGTCCCCTTCTCTGCTTAAGTTTTGATTTCCCAATAATGAAACTTTCTTCGCTTTTATGGGCTGACCCCTCTTCTACATTCTGTTCACTTATCATGACTTTCTAGGAGCGTGGGCTGTGAGGTTTGTTACATTCACAGTCTGGCTACCAGTGCTTAGATTTATCATGCCTTGAAAATGGATCATTTAAAATGTTTTCTCACCAATTACCTCCTCTTTTCTATTTACTTCCTTTGGTCTCATTTTCATGTAAATCCTTTTGGTCCTTGAATTGCTCTAGAAGTCATTTACTTTCTTCCTCCTAGGAGAATGACCTTAATTTGGTTTCTAATAGTAGCAGGTATTTTACTGGTAAGTCATGGGCATTTGTTTATTACTAGCTGTTTCAATTAATCTCTGTGCTAGTTCCTTTACACAAGGCATAATACAACACTCCACTGCTGTTAGGACTCTGGCCACAATTATGAGAGATGTAAGAACTGAAGATACTATGCCTTTCCATTTTCCAAACCAACCTTCTATCCAACCCATAAAAGGGTTATTAACTCCAGAATTTTCTGCCAGTTCATTGGCTACAGTTATCAGTCCTTGTAAAGCTTTTGTGATGGTCCCATCTGGGGCAGTATTGAAGTACTGAGTACCGAAGTATAGAAGTACAAAGTTTCCCACCCAGCATAAACATACATGCCCCCTTTACTGCTAGTTAATTACATCGAGCACAAACCTGTTTTCCCAGGCCATTCGGCTGGTGGCATCTAATTGGCTAATTGACTAACCATGCCTTTGAGGGTGTCCTGAGTATAACTGATAAATCTTTGTTGATTATGATAGATGTAGTTAATCCAATCAACATTCTTATTAATAGTTGACCACCAGAAGAGTGCTGACTCAGACCCAGGAGCTATTTGGTATCTGGCCTTAAATTCATTAGGTACTCCCCTAGGGACTCCTATAGAGTCAACATATATATTGGGACCAAAAGAATTTGTTGAATCTCTCTGTTTCGGTGGTCATGTGTATTTTTGGGTATCTTATGGAATACCAGGGTGAAGGGAATGGCCAGCTGGACTAAAGCACAAGTCCTGGTCAATTGGGATGGTAACAAGTTATGGAGGTTCCTTTTCCCACAATACCACCAGTCATCAGCCTGGGGTATATGGAGAGCTGAGTAATTGCCATTGCCTCACCAGTGATGTTTAGGATGTAGGTACAAGTCAAGATTCTCCCACAGGCTCATTGAACTCTGCCCACTGCCTAGAGAAGGAAGAGGAATGGTTCATATTCCCTATAGAGAATGAGGGGATTGCTCTGGGATCTGACCTCTGCAATGCAGGAAGGAGCAATGACAGACTCCTACAAATCTCATTTCCCCATGCGTCTTTGTGCTGGTATAGAGCCAACATGCAACACATTCCTTAAGGATTAGTATCCTAGATCACTGTCTAGGGGAAACATAACCACCTGTGCCTGAGATCATCCCGCAGCACCACAGCACATGCATAGCGGCTACTCTTATTGAGGGTTTGTACCAAAAATTTGACCCATTCAACACAGGCATTTGTATCCCCATACCCTGTCTCAGTTTCTAAGGTTTGCTTTAAATCATTTATCTCAATTATTTTTACGCTTTTAGGGTCATTATTTGGAAGACTGAAATGTTTATTAGGGTGTGGGTTTGGAGTCATCCCAGGCAAATGGGAGTTGAGTTCTTGATTAGTTTGAGAGCAAATCACCCTAGGGGGTCTTTCCCTGTGATGTCTGCCCCTAATCCATATACACGAGATGTTACTTTTGGTTCTTAGTCTAGAACAGCTGGATTGTCAATGGTGATGAGTACAGGATTGCATTCTAAATTCTGGCACTTATTTGGAGGTGTTGGGGAGCCCTTGGACAGATGTAGTTTATCCCTCAAGGGTCTCTGGCTTGGAGTTACCCACCCCATGTTTATTATCCAACACTGAAATTTGTTCATCCATCATACATTATCACAGCTGGGGCAGGGTGATGCCCTACTGTAACCTGTATCTGGTTCAGGGAAAAGATATTTGTCTGCCTGCAAGAGCTGTCTCTGATTTTTTAAATTCTCACAAGGTAAGACATGGCAGGCATCAAATCTTAAAGTTTGGGGTGCTGCCATCTTGGTCACATTAATCTTCAACCTGATTGGGTAGGGAGGAGTCCCCTGACAGTTTCCATTTTGACCTTCTGCTCTTTGTATAGTAACCCATCCCAGACATATCAACTTCCAGAAATGGGGCCAGCCCATGTTTCTTATTAGATTTTTCTCAGAGTTAACTTTAAGAGTCCTCAGGTGACCCATGCACTTTTCACTGGTTTTTTCCCCTCCCTTATGGGGTCTCTTTTACCAGTCCCTTGACTCGAGTATAGTGAGTCCACCCCTGTTGAGCTGTTTGCATGGCCATCTCAATGGTCAGGAGCACTTGATAGAGACCTTTCCAGCTTAGGTGGAGCTTGTCTTCTTTCCAAGTCTTAATCAGCACTAAGTCACCAGGCTGGAAGTGGTGAACTGCAAACTCAAGAGGCTGAGTTTGAGTCAGTAGTCCTTTTAACCTAAGAGATAACAGGATGTGGAATATGGCCAGGATATAATTTCTTAAGAATTGATCCTTGGTTTATAGTAGGGAGATCTGTAGCTCTGCTCAAATACAGGAGCCCATATAATAACTAATATGTGGACAATCCCACGTCTTTTCTTGGGGCTATCTTAATCCTAAGGAGTGCTATTGGGAGGCATTTGGTCCAATGCATTTTAGTTTCTAAGATTAGTTTGGAGATACATTTTTTGAGAGTTTGATCCACTCTTTCTACCTTTCCAGAGGAAGGGGGATGCCAAGGGGTGGGATATTCCCATCTAATTTGTAAACCTTCCATAATTCCCCTTAACACCCTTGAGGTAAAGTGGCTCCTATTGTCTGAATCAATATTTTCTGGACTGAGCATGGTGGCTCACGCCTGTAATCCCAGAGAGCCGGACAGATCACCTGAGGTTGGGAGTTTGAGACCAGCCTGACCAACATGGAGAAACCCTGTCTCTACTTAAAAAAGAAATAGAAAATTAGCCGATGTGCTGGTGCATGCCTGTAATCTCAGCTACTCAAGAGGCTGAGTCAGGAGAATCGCTTGAACCTTGGAGACAGAGGTTGCAGTGAGCTGAGATCGCACCATTGCACTCCAGCCTGGGCAACAAGAGTAAAATTCCATCTCAAAAAGAAAAAAAGAAAAGAAAAGAGAAGAAAAGTTCATCTGACCAAATCCAGGTACAATCTGTTTTAATATTTTTTTGACCACATTTCTGGTGGTGGCTATTGGAAAGAGAAAGTCTCCTCTACTTTGGGCATTTCTGTGAAATCTACTTGAATGGTTTGAAATGGTCTTAGTCCAGGAGGTCTTCCTCCTGTGGCCTGTTTTCTAATCACCTTTTTGTTTATCTTTCAACAAGTTACACAACTTTCACAAACTTTTTTAGTGAGGGTATAAATTCCTAAGTATTGCATTACACAGAGCCTGGGGTCCCCAATGACTCCCTTTGTGTAACAGAGACATTAGATCTCCTATTAGGGGTTTACTCACACTAACTCTCTCACACTGTCCACCTTTATCTCAGCTGTCTGTTCTGACTCTGTGGCTCCAGTCACCCCCATGCCTGCAGCTGCACTCCCTGGCCTGCAAGACCAGCTCTTAGTTACAAAGTTAACCTTCAAAAGGCCTTGCCCTACTGGGTCCTCCAGATCGAATCCAGAGTATTTTCTCATCTGATCTCTGAGTCTCTGCAGGAATGCAGAGGGACTTTCCTCTTCTTGTTATTGAACCTAGACAAATGCCTCTGAGACATTTTGTGTCCTAGGAGTGGACTCTTTAATCCCTTTAATTATTAGTTCCCTGAGGTCCTGCATTTGGGCCCAGACCCTGGGATCATTATTATCCCATTCGGGATAGACATTTGGAAATTTTTGTTCAGCTGGCAAGACTCCTTTCCTTGGAGGGTGTTGCCTCTCCCAGATGGTCATGGCTGCTCTCCTAATTGCTCCCCTTTCTTCTCCTATGAACAGGATATTTATGATAGACATTATCTTAGCCCAGGTGTAAAAGCGGTCCTAGGAATTGGTCCAACTGGTTTACTAAACTGAGGGGATCTTCTAAGAGTGGTTTCATTTCCTCTTTGAAATTCCTAACTTTGGTACTTGTAAGAGGACCATTTACAAAGCCAATCTCTCCTTGTTCCATGGGAACTGCCCTAACTGGGAGCATGCTAGATCCTACTGTGTGGAAGGGATAGGGAAGTTCTCAATATCCCTCTTACCCTGTTCTAATTTTCTTAAATTTGGATGAGGATCTGAAGGAGCTGTTGTGCTCCTGGTCTTTCTTCCTCTAACCCTCTTGTTGCCCTTAATCTTCTTGTCTCCTATTTTGTGAGACGTAGGTAGGTAGGGGGCGAGCATGATAGGGGTACCAAGGCTTTTCACTAGGTGAGAGCTCTTTACTAGGCCTTTTTTCTTCTTCTTTGAAGGGGAACGGGGGGTCTAATTCCCTGATCCAGCAGAGATCATAACCTATATCTTCTGGTGAGGATGGGATTTTATCATTCACATAGAGAATTAAAGCTTGTCATACCCAATCCTCATCTAAGCCAAAGTTTGGCCAAAAGACTGAAGGCTTACGAATGGGTCTTCGGGCCAGATAAAACAGCAATACTTCATCACCCTTTGCTTTTCCTTGTCCCTGGTTCGAGGGTTGTCCCTCCAAACCTGCAACATTCTCCCCAAAGGGCTATCCAGGGGAATGTCTGAAGGATTCCCTTTAGCTCCCTCTTCCCTTTGTCCCCCTAGGCCTAGAATTCCTGTTTCCCATTGTCAGTCAGTCTTTGTGTCTGAGCTTTTCCCTGTGTCCTCCCCCACCCGCCACTGGAGGTTTCTTGCACACCCTGAGAATCACTTCGTACATCTCCAGCTGTTTCCCTCATGGGAGAACAGAATTGCAAATTTCGACTCTGCATTCACTTCATATGTTGCATACGTCTCAGTCACACACACTCAACCTCCAAAAATGCCCAACTATTAAGGTAGTACTTATAGCTCACTTTTCGTACCTTAGCTCATGCACGAGGTTGCCTGGTTCCCACAGTGTCTGCTTTTCTCCCCGTGTTGCCTCTGTTACCTCCTGAATAGCAGTCTCCAGTTTGTCTATGGCCTCTGTGGGGAGCCGGGATGCCCAGAGTGGGCCACCTAAATCGGGTGGGATGTGTCTCCCCTTTCAGCCAGAGTCCTACTCCATGCAGGCACAGAGATCCTGGAGGGGACCTCAGATCTGTAAGAAACATGTTCATTCATCCAAACCCAAAGAGGCACAAAGAACAGGGAAAGTGAGACTTTTAATGGCAGTCTTGCAAGATCTGGTGTCTGGTAGACAGGCACCCCTGGGACAGCTACAGCAGGTAATTTATTTCCTAACATGCAAGTACTTCCCCGACTTCCTCACTGGTCGAGTATTATGGGGTTACAATCTTCCCAGACGTTGCCTAAGTTGAATTATTCCCTTTACAAGGTCATACCCCAGTTCCTTTTCCTGCTTAAGTTTTGATTTCCAATAACTAAACTGTCTTCCCTTTTATGGGATGACCCCTCCTCTAAATTAGGTTCATTTATCATGACTTTCTAGGAGAATGAGCCGTGTGGTTGGTTACATCTGCAGGCTGGCTGCCAGTGCTTAGATTTATCATGCCTTGGAAATGGACCATTTAAAATGCCTTCTCACAGGACTCACCTAAGAATTGCAGTCCCTATGACAGATTGCCTTTCAAGTTTACTTGGAGACACAGAGTGCTCATAGCAATGGTGGTGAGGTCTGAAGGCACTCAAGTTTGGACCACTAGGATTGGTAATTCCCTTCTGGCTAGGGCTAGTTTAAATGCTCCCTTTGTGGGCATGGGTGGGTGACAGCTAAATTTGGGCCAGTTTTCCTCTCTGTTCTAACAGGACAGCACTGAGTTCGATGCCTCACAATTGCTGCACTCTCCCTCCCTCAGTGCCCAGAGGCACTCCTCACAGTTGCTAATGTCTTGGATGGAGGAGGGGTTGTATCCATGATTCAGGACTTTTTTTCTATCTCTTCAGCACTTCTTTCAGTGATATGAAGTTAAAACCAGGTACTGTGAATCCTCACCTTGTTTTTGATTCTTATGATGGTCTTTATTCTGTGTAGATGTTGATTTGGTGCCCTTGGGGTCGGAGTGAGTGGGAGGATTGGGGGAGCTTTCTATTCTGCCATCTTGCCCCACCACCTATTAATACTTCTCATAGTTCACTTACCTTATTCTATCTGTGATAAACTCATTTGCATACATGCCTTAATTTTCTTATTAAATTATAACATCTTTCTGATGATGGTTATTCATAGTTTTTAATCCCTTCAGTGTTTAATAGACCTACACTACTAAGCAATTTTTATTATTCACATTGAATAATTCAAAGTCACACCGTTAGTAAAGAAAGAATTCCTAGAACCAGTGCTAGAATAGGAATCTTAGCTCAACATTTTCTCTTCAGTAATCATTGTCTCTCAAACTTTCATGTGCCTTGTCCTTTATCTTGTCTGCATAAACAGAATGTTTTGTCTATATATACAAATGCTGAACACAGCACCTTGGAGTTTTCTTGGATAGATAAGGAGAGACAGAATATAATAGGAAACACGGGTATGTTAACATTTTTCTTTTTGCAAACTCCCAACTCTTATCCCTTACCCAGAAACTGCATTCTTTATAGACTAGGATTTTATACATTTTAAGGAGACTTTTCTTTTCTTCTCTCTCTTTTTTTTTTTTTCCTTGGTGAATGAAGATTTAGGCTTATGTAATGGTCTTTTCAAATCTTTTTTATCTGTAATCTGGGCTAAGCAATCTAGCACTCTCTTCTATTAAATGCTTCAGTAAGCAGTCACACTCAAGTCCCAGGAAATCCCAATATGTTTGTTAGATGCCATCTTAACTTACCAACCTGCCTTTAGACTAAAGGCTATTTTTTCTTTATCTTTTTAGTTGCCCTGCGCTGGGATTCTATTTTTACCTTCTAGAGAAGAATTTCTCATTTTGTTGGAGTGATTTTCCTTGCACATGTGGCTGACACAATAAAGCTTTCAAATTCCTAACAAGTTGGTCTTCTGGGACTGAACAAAAATGGGTTGGAGGGGGCAGTGGTAGAAGTAAAGTCATCCTTTGCTCTCACCGAAGTAGAGACAGCAATGGCGTGTTATCCTAAACCTGGAACTGGAATCAGAAGATATGAATTCAAGGCACTGGCTTTGCAACCATTGTGCTTGTTGACATTATGAAAATGATATCATCTCTCAGCCTCAGTTACCTTTGACACAAAGGGGAAAATGTATGACTTATTCTATGTTATTTCTGAAGATAACATAAATATATTTTGTGATTTATAAAGAATAATACAAATTATGACCAAGAGTACTAACACAATTCATTTTTATGTGCACATAAATATAAAATCATCATCATTCTTTTCCAGAGAAGATTGAAGAACAGGTAGGCTCCATCCCTGACTTGAGATCAAACAGCAGGTTAGCCAAACCCAAAGATTAGAATTCAATAGTCTATGATTCCCACTAGGTTCATTAATTCTTAACTGCTGCATGAGCCAGTTTCTCTACAGAATTACTGCCAACAGAACATGATTCACTTCTTAATTGTAATTTCCCTGCATTTTCTCATAATTAAGTGGAGAGCTTTTACGAACTTTTATTCACTTTTCTAAGAATATCTTAAATTTTAAACTTGTGCTTTTTTGACTTTCATTACACCTAGCATTCAAGTCTCCTGATTAATTTGTTGATGAATTTGGCCTCCAAGTTTGAGGATGATGTCTAGCATCCACCATATGTTTATTAACTTATTCACTGAGCAGGAGGCTATTTTGAATACTACTTTTTATTTTATTTTAAGTTCCAGGATACATGTGCAGGATGTGCAGGTTTGTTACATAGATAAATGTGTGCCATGGTGGTTTGCTGCACCTATCAACCCATCACCTAGGTATTAAGCCCCACATGCGTTAGGGATTCATCCTGATTTTCTCCCTCCCCTCCCCCTTCAGGTCCAGTGAGTGTTCTTCCCCTCCCTGTGTCCATGTGTTCTCATTGTTCGGCATCCACTTAGGAGTGAGAACATACAGTGTTTGATTTTTTGTTCCTGCATTAGTTTGCTAAGAATAATGACTTCCAGCTCCATTCATGTAAAGGGCATTTTCCTTTTTATGGTTGCACAGTATTTAATGGTTTTTTATGTACAACATTTTCTTTATCCAGTCTATCATTGATGGACATTTGGGTTGATTCCATATCTTTGCTATTGTGAACAGTGCTGCAATGAATATACGCATGCATGTATCTTTATAATAGAATAATATATGTTCCTTTGGGCATATATCCAATAATGGAATTGCTGGGTCAAATGTTATTTCTGGTTCTAGGTCTAAGGAATCACCACACTGTCTTCCACAATGGTGCAACTAATTTACATTCCCACCAACAGTGAAAAAGCATTCCTACTTCTCCACAGCCTCACCGACAACTGTTGTTTCTTGACTTTTTAATAATGGCCATCCTGACTGGTATGAGATGGCATCTCATTGTAGATTTGATCTGCATTTCTCTAATGACCTGTGATGTTGAGCTTTTTTTTCATATGTTTGTTGGCTGCATATATGTCTTCTTTTCTGTTCATGTCCTTTGCCCACTTTTTTTGTCATTTTTTTCTTGTAAATTTGTTTACATTTTTGTAGATTCTGGATATTAAACTTTTGTAAGATGGATAGATTGCAAAGATTTCCTCCCATTCTGTAAGTTGTCTGTTCACTCTGATGATAGTTGCTTTTGTTCTGTTTAAAATGGTTCCAATTGTTAATTTTGCTTTTGTTGTAATTGCTTTTGATGTTTTTGTCATTAAATCTTTGCCTGTCCTGAATGGTATTGCCTAGATTTTCTTATAGGATTTTTATAGTTTTGGGTTTTATATTTAAGTCTTTAATCCATCTTGAGGTAGTTTTTGTATAAGGGGTAAGGAAGGGGTTCAGTTTCAATTTTATGCATATGGTTAGCCAGCTTTCCCAGCACCATTTATTAAATAGGGAATCCTTTCCCCATTGCTTGTTTTTGTCAGGTTTGTTGAAGATCAAGTTGTTGTAGATTTGTGGTCTATGGTCTTAATCCAGGACAGGTGTTAAACTATTGTGAGACAACTATAAGGTTGTTCCTTTCTTCATTTCCACACCGAAGTAACATACATTTTAACAATCCATAGTGATCAGACTTATTTATGTGATGCCCTTTGTTAAAGGATAACAACATGTCTTTTACCAAAAAAATCAAAAGCAAAAGCATATAAAACCACCACCACCAAGGAATCAAAAGTAAAAGACAACCTGAAGGGACTTCATTCAAAATAATCAAATTGGCAGAGTGAGAGGCCATTGTGAATGGAGCAGTTGGAAAATGGGCTAGTGATACAGCAAGATTGGCCAGAAGTTGATAATGTATGATCTGGTTTATGAATATATGGAATTCTCATATAATTCTGCCTAATTTTTACTAATAACAAATGCTAAAGAATCAATTTTATAATAAAAGTTATAAAACTTTTATTATAAAACCTATAAAAGAACATTGATATTATTATGAATGATACATTTTGATCTTAAGAATGCCTGTGCTTACTTGTCAAAATGGAAAGACTTTCAGCTGTTTTAAATTGCATTTCAGATGGGAGAACCACTTAATTGTTGATAGATTTGATAAATGATAAAGAAGATCTTATATACAATTAAAAACTTAAAAGTTGACAGGTATTCCTATACTTAGATCATTTTGCTTGGGAATATTCTTGAATAGTGACTACCTTGGTCCTGGTATTTGGATGTAAATATACCATTTTACTTCTAAGGGCCCATCATCCTGAAGGATATTAAGTGTCAACTATTTGTAGCATTTGCTGCTAAAAAGAGTGTTACATAATTTAAGCTACTAATGAATCAGCATGCCTTAGGATTAGATTCTGGGCTTAGAATTTTAAGAATATCTTGTTTTTATTTTAAGACTATTTCTTTCTGCAGGAGTGGTAAAATGAGATTTAAAAACATTTAGCTGCAATTTCTTTATTAAAGATCTTGGGAATTTTGACAGGTGTTATTTTCATAGTCCTCTTTGTCAGTCACATTGATCCAACTTTTTCTGTGTCCTTTTCTGTAACTTTCACATCAATTATTTTGCAAGATGTTTGATGACAATCAAATGTTTCATGTGTGCTATAATAAATTCTCAAGTAGAAGACTGAACAGAATTGGAAGTATCACTCTTCAGGATAAATATGAAATGTCAGTGCCTTACCTTGTTGACATGGTGCATAAAATGTCTTGAGAGAGAGTGTCCCCAGAAGGAAGGTTCAAATCTGATTATCATGTAATGTACTATACAAGGTTATAGCAGATACTTTACATAAATACATCAGTGAAATACTGTCAAAAAAGACACAGATTAAACATTATCAAATGGGCACCAACGTCAACATTTTGCCTGGAGTTTTATAGAGAAAATACTTAAAAAAGATAAAAGTTAATAAGAGATTTTTATTTTCTATAAGAAATCTCACATATTTAGTCATTTCTCTTTCATCCAAAAGGTATAATAATCATATTGCAGGAGATAAATGATGGTTAGTCATTAACTTTTGAAATTTATGAATAATTAAAAATATTCAAATGATTTGAGATGAATTGAGTCACCACATATTTCAAATAGCTTTATAAACTATAAATTCATGATTTACATCACAAAGATCAAACAACATTTAGTACCAAAAAAAATTAGTACTTATTTGAGTTAGGTGATCAAATAATAACCTAACCCAGTTATAAAAGTTAATTCTGGAACTGAAGGTGGGATGTGCCCAGTGTCCAAGAAATGTAAGTCTTAACATTCTGGGAATGTTCAGCTCTAAAGGCCTCCCAGCAAGTGACCTTCCATTAGGGGTGTCTAGAGTAACTGGGGATCTGTTCTTACTGGGAATTCAGAATAAGTTGGTGATCTTCAAATAAAAGCTTTGTATATGAGTTGTTAAACTACCATATTTGGGTAAAAAGAGAAACTATACTGGGACAAAAGTGAAAAGAACAATAATGAAAAGGACTGTAGCTATAAAGCTGATGTTCAGAGTTTTCATGAGATTCATGTAATTGATCCATACATTTATTGATTCAGAATGTAGAGTAAAGCAGAGGCAAAATTTCTGATTCTTATTAGTTTGTTCAAATGTATAGGAAAAAAGAAAAGAAAGAAAAAGGAAGAAGGAAGAATGGAAAGAAGAAAGGAAAGAAGTAGGATGAAGGAGAGAGACAGAGAAAGAACATTACATTTGTAAAGTAATAAAGAAGATGCATTCAAAAATAAAAGAAAAATAACCTCTCTTACTTAGACAGTCATACCTAGATTTTGCTATTTAATTCCTCAGCATAAATATAGCAGAGTCACATCACTCATGCATTTTAATTTATAAACTGCCTTTAGAGTTTACAGAAGGTGCAACCCCAACATCTAGGCTGTAAATAGTTCTCAAGTTCAATTTCTGCAAAAATATTAAATAGAGTAGTCATAATTCATAATATAGTAACCATTTCAAATAAAATGTTATAATCTGCATTGATTACAACCTTCTAATTCCTAAGAAATCTGTTATGTTGTATACAAAATTATAAGCAGGATTTGGCTTAATATACAGCATAGTCTTCTACAATGTTAGTTGTGTGACACGGCAATGAAGATAATGAACTATCTTGCAAGTTGTGAGATTGCTGCTTTTAGAGTTATGAATATAGACGGAAAAATTACTTCATAGAATGTGGTTGGAGGGCTTTCTACAATAGGTACATGGAACTTTCTTCCAAGGTCACATCACATCAATACTTTCATGGTTATATAAAATTCAGAAAAATATCACAACTTAACCACAATTACAAAGTAAAAGTCAGCAATTTTTCCTCCTTGTGTCTCACCAGCTTATAACACAGCATTCTGCTCACTAATGCAAAAAGTAGTACTAAGATTTAATCTTAAACTATCCCCAGTACAGTCCAGTTTGTTCTGATTTCGAGGACTTAAAGTTCCCAAAGAGGACTAAAGATATTTAATTGTAATTAGAAAAACAGTCATCATCTAAAAATTTCTAATGATTGAGTACAAGTTTAAAAGTCCAACTCATCACAATTTTCAGGCTAAGAAGTCATTTGGTTCACAGAAGTTTGCTTGCAAATGGCACATATGGCAACACAATCTCAATATTTTATTGCAGAAAAGTTATGTTAATTGCAAAAGCTAAGCCTACTGAGAGAGTTAATTAAGAAAACATGTAGGATTATGTGCTGTGTCTTCAAACTAGGTCTGAGGGCTCAGAATTGTCACTGAGTACAAAACTAAGTGAAAGGGATCAATATTCAATTTCACAAAGGATAATGAAATACCTTGGAAGAAAAAAAAAAAAACATGTTTCTCAGACACTTTCCAAAATATAAAATTTTGGGATATGGAATCAAATCTTGAAAAGTAAAACCACTAAAAAGATTTTTAGAGACAGCTACTGGATTAAGGAGAACTTCACTGAAACAGTTGATCACCCCAGTGTTGCCAGGTCATTCTGGGTTCCCCAGCCTCTCCCATAATATGGTAGACACTAAATATAAAGCTGCAGACTACTGACAACCAGCCCACCAATAAATTTCCTCTCAAAATGAAACAGAGAAAGATTATTATAAGAAGTCAAATTCTTCCTTCTTTGATTCCAAATACAAAATTAAAGAAAGGACAATAATTTGGCTGACATTTAAAAGTCACTTTAAGTCATTTCAAATAGTATTAGAATTTTTTATGGTGAGGTTAAACAAATGGCACAAGACAGGGTATCATATGCATTTAAACATTTTTCAGATTTAAGAGGGAGCAGAAGAAGATAGCTGCAGCAAGTTTCTTAGGTTAACATTCACAGTGAGCAAGCACAGTTCAACAAGTAGCTGCAGAATCTAGAATTTCAGGACTATAAAAACTTGAGAGATTGGCTGCTAAAATTTTCCATCTAATGCCTGATCTTTCCCACAGAACCTTGAAAAACTGATGGTCAATTTCAACATGTAATAACTAGAGCTCTAAATGCTCCGAAGTAGTAGTTTACCCTTTGTGAATCTTTTATGTTTTTTACTTTTTCAGATTTAATCAGATCTATTTTCTGGAATTTTATCCATTGTTTATAATTTCATATTTAAAATCCAATACATTAAATCGAATTCTTTTCTACATCCTAGCCTTTCCTGTCTTTTTTTTTTTTTTCCAATGATAAGACCCTTCAGTTTATTCAACTTTTCATCATGTATGTTATGCTTTTGTATGTTTGTCTCCACTCTGGTAGACTTTCTCAGGAGATAATCTGAGTTTATCTTTCTGGGTTTTCAGCATCCCCCTTAAAGAAGGCTAGCCATAACTTAACACAACTCTCTGACCAGTATAGAGTAAATTGTGTCTTAGTCCCAATATTCTAGATCTCAGAGTTCTATGACAGTGGCCATGTCTCACTTAAAACAAAGATGATACACGGGTTCACTGAATCCCATTCCCTTTTTCTGTCCTTGGCACATAGTTAGACTACATTTCTGATTCCTCTGCAGTTAGGTGGGACCATGCAATGGGGTTCTGGCCACTGGAACATATGTGGAAGCCATATATCCACTCCTAGGTCTGACCTAAAGCTCCTGAAAATATTCTCATGAGACTCTTCGTGTACTCTCTCTCATCCTTCATCTCCTGGCTTATCGGCATTCAGTGGGGAACTCAAAGACCCAAGGGATGGAAAAAAATTAATAAATGAGATGAGTCTAAGTCCCTAAATAAAGATAGAGAAGAGAATTCCCAACCCTCTGCCTACTAGCATTAGACTATAATTGGAGTAAGAAATGCACTGTTATTGTGTTAAGCCACTGAAAATTTGGATATGCTTGTGAAATTTGAAATCAGGTAATCTCGGCAAAGTGCCCACACTTTAATATATATTTGGTAGGGATAAACAATGGGGAAATAATTATGACAGTACTACATATGATATATTAGTTGATGAACCTGTTTTTCTTCACTTCTTAAACTTTGTTGGATGTCTCCAGTGATAAAAGTAAATTGTGCTTTAGTCCTTGATGTTAACTAGAGTGGTGTCATGACATTTTGAGTGTCATGACATACTTTCTAATATTAGAATTTGAGACAGGACACACTTGAAGACCCTAGTTAGCACCAAACAAGTACCTGCTGAGAACTAACTGAACTGTTGGATATCTTTTTCTTGATTATTTGTTCTAAAAACTGAAACTTAAAAAATTATATTTCCTATCTCTTTATTGAATTAATCACTTTACATCACTTTTATGGTAAGATGAAGTAGACCCTATCTAAATGTAACCAATAGTATAAATTTTGGCAATTATATATATATTATACACACACATATAAAAAATATATACATACACATGTTTGTCTCTGTGCATATGTATGTGTGTGTGTGTGTGTGTGTGTGTATATATATAGGTTTCTCAAAGGTTGCTCAAAGGAGGCAAAGAGAACAACTAGAACGTTGTAATTATTTGTGACAAGTGATTTTAACTAACTTCTGTGATGTCGGATAAATCTATGGCCTACTATATTCTCTCCAAAAAATAGAAGGGTTAATTTCAGTAGCAAACAAGCTCAGCCAGGTCCTGTATCTCATCCACCCCATTAGTAATATCTCACATCATTCCAGCAATCTCAAGAATTACTCCAACCGAGTCACATTCTGGAAATGTGTTCGGACTATTCAGTAAGTAGTCTGACTTCGATGGATTGATACTAAAATTAAAGTCCTCTGAGATATCCAATGTTATATCACACTACGCTTGGCCACATCTAGTTGTGCATTTCTTCCCTCCATCTAAATAACCATGCCCAAACCACATCAAATTACTCACTCCTCTTTTGCACTGTCTCCTGTCACCTCCCTGTCTTGGCTTCTGCTTTTATCTCCTTAGAATATCCCCCACCTTACCCAATCTACTTTATAAAATTCTGTTGATTTTCCAGTGCTATCACAAGTGCCTGTTCTTTTGTGAATTCTTATCTCTTCCCCAGTTAGAAATAATTTTTACTTTTTTGGCATATTCAGGTTCTTTTGTGTGTACATAGCAGTACTTAGAGTAGCTTTTCATGTGCCAGTTTATCATTACTGGATCATAACCTATGCTAGAGCAGGAATCACATTTCATTCTTCTTCTTTATATGGCCAAAGAGAGTTGTATATAAATGTGCTCAGTATATGTATAATGAAACTAGTGAATACATGGATAGTTGTGGATGTGTCAGAGCATGTGTTTCAAGGTATCTCCCAATTGCATTTTAGAACTATTTTAAAACTTCAGGGAAAAACTAAAAATGAGTTGATCTGTAGAAATGATTTAGAATGATTGAAAAGAACTGAATACATATTTTGACAGCAAGTTCTTTTCCTATATATATATAAAAGTAAATGCTTTATGTCAATGCTCAGTGTGATCTTAATCTGGAATTCTAAAATTACCAGAAAAAAGCTTAAACCCAAATAGAAGAAACTGAAAAACAATCTATTTAGTTTTTTTTTATTAGAAATTGCTTTGATTGAATAGTCAATTCTGACATTCCAAAATTTAAGACCCAAACCACTTCTTCATATTCCTCCACATTTTTCTCTCTTTCCATAATTACAAATTTTGTATAAATAGATTTAGGGAAAGGTTAACCATAGATAATTCAATAATAATGGTTATATTTGGATAAAAGGATGTCACATACCTGATTCTGTGAGGATATTATACTGAATATCAAAAGAGCATATAGAAAATATGGTTTGACTTTAATGAAATTGAACAAGAAGCCAAAAAATTATAATACATTTTCAACTTAAATATGCCCTTCAAGCTACAAATGATAACTAAAATAGCAAATTGCAAGAAATGTGATTAGGAGGAGAGTTTTGATGTTTTCATCCAAAAGAAAGAAACAGAAAATGATAAAATGATAAAGTACATAAGAAAGTTGTTTCTACGAGCTTGAAGGTGAAAAGAAAGATAAATATCAACAAAACAAGTTACTAATTTAATTCAAAGTTAAATTCAAGGACATAATGTATACTTGAGTGTGTGTGTGTGTGTGTGTGTGTGTGTAGCACAGTTTGGAAAAATATACTGGCTTATAGACACATTGAAATTTACTTAATGAGTAAAATGGCCAGTTTTCAAAAATAAATGACATGTATGGAAAACACATTTAAGACCAAAAGTAAACTCAAAAATATGTTTCCCACATTAGGAACTGTATTATTTTATAGAAACTTGTCTAAGTATTGGTTCCCTAAAAAGCTGACTGTGGGCTGGGTGTGGTGGCTCACGCCTGCAAACCCAGCACTCTGGGAGCCAAGGTGGGTGGATCACGAGGTCGAGAGATGAAAACCATGCTGGCCAACATGGTGAAATCCTGACTCTACTAAAAATACAAAAATTAGCTGGGCTTGTTGGTGCACGCCTGTAGTCTCAGCTACTTGGGAGGCTGAGGCAGGAGAATCACTTGAACCCGGGAGTTAGAGGTTGAAGTGAGCCAAGATCATGCCACTGCACTCCAGACTGGCCACAGAGTGAGACATCGTCAGAAAAAAAAAAAAAAAAAAAAAACCGACTTTGAGACAAGGATTTTGGTACAAGTAGCTTATGTGCAAGGTGATCCCAGGAAGCACTAAAAGCAAGTGGTTAATCAGGAAAGGCAGGATAGTCAAGGAAAGGCAATAAAGAATGCAGTCATACATCAGTTACCATGGTGGTTGACCAAGGCTTATTTTCTCAGTGACCCACAAGAAATTGAATGTAAAAACGTATCTCAGAACTCTTCCAAAGAAGGGCAAATATTCTAGAGTACTTGCCCACTCTATTAGGCAATTCTTGCATTGCTATGAAGAAATACCTGACGCTGGATAATTTATAAAGAAAAGAGATTTAATCGTCTCACAGTTCTTCGGGCTTTACAGGAAGCATGGTGCTGGCATCTGCTCAGCTTTGGTTGAAGGCTCAGGGAGTCTTCAGTCTTGGCAGAAGCCAAAGCAGGAGCAGAAACATCACATGGCCAGAGTGGGAGCAAGAGAGAGGGGAAGGGAGGTGCCACACACTTTTAAACGACTAGATCTTGTAAGAACTCACTCACTATCATGAAGACAGCACCAAGTCATTAGGGATCCACCCCCATGACCAAAACACCTCCCACCGGGCCCCACATCCAGCACTGGGGATTACAATTCAACATGAGATTTTGGCAGGCACAAATATTCAAAGTTTATCACCCACCAACTTCTAGCCCTCAATGACTGTGGGTTAGTCTGTGGGCATTAAATCTCTAGCAGACGTCTATCTGAGCATATTCTGGTGCCTTTCGACAAAAGCCATCAGCTTGTGGAGTAATGTCTGTAGAAGGACTTTGTGAAGGGGAGTGTCTAAGGGTGTCTTAGACATTTGCTACAGAGCATGTGGAATTTTGTTTTCCTAAATTCAATCTAAATAGACATTCTAAGACATTAAAATCCTATCACTCATAGTATCCATAAGGAATTTTACCTATGTATCAATGTGTTTATGGATCTGCCTACTTACATTAAGTGGTGAATATATACTTAATACACTGGTTCCACAGTTTTAAACAATGAGCATCAAATATGAGCTAAAACACCTTCCCTTTAAACAATCGTGTATAGCTCATAAATGGAATTGATTCTTTTTCCATTGCTGATTGCTAAATACATATTTTTCCTGGAATAAGGCTTTATTCACATGAGTAAAATAACCCAAGATGAGAACTTTACCAACAAAAAACCGAAGTGAAAGAATGATTTTTCAGGACATTTGCCAATCAAAAAAAGAAATATAAAACTGCTTCTGTGAGAACATCTGATTCAACATATGACTATCTGTATTATTATAATGTTAGGGTTAGGAGCACATGCATATGAAATAATGATAAATCATGCTTTCATTTATCTTAACCAAAGGAAGTAGTGCCTATATACATATATAATTTAAATATATACTCTTTTTCTGTAGTTGATATGTTTTCGACATTTATTTTTCCCTTACTATCATTTATTTCAAGTGCATATATTATCCATATACTATTGGAAGCATATTTTGTTTAATTAACTTTGCAATTATTTATTAGAGTTTACTATGTGTCAGACAATGCTTTGTAGGAGCTAGGGATTTACGGCAAATAAGTCATCATACTTGTCTTAAAGAATTCACAGTTGGTAGACTAGATTTACATGTAGAATTGCTATAAATTAAAGAAGAACATATCGTTAGAGGTGTAGACGTAATGTACTGTAGGAACACAAACAATGGGGAGAGAAGTAGTTAGTCATGACTGGAGATTCACCAAGGGATCACAGAGGAGGTAGTATTCCATTCGAACCATGAAAAATAGGTGAAACTTCAATGCACAGAGATGAAGGTAGAAGTGGGGACGTACCAAAGAGACCAAATAGAATGAATGAAGGTTTGGAGATAATAATAGTTCATAGCCTTCTTCAGAGAATGAAGAGTCTTGGGAATGGTTTACATATAGGTGCCTCAGTTGGTATGGTGAAATACTGCACCAGAAAGGTAAGTTAAGTCTGGATTTTGGAAAACTTTGCATGGACTTACAAGGCAGTTGGGCTTCATTCTATCAGCTATGGTGAGAAATAAAAAAGTTTTGATTAAATAAATCCCACAATCAAAACTATGTTTTATAGAGAGAAGTAACAGTGTAACTAGCCTTCATGGAAATCACTCATCTATGTTGATGCAAAATAGATGAATGATGAGGGAGAGAAAAATTTGGAAACAGGTAGACCTACCTCTAAAAATGATAGACTGCTGTAGTTATCCATGTTAGAGGAAAAATGATCCCCAACCACAGCAGTGGCAGTGGGAATTTAAAAAGGAAAGACATTTCAGGGGTAAAACTGACAGCATTTAATGAACAGTAAGACTTCGGAGCCATGAGAATGAGAGCAGCTAAAGATAGATCTGTGGTTTACATTAGTGCACATTATTGGTACTCTGCGAGTCTCCCTCTGATGCTTTTACCAGGTTTGTCCGTGCTTGCCCTAGCACCTGCATGCCTTTGTACTTTCTTTTCTCTTTGCAGGAAAGAGCTCTAAATGCCTGGAAACAAATGCCTCTATCAGACAGCCTACAGAATAACTGGTGTGAGAGTAGAGAAGTTTAGTTTCCTCGTGTTGAACTGGGAGAAACATTAGAGGATAATTTACTTTCCTAATATCCTGGGTGGGAAGAAGTTGAGGTCGGTACTAAAATTACATTCTTGCTGGATCCTACCCTTTCTTTGCATTGCATGCCCTAGTCCCTTACTCATTTGTTTCTGGAATTGCTTCTTTAACAAATGACTTGCATATGGAATCCTCATCAGAGTGACTATTTCCAGGATATTCAACTTGAGAGTGGTATGGAAATTGAAAGTTTTGATGAAATTAGCTAAAAGGGGGAAAAATAGGTTATATCCCTTTGACTCACTTTATTTTAAACTCCAAGAAACATCTCCTACTGATATATTTTACTTCAGTAAAAACAAATTACCTCCATTTGGAATTTAAACTGAAAGATAAGCAAAAGTGAATATCTATATTATGTGAGTGTCGTGTGTGGCGGGGGGACATGACAATGAATTATTTTTTAAAGCATAAATGGTAACAATATCTTTAAGAGCAATATACTAATTCTTCAAGTATTCAAGGCAGTTGGAATATGAGTTTCAAACATTTTTGTAGGTATCTTAAGTTTATCTAAGTGACATTAAAAAGAATGGAGGAAGAAGGAAGAAAAAAATGCGAGCCAATATATTTGAATATAAAATTATTTAACACGGAAAATACCATTTTATATGCTCTGATTCCTTGAGAGTTGGCATAGTAGTTGATGACTTTAGCAGTATTAATTTCATGCCACTCTAAGGAATATAGATTAATTTTTCTCTCCTCCAAATGGGCCTAATTGTCCTACTCTCTGATTCCTTACATCTACCACTTAATTTTCCAATATTTTGCCACTTTTCAATCAAATTATCACATTTAATGTATTCTGTTATTAGAAACTTCAGTCTAATATTATGTTTCTAATCCTTTATGAGCTGGAAAACCAAATATTCAAGACTTTTGGCATTACATATGAAGTAAAACAAAGTATTTCTATTCCAGATTCCAGGATGGTATCTTGGTAAACTCTTGAGGTGAACTATGTTAAAAAGATTCTAGTTGGCTTTAATTTTTAAATATCTGTTTCATTTTCAGTTATTTGATTTATATCTGTAAGTCCAGAATGTATCATAATGGCTTACAGTGAACAGACGACCTGTAATTTTAAGTTGAATGAGTTCCAAATCAAGGTGGGGGGCATTACCATGAGTTCATAGATGGCAACAATATCTAACTAGTTTCTCTTCATACAGCGAAGTAGTAAAATCTTAGTCTTTCACTCTGTCATATCTTAATGTGCTTTCCAGTCACTTAGCACTATAGTAGCCTGAAGGTCAAAAATTGCTATGTAATAAAGTCACTATCTCCACTCTCTCTCCTCTTGTTCTCTCTTGAACCCATTCATGTAAGTCTTTCATTTTTCTTACAGTAAAACTGCTCTTGTCATGGTCACTACTAATACCTCTGTTAGTAATGCACTGATCTTCATAAAATTTGATATACCCAAACATTTGAAACAATTGGTCACCTTTTCTTGAAACAATTTCTTTTATTGGCCAGGCATGGTTCTCATGATAACATTAGTGTTCTTATAATAAGAGATACTGAAGACCTTACCTTCTCTGCCATGTGAGGACACAGGATGAAGAGGTCACCTGCAAGCCAGAAAGAGAGTCCTCATGAGAACCTGACCATATGGCATCCTGATGTTGGGCTTCTGGCCTCCAAAATCATGATAAATAAATTTTTGCTGTCTACAAAACAGGCTCAGTTTAATGTTTGTATAGAGCACCTTATTATATTCTCTCATTAGCAATGAGGAAAACCTGTGATTTCTGAAATTGATTACCACAATGTAATCTTACATTTGATTCAGGATAAAAGCAGAATATTAAATTTCAGGTTATGAAAATCAAAAGCAAAAAAACCAACATGAAAAATAGAGCCCTCAAAATGGTCTATAAAGTTCTCGGGCATTTTTATCCCCATCATTAGTCCATATCATCTGTTACTTTTCCTTCTGCTCTAGCAACCTTGGGCTCTTTGCAATTCAGAGTGTGAGCATGTGTTCCCTCTTCCTGGAACACTTTTCTTTGTATGAACATATGGGTTATTTTCTACACTTTTGGTTTCACTCAAATTTCATCTGATGATGAATGTTCAATGATAACTTCTCCCCTCCACACTTTCTAGGTTTCAGATCCCATTTCCCCTATATGCATTGCATTTATTGTCACCATGTGGCACACATATTTACTTATAGATTTGCTCATTATCTGCTCTCTTAATTAGAATGGAAACACTTTAAGGGCAAGAACTATGTCGTTTTACTCATTGCTGTATCCACATTTCCTTGAACAGTGCCTGGCACACACTAGTTCTCTGTATACATTTGTTGACTGACTTGTTGGATTCATTTACTCCTAATTCTGTATTATTCCTTAGCTAATATTTACATTATTCCTCAAAACTGCAAATCAACCTGGATAATCATTGAAATCATAGAAAAGGTCCACCAGGTGATATTAAGCTGGAGTATATTACCTAACACAGCCATCTATAAATGTTGTGACTTTAATGATATTTACTTAGCTTTTTCAGTGTTAGGTCCCCCATCTACAATGAAAATCAAAATCTCTACTTTTCAAGCTATTGGAATGAAATTAGATAACATACGTAAATTGCCTAGTCTAGTGCTTACTACATTACAGGAACTTCATAAAATTAGTTCGTGCCATTTTCCCATCTAGGGGATTAGTCAAGTACTTTGGGACAAATACAACATGGAACCTCAACAAAAATATTACTAAGCATCAACCATATATGTGGTAGCTTTTTTGGTGGGAATCAAGAAAGAGAAAAAGAGAGATAAGATAAAATTTTTAAAAATGTGGTATACTAACCTGAGGAACTTACAATAGAGTAGGAAGAGGGACACATGATTAACGCAAATTAAGCTAGCCTAGAAAAAGAGCATACTATGGGTGAAGTATTGGTTTTGGTGTTAGAAGACATTGCTCTGAATCCCAGGTTCATTAATGGTGAATTTATCCACTGCCAAATGTAATTGTTATTAATAATGCAACCGGCAACATTGTGAATATTAAATGAGGATGAGTTGTTGGAGAGTTTTTGGTACATTGCAAAATTGTCTATAAATCAGATTCATTATATTTACGAGACATATTGAATATCCTTTTCATTGTAGTACCATTGCATTTCCTCTACTATATATTAGTACTTATCTCACATGATCACATCAAACACATAGTTTGATGAACTATGAGTTTCTTCAGTGAGGCAACAGTTCTTTGAGGGCTGGAATTGTTCTATTCATTTTAGTCTTATGATGCCTATTTAATAAATGTTGAATGAAAGAAGGTAAGGAAAATGAATAAATGGTTCTAATTGAGGTAAAAGCATATTAGAGGGAATAATAAATATTAACTTGCATAGAGAGATAGAAATATAAAAGACTACTTAGGGAGTGGCATATTCAACTTAAATCTTGAAAGTTGAATGGGAATTTAACAGCAAAGGATAAAAAGAACATTACAGGTGCAGTAAAGGTTCTTCAGCTGAACTCAAAAGACAGGATTCCAGGGACTCATAAAGTGATTATATAATTTTATGTGTTTATCCATTTGTCCCAAGGTTAGGGATTATTATAGTTTTGATAATAGGTTGAAAGTCATCAGTGACACAATAAAAAGTTAAGTAAGAACACTGAGATTGAGAGAAGAAAATGAGTAAAAATAAAATGTGAGACAGCACAAGCATTATTCAGAAGTAAAAAATGTGTTTGCTGTAACTGGGTTGTGTTCATTCCTTACTTTACAACCTGAAAAATCAGGAATTTAATTTTCTTTTGAAAATAAGTAACAAAATTTTCATATGTGTTTAAACTCAGTACTAACTTTTAGAAATGTAAATGCCTAATTTGTTATGAAATATCATCTAAATAGAGTCTTTAAAAAGGGAGATTAAAACCCAGTTACCCTTTCAAAACTGTCCGTTTTATTGATTCACAGCAACTCTTTTAAGTCTTCTTAATTCTTTGGTTCTCACTTATTCTTAAATGGCAGGATTTTAGCCTTAGATTGTTTCCAACTGAGTCCTGGCTTTGTTCCCTTTGGTAGAGAACAGCTGGTTGCCTACGGTAATCCCAGCAGTAAATGCCAAGCTAAAGATGGGATATAGAACACAGAGTTTGGAAAACAGGTTAGATCAGAGTCAAAAGTGTTCCCTCAACTGAAGATGGCAATGGTTACCATGCTGATTGCAATTCAGAATGGCTTTGCTTTACATTTACTTGTTTTTTAACATGTATATGCATATATATGTATAGTCAAAAGCCCCTTATATTTCTCCTTTATGCAGTCCATTAAATTACTCAGAAATTATGTAATCTACCACAAACCTTATAAAGAAGAATATGCTGTCCAGTGAAGACAGCCTTGTTTCATAAGGGTCTTTCCAGAGAGCATTCTGCTGAGTCATCTGCTAGACACATTGACTTCCTATAGAAAATTGAGAAGAGCATCTGAATTTGCATTTTCTGTAATGCTTTTACAGATTGGAATGTCCAATTCATTTACTTAACAATTAGAAGAGAAGCTTCAGTTTTAACCTTGTACAGGCTTCACCCATGCAAATATGTCTTACCCAATTCCTTTCTGCTGGATGAATGAAGATACACTGTAGTACAGAGGCAGAATAAAGGGACGGAAATAATAAACAGAGTAATGGTAATCTTGCACGTTCGTATAGCAGTTTGCGGTTCACAAAGTACAGTCACACAATGACACAGTGGAAAAAAAACGGAATTTGGATTCAGAGAAATCTGAGTTTAATTAGTGGATATAGAGTGTATTAGTAAGGTAATAAAATCACCTGCTCTGTTACCCCCAGTGTTATTGCCTTATAAAGAAGATATCTGTCTGCATAGTCTACCTATAAGCAATTTTGGAAAGGCTAATTTGAATTAAATGAGATAGGGAAAGTAAAAGCATCAGTAAACTTTGAGTGCTCTACTGAGGTTAATCATCGTCATTATCACCAGCATCATCATTATCATAATCATTTATTTAAAGTTGCAAAAGGAGTATAATTTTTTATTTAATAATAAAGGACATGAAAAAGTATTGCATTTGCATCTTATCATAAGTAAATATTAAATATGAAAATAAAATTTTGTGCATTTTATTTTAAAGAGGCAATATTACGGAAAATAAGATAAAACATTATTTTAGTAAGATGCTTGAGAAGATAAATTGGCTAAATATGAGAAAACTAAAACTTGAGTACAAAATTATACAAGGGTTATGGCTCTGAGTTTCAGGAAAAGTAAGAGAGAGAACTAGAGTGAGAGTGAAAAAAATGTTTAGTCCGCAAATAACTATTTTCTTAATTTTTAAAACTAAATTTTAAAAATTTTTGGGTACATGGTAGGTATGTACCCACAAATACTATGTGGGCATATAGTAGCTATGTACCCACATAGTACGTATGAGATGTTTTGTTATAGTATGCAATGTGAAAAAAGCACATCATGGAGAATGGGCTATCCATTCCCTAAAGAATTTTCCCTTTGAGTTACAAACAATCCAATTATATTCTTTAAGTTATCTTAAAATGTACAATTAAGTTATTACTGACTATAGTCATCCTATTGCCCTATCAAATAGTATGTTTTATTTATTCTTTCTAACTATCACTTTGTACACATTAACCATTCCCACCTCCCCCACATCCCCCCACTACCCTCTCCAGCCTAGGTAACCATCTTCTACTATGACCATGAGTTCAATTGATTTCACTATTAGATTCCACAAATAAGCGAGAACATGTAATGCTTGTCTTTCTGTGCCTGGCTTATTTCACTTAACATAATGACCTCCAGTTCCATCCATTTTGTTGCAAGTGACTGGATCTCATACTTTTTTATGGTTGAATAGTACTCTATTGTGTATACGTACTATGTTTTCTTTATGCATTCATCTGTTGATGGACACCTAGGTTGCTTCCAAATTTTAGCTATTGTAAACAGTGCTTCAACAAACACAGGGGTGCAGATATCTCTTTGATATACTGATTTTTTTTTCTTCTGGGCATATACCCAGAAATGGGATTGCTGGATAATATGGTAGTTCAATTTTTAGTTTCTTGAGGCAACTTCAAACAGTTCTCCATAGGGGTTGTACTAGTTTACATTCCCAATAACAGTGAAAAAGGGTTCCCTTTTCTCCACATCCTAGCTACATTTGTTACTGTCTGTCTTTTGGATATACACTATTTTAACTGGGGTAAGATGATATCTCCTTATAGTTTTGATTTGCATTTCTCTGATGATCAATGACATTGAGCACCTTTTCATATGCCTGTTTTCCATTTGTATGTTTTCTTTTGAGAAATGTCTGTTCAAATCCTTTGCCCAACTTTTGATAAGATTAGATTTTTTTGCCTATAGAATTGTTTGAGCTCTTTATATATTCTGATTATTAATCCTTTGTCAGATGGGTAGTTTGCAAATATTTTCTCCCATTCTTTACTTTGTGGATTGTTTCACTTTATTTGTGCACAATCTTTTTAACTTGTAATCCTATTTGTTCATTTTTGCTTTAGTTGCCTGTGCTTGAGGAGTATTGCTCAAGTAGTCTTCGCCAAAATCAATGTCCTAAAGAGTTTCCTTGATGTTTTCTTTTCACAGTTTCACAGTTTGAGGTCTTAAATTGCAGTATTTAATCAATTTTGGTTTGATTTTTGTATATGGTGAGAGACAAGAATCTAGTTTCGTTCTTCTACATAAGGATATCCAGGTTTCTCAACACCCCTTATTGAAGAGACTGTCTCTTCCCCAGTGTATGTTCTTGGCAGCTTTGTAAAAATGAGTTCACTGAAGGTGTGTGGATTTGTTTCTGGGTTATCCTGCTGCTCCATTGGTCTATGTGTCTGTCTTTATGCCAGTACCATGCTGTTTTGGTTACTATCGTTCTGTAGTACAATTTGAAGTCAGGTAATGGGATTCCTCTAATTTTGTTATTTTGCTTAGAATAGCCTTGCTACAGTGGGTCTTTTGTGGATCCACATAAATTTTAGGATTGTTTCTTCTATTTCTGTGAAGAATGTCATTAGTATTTTGATAGGAATTGTGTTGAATTTGTAGATTGCTTTGGATAGTAAGGACATTTTAACAATACTGATTCTTCTAATTCATGAACATGGAACATGTTTCTTTTTTTTTTTTTTTTTTTTTTTTTTTTNCCTGCTGCTCCATTGGTCTATGTGTCTGTCTTTATGCCAGTACCATGCTGTTTTGGTTACTATCGTTCTGTAGTACAATTTGAAGTCAGGTAATGGGATTCCTCTAATTTTGTTATTTTGCTTAGAATAGCCTTGCTACAGTGGGTCTTTTGTGGATCCACATAAATTTTAGGATTGTTTCTTCTATTTCTGTGAAGAATGTCATTAGTATTTTGATAGGAATTGTGTTGAATTTGTAGATTGCTTTGGATAGTAAGGACATTTTAACAATACTGATTCTTCTAATTCATGAACATGGAACATGTTTCTTTTTTTTTTTTTTTTTTTTTTTTTTTTTTGGTTTTCTTTTATTTTTTTTTTTTTTTTTTTGGTGTCCTCTTCAATTTATTTCATGAATGTTGTATAGTTTTCAATACAGAGATCTTTCATCTTTTAGGTTAAATTTAATTAATTCCTAGGTATTTAATTTTATGTGTGGGTATTGTAAATGAGATTACCTTCTTAGTTTCTCCTTCACATTGTTCACTGTTGGTTTATAGAAGTGCTACTGATTTTTGTATGTTGATTTTCTATCCTCCACCTTTGCTGAATTTATCAGTTCTAATAGTTTTCTTGTGGAGTCTTTAGGTTTTTCCAAATACAAGATTAAATCAGTAGCAAACATGGATAATTCTTCCTTTCTAATTTGGATACCCTTTATGTATTTCTCTTGTCTGATTGCTCTAGCTAAGACTTCCAGTACCATGTTAAGTGACAGTGGTGACAGTGGGCATCCTAGTCATGTTCCAGAATTTAGAGGAAAGGCTTTCTGTTTTTCCCCCTTCAGTATAATACTAGCTATTGATCTGTCATATCAAGCTTCTGTTATGTTGAGGTATGTTTCTTCCATCCCCCAGTTTTGAGGATTTTATCATAAAGAGATGTCAATTTTTGCAAATGCTTTTTCAGCATTTATTGAAGTAATCATATGGTTTTAATCCTTAATTCTGTTGATATGAGTATCACATCAATTGATTTGTGTATGTTGAACAGTCTTTGTATCACACGGATAAATTCCACTTGGTCATGATAAATGAACTTTCTAATTAATGTATTGTTGAATTTGGTTTGCTAGTATTTTGTTGAGGATTTTTGGCTAATGCTTTTCAACATTATAAAATTTTGCATCAATATTCAACAGATATTGGCCACTAGTTTTCTAATTTTGATGTATCTTTGTCTGATTTTGGTATTAGGGTAATGCTGGTCTCATGGCATGAGTTTGGAAATATTCCCTCCGACTGTATTTTTTGGAGTAGTTTGAGTAGGATTGGTATTACTTCTTCTTTAAATGTTTGGTAGAATTCAGCAGTGAAGCCATCTCATGTCTTGGGCATTTCTTTATTGGGAGACTTTTTATTACAGCTTCTATCTCATTACTTGTTATTGATCTGTTTGGGTTTTGGGTATCTTCCTGATTCAATCTTGGTAGGGTGTATATATCTAGCAATTTGTCCATTGCTAGAATACACAGTTCAGAAAAAGCCCCCTGTCTAGCTGCTAAGATTTGTGAGGTACAAACTAGTAGCCTTATTTAGTGTTTTGAGATTCATACTCCCTATGCTTGAATTAAACACGTAAAAATGTCAAAAAATGGGTAATGATAAAGAGAAGGAGAATGTGACTGATTTACAAGACTATACAAAATTTTATATCGTTGAAAATCATTAGCCAAAATTTGGAAACAAGACCAAGGATTATTGCATGTCATTTTATTTTAATACTGGAGTATTGTCTAATAAGCCTTTGTAGGAAGTATTTATCTATCTAGAGGCCTGTCTCTTTTATTAGAACCAAGATTTGGACAAATTACCTGCTAACTTGTATTTTGCAGTTTTTCTTAAAAGTAGAGATGCAGATGATTTCTGTTCTATAGAAAAGATATCTACAAAAAATATGGGTTTACTGCCCTATAGGAGTTTAACTTAGCAAAATAATTTCAGTATAATTTTTTCAACTGACTGTATAAAATCTCTGGTCCTCACATACTCTTTAAACAACACTATTGTTTCTTCTATTTATGAATTAAACAATCTGTCTTAAGTTACTCTATATTTGCATGTCATAATTTTGTTAATTTGACACTTTGACATTTTGTTTTACTTTATACTTAATATTATTTTTGTATTTTTTCCAAAATTTGAGAAAACAACAAGAAATTTGGCAGTTATATATGGATTTCATATAATTTGACTTGCATTTTACCTTTATAAAGCACTATTTATCATTTTTGTCACTGGTAATCTCATTGACACAATTGTTGGTAAGTAGTAGTGTTATTTACATATTTGAATGAAATGAGTCAGAAAAGCTTTTAAATTGTTGATAATATCAAATTTTAAACATTACAGAGGATATATACCACAGTAGAGAAATTAAAGTCTATGACAAAATGGTGAACTAATAAAATCTAAAAGCTTGCTTCCCAAATTCCTGCTCAGGAAATATAAATATTTAAAAGAGGCTGCATGGAAATTGCTCTAATAAGCCAATTTTTTTTTTTTTTTAAAGTAGAGAAACTCTTGAATTGAAAGAATGTTGGTTATTAGTACATGGAGTGTGGTTGGCAGAAGGTCTAGGGTGGTCAGAAAGGAGTCAGGCACAAGAGGTCAAAGACAGGTAATAACAGGCTAGGGTATTTGTTGGAGGGAATACAGAAGATTAAATAGATAAAATAGATATTGATTACTCTATTAGTAGCAATTCTCTCAAGAAAAAGAACTCTGTGGTGTGTGTTTCTGTGTGTTCATGTGTGTGTGTGTGTCAGGGCGTGTCTATGGGAAGAGGAAAGAGGAGATAGAGTTTTGTTTTTATTTTTTTTTTTACTTTAAGTTCTGGGATACATGTTCAGAATGTGCAGGTTTGAATGTATAGGTATACATGTGCCATAGTGGTTTGCTGCACCCATCAACCTGTCATCTCGGTTTTAACCCCTGCATGCATTAAGTATTTGTCCTAATGCTGTCCTTCCTCTTGCCTCCCAGCCTCTGACAGATAGCAGTGTGTGATGTTCCCCTCCCTGTGTCCATGTGTTCTCATTTTCAAATCTCACTTATGACTGAGAACATGAGGTGTTTGGTTTCTGTTTCTGTGTTAGTGTGCTGAGAATGATGGCTTCCAGCTTCATCCACGTCCCTGCAAAGGACATGGACTTATTCTTTGTTATGGTTACATAGTATCCCATGGTTTATATGTGCCACATTTTCTTTATCCAGTCTATCATTGATGGGCATTTGGGTTGGTTCCAAATCTTTGCTATTGTAAATAGTGCTGCAATAAACATATGTGTGCATGTGTCTTTATAATGGAATGATTTATATTAAGAAATTAACTCATGCAATTATGAGTGCTACCAAGTCTAAAACCTAAAGGGCAGGACAGTGGACTGGAGACCCAGGAAAGAGTTGCTGTTGCAGCTTCAGTCTGAAGGCAGTCTGGAGGCAGAATTCCTCCTTCCTTAGACATCTCTCTCTTAAAGGGAGATTTGTCTTGCACCTTAGGTGCCAGCAGGGCCACAGAAGGGCAGAGAACCAAGTGGGCTCTTGGGGTCCCTGATTCCAGGACTTGACTCTTGGACAGCATTTCTGGGATCTGCTCTTGGCCAGGCAGAAGCCTACTGCCCTGAAGTGTGAATCCTAGTCCAGACAACATTCACCACAAGCTGATTTAAGAGTCCTTAAATGGACTTGTGAAGTCTTTAGGTTTTTAATCCATTGTCTTAAGGCAACATTGGTGGTAGTGGCCAGGGGTGGTGGTGGCTATGGGTTGAGGCTCCTTTGCCTTTGCAAAGGGGAGGGAAGAGTAGGAAGGACTGCAACTCGTGGTTTGAGTGCCAGCTTAGCCACAATACAATAGAATACCAGCTAGAATTTTAAAATGTTTGACTCTAGTTCTTAATTCTCCAGTGGCACTTCTGGACCCACCTAGGGCCAGAGAGACATTGCTTCACTGAAGGAAAGGACACAAGCCTGGATGGATTTGCCACCTGCTGATCACAGAGGTCCAAGCACATTGAGCAAAAGAAAGCAGTAGCCAGGGCATGGTTACAGCAGGCATTGGGGGAGACCCAGTGCTGTACAACTTCAGGTCTGAAACAGCAAAGTCATAGTGGTGGTAGTTACAGAAGTGCCTGTGTCATTCTACTCTCAGCTTTAGCAGAGACAGTACAGAGCAGAGACTCTGTACATTTGGAAAAAGTAAGGGAAGAGAACCGGAGTCTGTGCCTGGTAATCCAGAGAATTCTTCCAGATCTTGTCCCAGACAATCATGGTGGTATATCTGTGAGTCTGCAAGAACCACAGTGTTGCTGGGCTTGGGGTGCCCCCTAAAGCAGTTACAGCTTAGATCAAAATACCCAAGTCCTTTCAAATATCTGGCATGCCTTTCCAAGAAGGGAATCTTCTAATAAGCCCAGAGAATAAAGACTACAGTGAATACCTAACCCTTCAATGCCCAGACCCTGAAGAATATCTACTAGCATGAACACCATTGAAAAGGACATGACCTCAGCAAATGAACTAAATAAGGCAGCAGGGACCAATCTTTAAGAAATAGAGATATGTGACCTTTCAGATACGGAATTCAAAATAACTGTGTTGAGGAAACTCCGTGAAATTAAAAATAACACAGAGATAGAATTCATAATTCTATCAGATAAATTTAAGAAAGAGATTGAAATAATTAAAAGGAATCAAGCAGAAATTATGAAGCTGAAAAATGCAATTGGCATACTGAATAATGCATCAGAGATTTAAATAGAAGAACAGATCAAGCAGCAGAAAAATCTAGCAAGCCTAAAGACAGACTGCTTGAAAATACACAGAGGTCTCAAAAGAAAAAGAATAAAACGCAATAAAGCATGCCTATGGGAATTAGAAAATAGCCTCAAAAGAACAAATCTATGAGTTATTGGCCTTAAACAGAAGGTGGAAAAAGAGATAGGGGTAGAACGTTTATTCAAAGGAATAACAGAGAATTTTCCAAGTCTAGAGAAAGATATCAATATACAAATTGTTCTACAACCTACAAGAAGGTTATGGAACACCAAGCAGATTATATCCAAAGAAAACTACCTCAAGGCATTTAATAGTCAAACTTTCAAAGATAAAGGATAAAGAAAGAATCTTTAAAGCAGCAAGAGAAAAGAAACAAATAACATACACTGGAGCTCCAATATATTCTACTGATTTTTAAGTAGAAACCTTACAGGCCAGGAGAAAGTGGCATGACATATTTAAAAAGCTGGAGGAAAAAGCTTTTACCCTAGAATGGTAAATCCAGTGAAAATATCCTTCAAACAAGAAGGATAAATAAAGACTTTCCAAGACAAACAGAAGTTGAGGAATTTCATCAAGACCAGAGCTATTCTACAAGAAATCCTAAAGGGAGTAGCTCAATCAGAAAGAAAGGGACAATTAATGAGAAAAAATAATCACCTGAAAGTATAAAACCTACTCATAATGGTAAGTACACAGAAAAACACAGAATATTATAACACTGTAATTGTGTTGTGTAAACTACTTTTATCCTAAGAAGAGAGACTAAAGAATGAACCAATCAAAAGTAAAACTACGACAACTTTTGAGACACAGTCAGTAAAATAAGATACAAATACAAACAACAAAAGTTAAGGATTGAGGGGTTAAGTTAATGTAAGTTTTATAAAGTTTTAGTTTAGTTTTCATTTTATTAAGTTAATGCAAGTTTTCTATTCATTTGTTTATGTAAATAGTGTTAAGTTGTGATCAGTCCAAAATAATTGGCTATAGGATAGTATTTGCAAGCCTCCTGGTAACCTCAAACCAAAAAAAACATACAATGGATTTACAAAAAAAGGAAAAGCAAGAAAGTATATCATGTCACCAGAGAAAATGATGTTCACTAGAAGAAGACAGGAATGCAAAAAATAAGGAAGAGAAGACCACAAAACATCTAGAAAACAAATTTTAAAATGGCAGAAATAAATCCTTGCCTATCAATAGTAACATTGAATTTAAATGGACTAAACTCTCCAATTAAAAGATGTATACTGGCTGAAAGAATAAGAAAAAAAAAAAAAAGACCCATAGATGTATTGCCTACAAGAAACACACTTCACCTATAAAGACACACATAGACTGAGAATAAAGTGATGAGAAAAGCTATTCCATGCCAATGGAAACCAAAAAAGAACAGGAGTAGTTATATGTATATTAGACAAAATAGATCTCAGGCAAAAACTATAACAAAAGACAAAGAAGGTCACTTTATGATGATTAAAAGGTCAATCTAGCAAGAGCATATAGTAATTTTAAATATATATGCACCCAACACTGGAGCATCCAGATGTATAAAGGAAATACTATTAGAGCTAAAGACAGGGATAGGTCCCAATACGATAATAGCTGAAGATTTCACTGTCCACTTTCAGCATTGGACAGATCTCCCAGACAGAAAATCAACAAAAAAAATCAGACATAATCTGCACTATAGACCAAATAGATCTAATAAATATTTACAGAACATTTCATCCAAGAGCTGCATAATACACATTGTTTTTCTCAGCACATGGACCATTCTCAAGATAGACCATATGTTATGTCACAAAACAAGTCTTAAAACATTCACAAAATTTGAAATAATATCAAGCATCTAATCTGAACACATTGGAACAATACTGGAAATTAGTAACAAGAGAAATTTTGGAAACTACACAAATACATGGAAATTAAACAATATGCTGCTGAATGAACAGTGGGTCAAAGAAGAAATTAAGAAGAAAGTTGAAAAATTTATTAAAACAAATGATAATTTAAACACACATATCAAAACATGTTATACAGTAAAAGCACCTATAAGTACCTACATCAAAAAAGAGGAAAAACATCAAATGAACAACATAATGATGCCTCTTGAAGAACTAGAAAAGAGCAAACCAAACCCAAAATTAGCACAAGAAAATAAATAAGATCAGAGTAGAAATAAATGCAATTGAAAGGAAAAAGCAACACAAAAAATCAGTGCTCAATGCAACGGAAAGTTGGTTTTCTGAAAAGTTAAAAAACCGAGAAACCTTTAGCTAGACTAAGAAAAAAAGAGAGAAGATAAAGATAAATAAAATCAGAAATGAAAAAGAGGCATTACACTGATACTGCAGAAATTCAAAGAATCAATTAGTGACTACTATGAGCAACTATATGTCAATAAATCGGAAAATCTAGATGAAAAAATTCCTAGATACATACAATCTACCAAGATTGAATCAGGAAGATATCCAAAACCCAAACAGACCAATAACAAGTAATGAGATTGGAGCTATAATAAAAAGTCTCCCAGTAAAGAAAAGCCTGTGACATGATGGCTTCTCTGCTGAATTCTACCAAACATTTAAAGATGAACTAATGCCAATCCTATTCAAACTATTCTGAAAAATAGAGTTGGAGGGAATATTTCTAAACTAACTCTATGAGACCAGTATTACCCTGATACAAAACTAGACAAAGACAAATCAAAACAAGAAACCACAGGCCAATATCTCTGATGAATATTGATGCAAAAATCCTCAACAAAATACTAGCAAACTGAATTCAATGACACATTAGAAAGTTCATTCACCATAATCAAGTGGGATTTTTTCATGTGATACAGGGATTGCTTAACATACACAAATCATATTAACAGAATGAAGGATAAAAATCATATGATCATTTCAATTGATGCAGAAAAAGCACTTGATAAAATTCAACGTCCCTTCATGATAAAACCCTAAAACACTGGGAATAAAAGAAACATACCTCAATATTTAAGATGGGAAATAAGACAGCTTTAAAATCTCAAAAGTACTAACCAAAGGGTAAAAAACACATTTGAATTAAGAACATTTTTTCATTATAGGACATCAGGAGCAAAGCTAAAAATCAAGGAGAAGAGACTTCAACATGTAAAGCAATATGAAATACAAATCTAAAATATGTATGAAACTTCTTTATTCAAAGAAAAAAAGGCAGGAATTTCTATAAAAATAAGTAAACTTTAAAAGGGGAGTTTGTGATGTTTAGTCTACAGTAATCCAAGAAATGAAAATTGAAACATGAATAAATCATCATTTTAAACCATCAAATGAGATAGGGAGAGGGACAGAGAGAGAGAGCAGTAGAAGATACTTGCAAAGATAGGTGTATAACTTATGATTCAATCAAAGAAACAACTGCTGTGAGTGACATCAAACAATATACTTATTATATATAAGAAATTGACCTCACACAATTGCAAGAATTGGTTAATCAGTCTGTAGAAAGTGGCAGTTTCTGCATCTGTGCTGGGGCTGAAGGGAAAGCAGTCAAGAAGGAAAGATAGATTTTTAAGGAGATATGTGCAGGGACAAGTTGAAACCTGGAGAAAGGAGCAAACTAGAACATGTGTCAGTCTCACAGTGCCTCTAAACCTCCAGCTATGATGCTGCTGAATGTGCACCTGACCCAGGAGAGGGGGTGCTGCAGAAGGGCAATCAACTTCCAGGAGCTAGAGGAGCTGTGAACCTGCTGCTGACCCCACCCGACAGAGTGAGCCTGCCGACCCATGACACTGTGTGAGAGCTGCAGCAGTGTCCGCTTTTGTTGTCTTGAACTTTGGAGCATAAAATAATATGGCTTCTACACCTCTTTCGCTTTCCAAAACTCATGCAAATAGTTTCTTGTGACCCACATTGAGCCAGAACAATAGAGAAGGATAAATTCTGGGAACTATAACTCCAGTTTAGTTAAGATGACCTAATACAAATCCTCCACAGGCCACTCCTTGCCTATTTGGCATCCACATGCATATTTTTTCAAATATTGTTAAATTAATTTCCAAATAAAGGCAACAGAAAAATTATGCCTTTGCCAAACATAATGCAATTATTCTTCTTGAATACTGAAATAGACAACCTTCTCCTCAACAGAGGATGCAAAGTCCTTTTATCTATTTTTGAGTGATATTTATTCCTCTTCTGAGTCATATTCTCCCTTTGATATTTTATAATTTAAATACTGAGATAGAAAGTTAAATTCTATTAACATATTTTATGTCAGATGATAGAGAAGTGGGAGAGGAGAAAATGAAAACTAGTTGATATATGCATAAATGTATTTATATTAATATAAATAGATGCATATAACTATTATAGTCTCTGTGCCTACAGCCCATCACATGGCCAGTTATAAGCTGATACCTTTTTCCATCTGTGTTATATACCGTTTGCCTCTAGCAAGCATATTGGCTAGTCTTAATTCCTTGCCTTATGGAGTGCCAAACCTTCATTCCTAGACATTCTGGAATATTCCATTAATTAATATTTCCTCCTATATTGGGTTGTTGCAGTTTTCCACTGACTTTAGTCAAAAGGTCATATGAGTAATTAGAAGAAACATAGGGGATTACCTGCATTCCAGATATTTTCCTCCTTACTCTCACTGTGTAGCAGCAACCCAATCTCCCTTTGGAAGTCAGGATCAATTGCCCCAGAAGATACAGCAATCCCCTTCTCCCTTCTAGATTCCCTAGGATAAGGAGCACAAACCAGCCAGATGGCTTTCTCTCCTTCCACTTTGTGGAAACCACGGCCACGTGCCTTGATTAAAGCATTACTCTGTCCTTTGGTGAGGCTTCTTTCCTTTGGAAACTATGATTTCTAGGCAAGTGGAATCCAAAGTTGCACTGACAGAAAGGCCAGATCTTGCTAGTGCCTCACAAAGGTCTTGGTGAGCACAGTTGCTCACATTTCTACTCTTTGATTACTAGACTCATCAATCCAGGATATGGGAGAGCAACATCTATATTTGTTTCCAACTTAGGCCATATTCTGCAACTTGGAGGACATTGCTCCAAGCCTTTAAACTAGTGTCCCATACCTGGCACACATAATTATGTCTTCAAAAGGCCTTTCTAATGTTCTATTAGGCCAGCCACTTCAGGATAAAGGAAAATATAATAGGACTAGGAAATTTAATGACCACGAGTTCATTGTCTCACTTTACTTGCTATTGGGGTGAATTTTTTGGTTAGAATCAATGCTATATGGAAAAACATGATAGTAAATAAGGGATTCCCTGAATCTACAGATAACCGCTTTCGCAGAAACATTGTGGGCAGGGAAGACACATTCCAGAGTAAGCTGTATTCCAGTGAGGACAAAAGTTTGCACATTTCTTGATGGAAGTAGTCCTGTGTAATTAATCTGACACCAGGTGAGTGGCTGATTTCCTGGTGCCACATCAGGGGGTGAGAATTGGTTTCTGCTGTTGTCATATGGTACACATAGTTGTAGCTGAAGATAGATCAGGCTTGATGAGTGGAAGTCTGTGCTGCTAAGCCCATACAAAACCTTCATCTTTGTCAAGACAACCATTTTATCACGAGTACTTGGGCTCATAATAAACAGGTTAGCCAAGAAAATAAGTTGACAGATGTCATCAGAATAGATAATTCTATCCATCTTATTACCTTCTCCTGTAGAAGTTGTTTTTTGATGAGAATTCACAGGGGCACAAATATCTTCAAATTCTGTGACGATTTGAAAGGCCCATTTACATACTTCTTTCTCAGATCTTTTCACTAGTTTTCCCATTGTACTTCTTCCAAGTTTCTGACCATCAGCCCCAAACTATTAGCCACCACCTATCTATTCAGGGTAAATCTGTATCCTAGCTTCTAGGCAAAGTGCAAAATCATGTCTATTGCTCAATATCATGCCTACTATTCTGAATTTGATCTATGAATTCAAATCATGGCTTTTGAAATCTCAGCATATCATTTTGTGGATGTTGTGAAGCTGACTCTAAAGGCAAAAGAGCCAGATAGAATACACAATACTAAAGAAGGGGAACGAAGTCAGAGGATTGCTGCTACCTGACTTAAAGGCTCAAATACAAAGCTATATTAATCAAGACAATGTGGTGCTGGTGAAAGAACAAACAGGTCAGTGGGGAAAAAACGGAGTCCAGAAATAGACCACACAAATATGATCAACTGATCTTTGACAAAGTAACAAAGGCAACTCAACGAAGAAAGAACAGCCTTTCCAATAAGCAGTGCCAAACCAACTGGACATCCACACAAAAGAGAAAGCATCTTGCCCCTGACCTTACACCTTTTACAAAAACTAATTCAAAGTGGATCTCAGAACCAAATGTAAGCTATAAAATTATAATACTTCTGGAAGATAACACAAATGAAAATCTAGGTTACTTTGAATTTTGTGATGTATTTTTAGATACAACATCAAAAGCACAATACATAAAACAAATTGATATGTTGGATTTCAACTTCACAAAATACCCTGTTAGAAGAAAACATAAGTCACAACCCGAAAGAAAATCTTTGCAAAATACATATCTGATAAGTGTCTGGTACCCAAAATATGCAAAAAATTATTAAAACACTGATAAATAATGGACCAAAAGTCTGAAACGACATCTCACTAAAGAGGTTATATATGGCAAATAAGTATATTTAAAAGGTGCTAAATATTATGCGGCATTAGAGAATTGCAAATTAAGTCAATGACTGCTGCACACCTTTTTAAATGGCTAAAATTTAAAACATGACCACCACCTTTGCAAAGACGTGGAGCAACAGGAACTCATTCATTGCTGGTGGGAATGCAGAACGGCACAGTCACTTTGAAAGACAGTCTGGAATGTTTTTTAATTTTTATTTTTATGAGACAGGTCCTTCCTCTGTTAGACATGACCTCCAGCTCAGGTCGGAGCACAGTGGCATGATCATAGATCACTGTAACTTCAAACTCCTGGGCTCAAGCAATCCTCTCACCTTGGTCTCTTGAATAGCTAGGGCTACAGGTGCTCACCACCACATCCAGCTAATTTTTTATTTTTATTTTTTGTAGAGATGGGGTCTCAATATGTTGCCCATGTTGGTCTTAAACTCGTGGTCTCAAGTGATCCTCCTGCCTTGGCCTCCCAAAGTACTGGGATTACAGGTGTGAGCCACTGAACCCAGTCAGCTTGGCTGTTTTATAGGCCAAATGTAGTCTTAACATGATCCAGCAATTGTCTTCATAGGTATTTATCCAAATGAGTGAAAAATTTTTGTGTATGCAAAAACCTGCACATGAATATTTAAAACAACTTCATTCATAATTTCTAAACACTGAAAGTAACCAAGATGTTCTTTAAAAGGTGAATGAATAATAATTTTAGAAACCTGGTATATCCATTCAGTGGAATATTACTTAATGATAAAAGAGAAATAAAGTATAAAGCCAAGAAAAGATATAGAGGAACTTGAAATGAACATTGAGGAGTTCAGCTCCAGGCCAAAGTGCTGTGTTATCTTCCAGTCCTAACACCTGTAAATAATTACAAAGAATTTATCTGGCAGGCATCACTTGGGAAAGTATCTCTCCACACCAGACTTGATGCTCAGTCTGAAAGTAGAAGTTATAATCAAGAACTCAGCAACCGCTCTTCCCCATGCAGTTGGCCACACACTTATGCAAGCCCTCAGCTGAGGCCTTTCTCAGATGTCTATGCCATGACCACCTCACTGGAGGGTCTTGAAGATGCTCCTCTACTCTGACTTAGGATTCAGTACTTTTCCACTCCTAGCCCTTTGGCTTCTCTCTACTCTCCCCACCAGGATCATAAAACAGCAGGAGCTTTTTGTTCAGGGATTCCTTGGCAGTGATATTCTCGCATCAGCACTGATATATTTGATCTTCATCAGGCACAATTCCATAGGGACAAAATGGGACACTGAAGAAACTAGCACTTTTTCCTGTTTAACCCTTTGTTTTTATTATACATTGTAATAAGTGACTATTACTTTAATTTTGGATTGTAGTTTTAATGGAACATCTCTACATCCGGTAGCTAGCTTTTACCAGCTGAGTTTTTGACACATATTGCTTAGAAAATAAGCCAGTCTGAAAAGGCTATATGCATACTGTATGATTCCAACTATGTGATATCTGGAAAAGGCAAAGCTATGGAGACAGTATCAATTGTTGCCAGGGGTTCAAGATGAATCTTGGGGATTTTTAAGACACTGAAACTCTTCTGTAAAATACTATAATGATGGATACATAATATTATACATTTTTCAAAAGCATAGAAATGTATAACACAAATAGTGAACCCTTGTGTAAACTATAGACTTTAGTTAGTAATAATGTATCAATATTGGTTTATCAACTGTAACAAATGTACTACACTAATCCAAGGTGTTATTAATAGGGTAAGCTGTAGTGGGAAATGAGAAGTTGGGAGAGAGAAGTCTATGGGAACTCTCTGAACTATTATCTCAATTTTCTGTAAGCCTAAAACTGCTACAATAATGAAAATTGATTAATTAAAAAAATTATGCCTACTGGAAAAATTTTCCGCTACAGCTGTCCTTCAGAGACACCCTGGTAGGAATGTGGTGCTGGATAAGCTGCCAAACCCACATTTCTTTTTCTTTAGTCATTGGTCAGAAGAAATTCTCCTTGAGGATATAGATGTCAGTTAAGAGGCAAGAGGGAAAGTGGCAGTGAGTATGACCAATGGCAATATCTGCCATTTATCCATGAGACTTATTTAATCCCATCTTACATATCATTTCTATTTGGTGATGGAATGCTACTATGCATACTCAACTTTATGACTTGGTGGGTCAGATAATACCCATATGATGGGCATCCAGATTATATGGTAATAAATTGACCCATAGTAAGTATCTGTCTCTGGTAAGCCCGCTAGTAAGACAAAAACTATTTAAAGCTGTATTTGAAAGGAGAATAGTTACCCATAGAAGATGGTGTAGCTTGTGGTCAAAAACCTGAATCTGTACTATGGCTGACTTAGGCTTGATTAGCCTGGGTCTGCTGCAGGTCTGTTCTGAGCGTTACTCAAAATAGGCAGCTTTTTGGATTAGTCATTTTATTATAGTATAAAGGGCATGCCCAAACAAGATACACTGTGATTCCAAAATCCCAAGGTCATTAGTTCTTGCATCTTTTTCTTAGTGGTCAGATGTAGGAATTTGTCCTTCACCTTGGAAGGAATATTGTGACATGCTTCAGATCACTGGGTCCCTAAAAATTTCACCAACATGGAAAACTCCTAAATTTTTGTGGGCTTTATTTCCAAACAGCCAATTGAACTCCTAGAGGAATTTTGTTGTATCAGGGGTTCAATGTTGGTCTCTGTTTCAGACATCCTGAATTCTGAGAGGCAGATGTAGCTAGTAGGCCTTATGAGTCCATGCTCTTAGACTAATGTGTAGCCTCTGTCTCTGCCACTGTGGCTCCCATATCCATGTGACCACCATACCAGTTCTAGGGTGGCTCATGACCAATTTCGATTAATGTCAACTGGTCAAGTCATTTTGTCTACTTGATTGTTTGGTGATTCTTTCATGGTGTGTGTTAACAGGTGGTCTAAACATTTTACTCACTTTGTGTACTCCCTTGAGTCTACTTACATGCTTTTACCTCTGAATTCCTTGTCAATGATCCAGTCCTTTTTCTTCTGGGTCTCTAACCAGATGACCAGACCATTGACCAACATGCCCATGAGCATATATACATATATGTATGTATTCTCACTCTAAGGTAATTTTTATTTTATGCAAAGTAAATAACCAGGTACACTGCTTGCAGCTTTGTCCTTTGGAAGTTGCTATTCATTCTTTGCTAGCACCCATGTACTGAGCTAAACCAGCTAGAAACCAAGTTTGAGGATTTTCCTCCTCTTTCAGCTGCTTCTGTTACATGGCTACTGCTTTTTGCAAATCCTGCTTCTGTTTATGGGTTGGCCATAGTTATTTTTACTCTTATTCTGGTTTTTTTGTGTGTGTGTGTGTGAGATATTCTGAATTCTAGATTATTAAAGGTGGTATTTATAAAATAATTTTTTACTTTTAGTAGACTGATATGGTTTGTCTGTATCCCCACTCAAATCTCATCTTGTAGTTCCCATAATCCCCACATAATCCTCCCATAATCCTCCCATAATGTCATGAGAGGGACCTGGTGGGAGGTAATTGATTCATGGGGGCAGTTACCCCCATGTTATTCTCATGAGAGTGAGTGGGTTCTCATGAAATCTGATGGTTTTATAAGGGGTTTTTCCCTCTTTGCTTACCACTTTTCTCTCCTGCCATCTTGTGAAGAAGAACCTGTTTGCTTCCTCTTCTGTCATGATTATAAACTTTCTGAGCCTTCCCAGACACATGGAATGGTGAGTCAATTAAACCTCTTTCCTTTATAAATTACCCAGCCTTGCGTATTTCTTCATACCAGTGTGAGAAGGAACTAATACAGTACACTGGTACTGAGATAGTAGGGTGTTGCTATAAGGATGCCTGAAAATGTGGAAGCGACTTTGGAACTGGATAACAGGCAGAAATTGGAACAGTTTTGAAGGACAGAAAGAAGACAGGAAAATGTGGGAAAGTTTGAAACTTCCTAGAGATTTGGAGGGCTCAGAAGACAGGAAGCTGTGGGAAAGTTTGAAACATCTTAGAGACTTGTTGAATGGCTCTGTCAAAAAATGCTGATAGTGATATGAACAATAAGGTCCAAGATGAGGTGGTCTCAGATGGGGATGAGGAACTTTTTGGGAACTAGAATAGAGATAATCCATGCTGTGCTTTCGCAAAGAGACTGGCAGCATTTTGCCCCCGCCCTAGAGATCTGTGAAATGTCAAACTTGAGAGAGATGATTTAGGGTGTCTGGTGGAAGAAATGTATAAGTGGCAAAGCATTCAAGAGGAAGCAGAGCATACATTTTGGAAAATTTGCAATGCAGTAGCAAAGAAAAATAATTTTCTGGGGGAAAATTCAAGCCCAAGCCTGCTGCAGAAATTTGCATAAATAATGAGGACCTGAATGTTAATCACCAACACAATGGGAAAATGTCTCTAGGGCGTGTCAGAGACTTTTGCAGCAGCCCCTCCCATCATGGGCCCAGAAGCCTAGGAGGAAAAAATGGTTTTGTGGACTGGGCCCAGAGCCCCTCTGCTGTGTGCAGCATAGGGACTTGGTGCCTTGCATCCCAACTGCTCTCACTGTGGCTAGAAGGGGTCAAAGTACAGTTTGGGCCATGGCTTCAGAGGTTGCAAGCCCCAAGGCTTGGCAGTTTCTACACGGTGTTTAGCCTGCAGGTGCACAGAACTTAAGAACTGAGGTGTGGGGTGGGGAGTTTGGGGAAGGATAGCATTAGGAGAAATACTTAATGTAAATGACAAGTTAATGGGTGCAGCAAACCAACACGGCACATGTATACATATGTAACAAACCTGTATGTTGTGCACATGTACCCTAGAACATAAAGTATTAAAAAAAAAAAAAAGAATTGAGGTTTGGGAACCTCCACCTAGATATCAGAGAATGTATGTAAACACCTGGATGCCCAGACAGAAGTGTGCTGCACGGGGAGAAGCACTAATGGATAACCTCTGCTAGGGCAGTGCAGAAGGGAAGTGTGGGGTCAGGGCACCCACACTGGGGCACTACCTGGTGGATCTGTGAGGGCCATTGTCCTCCAGACCCCAGAATGGTAGGTCCACCGACAGCTTGCACCCAATGCCACAGGCCCTCAATGCCAGCCCATGAAAGCAGCTGGGAGGGGGTCTATACCCTGCAAAGCCACAGGGGTGGAGCTGCCCAAGGTCATGGGAACCCACCTCTTGCATGAGTGTGGCCTGGATGTGAGACATGGAATCAAAGGAGATTATTTCAGAGCTTTAGGATTTGATCACTGCCTTGTTGACTTTGAGACTTGCATGGGCCTGGTAGCCCTTTTGATTTGGCCAATTTCTCCAAGTTCGAATGGGTGTATTTGCCCAATGCTAGTACACCCATTGCATCTAGGAAATAACTAGCTTACTTTTGATTTTACTGGCTCATAGGTGGAAGGGACTTGCCTTGTTTCAGATGAAACTTTGAACTTGGACTTTTGAGTTAATGCTTAGATTGTTGAGTTAAGACTTTGGGGGACAGTTGGAAGAGGATGATTGTGTTTTGAAATGTGAAGACATGAGATTTTGGAGTGGCTAGAGGCAGAATGATATGGTTTTTCTGTATGTCCCAATCCAAATCTCATCTTGAATTGTAGTTCCCATAATCCCATGGAAGGGACCTGGTGGGAGTTAATTGAATCATGAGGGCAGTAACCCTCATGCTATTCTCGTGATAGTGAGTGAGTTCTCATGAGATCTGATAGTTTTATAAGGGGTTTTTCTCCCTTTGCTTAGCACTTCTGTCTCTTCAGCTGCCTTGTGAAGAAGGACTTGTCTGCTTCCCTTTCTACCACGGTTGTAAGTTTCCTGAGGCCTTCCCAGTCATGCAGAACTGTGAGTCAATTAAACCTTTTTCCTTTATAAATTACCCAATTTCAGGTATTTCTTCATAGATGCCTGAGCAGGAACTATTAGGTTGATGCAAAGGTAATTGCAAGCTTTGACACTTTTTAAAAGTAATGGCAAAACCCTCAATTACTTCTGCACTAACCAAATAATACATATACTATCCAGATTTCTTGGTTTTCAAAAGTTTCTCTGTTGTAAACACTCCAGCAATAGTGTAATCTCATTGCTATTTTACCTTTAGAAGATTATTTGCCAAAATTCATACACAAAAGAAGGTAAAAATGATTAGTGCTCAACTGGTTTACAGTTATATCAGAGGCAATCATAGCATAAGTGAAGATCTCATAAGGATAGAATCATATCAATAATGTTTATATCTTCTGTGAATTATTATGGAGTTTTAGTGTCTATTTCTCTATTGAAAATGCATAACATGTACAGTACCTAGTGTTTCTTCCTAACTACTTAAGTTAAGCTTCTCCAACCTGTGGCCTGCAGGCCACATGTAGCCCAGGCAGTTTTGAATATGACCCAACACAAATTTATAAATTTTCCTAAAACATTATGAGTTTTTTTTAGCTCATCAGCTATTGTCAGTGTTAGTGCATTTCATGTGTGGCCAAAGACAATTCTTTTTCCCATGTGGCCCAGGGAAGCCAAAAGATTGGATGCTCCTAACTTAAGTGATCAAATATAAAAGACTATTAAATAAGGTTCTTCATTGAGCACTCAAAGTGCTAAATGCACACAAAGGACAAGAAATATCCTTTGCGTTCTGTGTTCTTATGAGATGAATGTCACAGAATGACCAGGAGTCATTTGTTTTTGAATCACATCCACATAGACAAAGTTTTATAAAAAGCCATCTGTTTGTTCATATATTCATTCATATACTTATTCAATAAAATGTGTACAAGAGAAAAAGGTACTGGGATGGCAGAGGCAAGGAAATCATAGTTTCTGCCTTTAAGGAGTTCAATCTAAGTGTGAAGTTACAAAAACATAAACAACTGAAAGAAATCTGTTAACTACTCTGCTGCAAGTACTCTATTGATATACCAACTAATTCTAATTTCTCCTACCTCTCTTCTACACATTCGTTAGTACTAACACACTATGCTCCATCCTGGTCCTAAAATAAATTCAGCATGCTCTCACCTCGGGAACTGTATCATAAAACTTATGTCCAAATTACAAACAGATAAGGCCCTACAGGGCTTGAGGATTTTTAAGAAAATTGACATATATCACTACTGAGAAAATAATCAGGTTAAAGTGAAAATTCTGTTCTATGGAGTTCAAAAAGCTTGGGACTTAGAATCTGAAAACCTTGATCTCAGTTTGGAGCAGGCCAAATCTCAAGCTTTAGTTTTCTAGTACATAAATTAAGCTGGGCTTCCCTTCCTCATCTGTAAATTTGTAAAGGGATACACCAAAGAATTTCTAAAACCTTTTATGAAATATGGTAAGTTTCATACAAGTTCATTTCAGGAGATCAACTGAGCTAAAGAGAGAGCTGAGCTGCTGTGTATTGGAATAGCTAATTAAAGAAATGAGCCAAAATTAAAGTAATAATTAAGCTTTAATCAGTTACTGCGATTTTTTAAGTAAGAGTTTAAAACCCAGAGAAAGCACCAACTCACTCTGGTTTCATTATCCTCCAGGGACAGGCACAATTGGTTGAAGGTCAGGTAAATCAGCACAGATGTGGAAGCAGTCTCACTGTTGAAGGAAACCCAAACAAAAGATCTAGCAGATTTATGGGCACTCGTGTCTAGGAAGGACAAGGGGAAGGGCTAGTGTGAAAAATACTGAGTATTCAGAGTAGGGAAAGGTGTCCTCAAGGTTTCTCTTTCCTCCTTTTCTCCTCTCCTAAGGAATCCTCAGTAGAAGCACTTAAAAAAAGACCTCTGCTAAAGTCTTCAGGTAAAGAGACCTGGGAATGAAGGTGCCAGGGCTAGAAATGCAAACATGTGATGAAAATGACTAACTGAGGGGCCTGAGTCCTTGACTGCAACTCCCTTCAGAGCCTGCCACAGATAGGCTGTACACCAAGTTTGGTGTGCAGAGGACAGGTTTTGTCCCCTGAGACTCTGAGGTAAAGCATTTGTAACTGCATACAGTCGGGCCTGAAAAATATCACAAGATTTGTAACTGGAGCCAAACTTCACAGTTAATGTAACATTATGTAGACATTCCACCTGAGGATTGAGAAAAATGTACAGTTGATCTTCATTATTTACAGATTCTGTATTTGTGAATCCATCTACTTGCTAAAATTTCTTTGTAACACCCAAATCAATACTTATGATATTTTCATGGTCTTTCATGAACATCTACAGAGCAGCCAAAATTTTGAGTTATTTAATGTGCATGTACCCAGCTTTGTTCTAACAATCCAATATTCTGCATTCTTGTTTTGACACTCCTATTATAGACAAGTGTCCTTCTCATGTTCTACTTAGTGACATGGTTTTTGCATTTTTGTGCTTTTTTGGTTATTTTTCTGTTTAAAATGACCCTCAAGTGCACTTATTGACGAGTGTTTCTAAACACGAGAGGGATGTGTTGTACCTTATGGAGAAAATACACATTAAATAACCTTCATTCAGGCATGAGTTACAACACTGTTGCACATGAGAAAAATCATGTTCCTAAATCAACAACATATATTAAATGAGATGTCTTTAAACGGTGACACACATAAAAGAAAGTTATTTATTGATCAATTAACACAAATATTGTGCACAAGAACCTAACCCTATATTTCTCCTAGGAGCAGTGGTTCAATAAATGCTAATTCAGTGACCAGGGTAACTTTATAGACTGTAACTACTATGAATAATGAGAATTGACTGTATATGTACAGTCAAGGTATTTCCTTATAATAGCAGGTACTGTGAAACATTAAGAAGTACTAGAACTGAAAAGACATATAATATATATTTTATTATTTTGTTTTCCCTATTGCACTTCTTCCTTTAAAATAGCAGTCTAACTTATTGGTGATGTATTTCTCCTTAGAAGTGTGGATGTTGAATAGAGGAATGCAAGGTAACAAAAAGTGTTTATACACAAAAACAGGAAACTGAATACTGCATGTTCTCACTTATAAGTGGGATCTAAACACTGGGTGCACATAGACATAAAGATGGGAACTATAGATGTTGGGGACAACTGGAGTGGGGAGGAAGGGAGAGGGACAAGTGCTGAAAAGTACCTGTTGAGTACTATGCTCATTACCTTGGTAACAGGATCAACTGTACCCCAAACCTCAGCATCTCTCAATATACCCGTGTAACAAGACTTCACACGTAAACCTGAATCTAAAATAAAATTTGAAATTTAAAGAAAAAGAAAGTGATTACCTCAATAAACTTTTATATGTCAAAAAGAAAAAGTTGTTAGAGATGTTTACTCTGGTTATGGGATCATATAAGACTGCTTTTGCTATTTAGACTCTTGGATAAGCTGTGGTTCTGTCTCTTTCTGAAGCTTAATTTTGTTATTAAGCATCATTGACTGTGGTGTTTAAGTTAGTCAGAATTTATGTTGCTGAGAAGAAAAGATATAATAAAGAATATGGCAATAAAGGGTTAGTTGCAAGTAGTGTACTCTGGGAAATGCAAAGTGCTTGGAGGTGGTATTCTAGATCAAATATGATCTAGAATGATCATATTTCTAGATCATGTATGAGGCTTTGTGGTCTATAGTCTATCTTACTGGCTTTGTTTTCTATCCCTACAATTCACTAATTCTTTTCTCTCTTTATTCCTCCTTTAGTGTGAATTAAATAGTTTTACTAATCCACCTTTTTTCTAATACTTATAAATTTTGCACTATATTCCAATTTCTTTACAAAATTATGTCGCATATTTTAATCTGTATACTTAAATTGTAAAATTAACTATTGTCTTTACCTTTTCCTCCCAAAATACAAAGATATTAGAGGAGTTTAACTTGAACTGTAGCTTTACTGACTTAAGTGCTATTATTATCATCTGTATTAGTTTTATGTAACCCCAAGAGGTTACTGTTATTGCTGTTGTTGTTGTTGTTGTATCATTAGTACTAGTGTTATTACTTTATACATTCATTGCTTGTTTTTATGTTCCCACATGCTTACCATTTTCCTTGCATTTTATTTCTTTTGCAGATCAAACTTTCTATCCGTGAACTCTTTCTTCTACACAAAATTGAAGCTCTGACCCCACATTTTTCGTATGCATTGCCCCAGCAGAGGTTCTCCACAAGGGCCCCACTGCTGCAGCAAACTTCTGCCTGGGCATTCAGGCATTTCCATACATCCTCTGAAATCTAGTTGGAGGTTCCCAAAACTCAATTCTTGATTTCTGTGCACCCACAGGCTCAACACCATGTGGAAGCTGCCAAGGTTTGCCCCCTCTGAAGCAGCAGCTCAAGCTGTGCCTTGGTCCTTTTTAGCCATGGCTGGAGTGGCTGGGATGCAGGGCACCAAGTCCCCAGGCTGAAGAGAGTAGAGAGGCCCAGGGCCTGGCCCATGAAACCATATTTTCCTTCTAGGCCTCCAGGCCTGTGATGGAAAGGGCTGCTCTGAAATTCTCTGACATGCTCTGGAGACATCTTCCCCATTCTCTTGGTGATAAACATTTGGCTACTTGTTAATTATGCAAATATCTGCAGCTGGCTTGAATTTCTGCTTAGAAAATGGGTTTGTCTTTCTTATTGCATAATCAGGCTGCAAATTTTTCAACTTTTATGCTCTGTTTCCCTTTAAAAATTGAATGCTTTTAACATCACCCAAGTCACAACTTGAATGCTTTGCTGTTTAGAAATTATTTCCACTACATACCCTAAATCATCTCCCTCAAGTTCAAAGTTTCAGAAATGTCTAGGGCAGGGGTAAAATGCTGCCAGTCCCTTTGCTAAAACATAACAAGAACCACCTTTATTCCAGTTCCCAACAAGTTTCTCATCTCCATCTGAGACCACCTTAGCCTGGATTTCATTGTCCACATTTTGGTCAAAGCCATTCAACAAGTCTCTAGGAAGTCCCAAACTTTCCCACATCTTCCTGTCTTCTTCTGAGCCTTCCAAACTGTTCCAACCTCTGCCTGTTACCCAGTTCCAAAGTCACTTCCACATTTTCAGGTATCTTTACTGCAGTACCCCTCTCTACTGGTACCAATTTACTGTATTAGTCTGTTCTCATGTTGCTAACAAAGACATACCCATGATTGGGTAATTTATAAGAGAAAGAGGTTCAATGGACTTACAGTTCCATTATGGCTGGGGAGGCCTTATAATCCTTGCAGAAGACATGAAGGAGCAAGTCATATCTTACATGGATGGCAGCAGGCAAAGAGAACGAGCTTGTTCAGGGAAACTCCTCTTTATAAAACCACCAGATCTCATGAGACTTACTATCACGAGAACAGCATGAGAGAGACCCACCCAAGATTGAATTACCTCCCACTTGGTCCCTCCCACAACATGTGAGAATTGTGGGAGCTATAATTCAAGATGAGATTTGGGTAAGGACACACCAAACCATATCAGACACAGAAAGGGACTATATATTTATTTTAGCTGGAATGATTTACTCCAATGATTATAAAAAGAAAGGTTTGCAGCTATGAAATGAGGGCAAATGAGAGTATGGATGGAACCTATCTAATCTTTAAGGCTACTCTTTTTTATGCCACTCTTGAGGGTAAAGTTTAATAGAAACTGCTACATATTTACTTGTGTGATCATCAAACAGCCAGATTCCTCAGAAAAGAAAATTTGGTGCATATGAGTGGAGACAAATTACCCTGACTAGGGGAAGGGATCATGGAAGACATTGTGGAAAAGAGGCTGTGGAAAAAATAAATACCAGTTCTATCCTTAGGATGAGTTATTGCAAGAACCTTACCAATTTCCTTCTTTACCTATTCAAATGTATTTGCCTATTTTTAATGATTTCTCAATTTTTTATCCCTAATATATATACATGAACAAATAAGCAATAGGCTCCCTATAGTTTTAGAGTAAGAGTTAGCATTCTGATGAAACTAGGGGAAGAGTAAACTTCTATAGGTGATCCAGAATATTAAGCAAAAATAAGTCATGAAACTGCTTGTTTTCTCTTGGAGAAAGGTTGAAGGAGTTTACAGGTAGACATGGCAGATGTATTTTGTTAGACAGGGATTATTTGGAGTATCCTATACTCATTGGACAAAAGATCTTTGTGGATTTGGTGTAACAAGAATGATTACACTGATTATTTGTTAAATTTTGTCTGCCCACTATCCATTTCTCTTTTTTGAATAATAGCAAAATTTTAGGGGGGTAGGTGAAAGGCCATTATCTCCTATTGGGTGCAAACTTGGAAGGCAGTTAATTAAGTTGGCCTGCTCTTTCCTAGCCAAGAGGTGACCACATTATCCAATTAACCAATTAAGTAAATTAACACATCTCTAGGAGTTTGTTATTGTCAGCAGAGTGACACAAGAAAATAAAAATTGCTAAACCTCATTTATTCTACCTGTAATATCCTGATGAGATGGTTTATATGTTCCTGCTACTTCTATCTTTAAGAACTGCAATAATTTCTAAATTAGAATTTCTAGACTTCCATTTGATTCTGTGAACATTTATGCTTACAATAATTTTTTTACTGCTTAACTTAGCCAGCCAGTTTTTATGGTTTGCCAAAAAACAAAAAACAACAACAAAAATACATCTAATTTGTTAAGAAACATATTTTTTTAACAGTCATGTCTTTTTAGTATACTACTTATGAAGACATTATTGACAACTTCATGCATACTCCATTTTACTTTTCTAGATATAAATATTTTCTTTCCTGATATTACATTGTCAAAGACATCCTGGAAATCAGAATTCAGCTTTAAATTATATTCAAGATTGTTTACTTAAACAATTGGTTCTTGAAATATTTTTCTTAAATGAATAAAGAGGAGAAATAAACAAATAAATCATCACCACCTCCTTGTCCACCAAAAAATATGAAATTGTGAAAACTTTTACCCACTATACACAATTGCCTAATAACTAAAACAAGTGTAAAGATTGACAACTTTACCATGAAAAAGCCTTCTGTCTAGGCTTGGTTTGCCGTTAAACATATGTGAATGTAGCCAACAAACCCACCAATGAAACTCAGACTTCCACTTTGGATTTCCAATTACTCATGTCTACAATAAGGGAGTTAACATTAGTCGTTCAAATATTTTAAAAATTCTAAAATAAATATTTGGTATGTTTCCAATGACAAATAGGAAATATTTTTAAAGCCAACATTAAACTCAGCTTTTGTCATAGCTATTTAACAAAGACATAACTCTTAAAGATATTAACTTGTATAGCAGACAAATATTTGAGCAACAAACAAAAATGTTTAAGTAATATAATAAGATAGGATTTAACAAAATTACTGAGAGTGCAAATGAGAATCCTCACTAAAATAATTGGAAAATAGTCTTCAAAACCACAGAAAAGACATCTGGCAATTAGAAATAATGAGGAGCAACATGTTTATCAGATTGGTTTTTGCAAAAGATTAATAAGCTTTGGAGCTTAATTATTTTATTCACCTCCGAGTTAGTAACCACATGGAAGCTTTTATAAATCTGTATTGGAAATTATTTTCTATTAGTTTCAACTCTAACTTTAATCAATTTGCCATATATTTTCATTTTATTTAATTTTTAAATTTAAAAGTGTTAGTGTGCTTTTATAAAACCAGGATGCACTTCTTTGGTGTTTATCGATGCTTAATTGTATTTGTTTAGAGGTTGTTTTTTGTTTTGTTTTGTTTTTCTCCTGTACAGACCTCCTATAATATCTGTAAGTTTTTTTAAAAAGATAATTGAATACATTTTCTGTTAACCTGCTTTTAATTGGGGTGTCTTAGACCTTGCATTGGCTTCTTTTGGTTTCAAGTAGGGAAACTACCTGTAGTACCACACATAAGAGCATATAATATGACAATACGATGACAACGTGAATAAAAACCCTCAAGAACGCAGAAATATCCATATAACTATGCCTTTTGAAAACTGATGTGATATTTGGAAAGTGGAAGTATATAGTGAGCTTTTATTGAGCATTTGTGTGTGTGTGTGTGTGTGTGTGTGTGTGTGTGTGTGTAACAACCTCAGTATCTCAGGGCCTTACAACCGCAGAAATTTACTTTACTTCCTCACGGGTCTGTGGGACTGCTCAGGTGTAGCTGATTATGGCTGAGCTTCTTGCATAGTGAGTTCCCTTTGACTTCATGAGTTTTCTAAAACATACTCTTCTCATGGTAGGTCTTACTATCACAAGAGGACAAATGAAGCCCCACACATCATGTTATTCCCATTCATTAGCTAAAGAAAGGCAGTGGCCAATTTCACAGAGTAATTAGGGAAAGGAAGTATATTTCCAATGGATTGGGTGACAGGGTGGAATACACCCTGAACAATAATACAGTCTATCACATGGCTCTGGAAACTTACTGCCTATTTAATAGCAAGAGCTCTTTTATTCTTGTTTCTCTTAATGTCTCTTAGCAGCATTCTTTGATTCTGTCCCTGCCTCTCTATAATATCTTTCTTATAGCTTCTCTTCCTTGTTCCCCCTTACTTGTTCATTTATTTCCAAGTTCACAGTTTCCCTGGTGGGGACTTTAGGAAGAACTCTCAAATCATTATGTTTGGTCTTTCTTTAGCTTTGGCCACAAGGATATCTCACAACCCACAGCCCAGACTAAACACTGGTATACATTGAGTGAGATGCCTGGTTTTATCCAATGAGTTATGATTAGTAGAGGCAGTGAGTCATATGATGCAGAATATGGCCAGTCTTTCTCCAGGCACTAAGACCAATGCTCACAGAAGGGACGTATGGGCAGGACAGTTTATCTTAGGACTTTGGGTACATTAGACATTGTAAATGAATTGACAACAGTATGCCCGACCAATGTTTGGTAGATTCTGTTCCCTCTAGAGTTAGTTTTCTTGTATGATTATTTTAAGGAAGATATTAATTTAACATTTTGTTCTTTTTTCCCCAATCCATAATCAACGTAAAAGCTGTGAAGACCAAATAGTTACAAGGCACAGGTATAATTACGTCTCCCAAATAGACTTATATTTTGATTAAATAGAACATTTTAGTATTACTTAATTTACAATGCCTCTTCCTTAGGCTATTTAAAAGAAGTTAAGTAAAATAAGAAACCATTTCAAAATTATCTTTCTCAATGTGTACAACAGATATTCTTAACTCTTATCCATCTTTGAAACTCTCACAGTTTTCATCTACACCATCTCTTTTCCAATTCTTGTTATTTGCTGTACTCACAGTCCTTAACGTTTCGATTGGATTAAGCTCAAGAATGAGGTGGGGTTCTAAGAATAGTTGAAATAACTATTGTATAGTATAACAAATGCTGTAAGTTTAATAATTTTGGGGAGAACATGTAAGTACATTTTCTATATCAAAGTGCCATACATCCCAATGGAGTCACTGAATAATATTATCTTAATAGAAAAAGAAAATAAAGCTACAATATTTTAAAATTAATTTTCTCTTTCTTGTGCTTTAATGAATAATTTCAACAGAAAATGAGTTATAATGTTCTAACAGGTAGAAAATGTATTTAGTTACTGTATTAATCCATTTTCATGTTGCTAATAAAGACATACCCAAGACCAGGTAGTTTATAAAGGAAAGAGGTTTAATGGACTCACAGTTGAACATGGCTGGGGAGGCCTCACAATCATGGCAGAAGGTGAAGGAGGAGCAAAGGCACATTTTACATGGCAGCAGGTGAGACAGCATGTGCAGGGGAACTGTCCTTTATAATACCATCACATCTTGTGAGACTTATTCACTATCATAACAAAAGAATGGGCTGGGTGTGGTGGCTCATCCCAGCACTTTGGGAGTCTGAGGCAGGTGGATCACAAGATCAGGAGATCGAGACCATCCTAGCTAACACAGTGAAACCCTGTCTCTACTAAAAATACAAAAAATTAGCCAGGTGTGGTGTCAGGTGCCTGTAGTCCCAGCTACTTGGGAGGCTGAGGCAGAAGAATGGTGTGAACCCAGGAGGTGGAGCTGGCAGTGAACTGAGATTGCACCACTGCACTCTAGCCTCAAAAACACTGCACTCTGTCTCAAAAACAAAAAAAAGAACAGAATGGGAAAATCTCACCTCATGATCCAGCTACCTCCAACTGGGTCCCTCCCACAATATGTGGGGATTGTGGGAACTATATTCAATATGAGATTTGGGTTGGGACACATAGCCAAACCATATCATTCTGTCCCTGCCCCTCCACCAAAACTCATGTATCATATTTCAAAACCATACTATCCCAACAATCCCCCAAAAGACTTAACTCATTTTAGCATTAACTCAAAAGTCCACAGTCTAAAGTTTCATCTGCGACAAGGCAAGTCCCTTCTACGATGGGACTGAAAAACAAAAGCAAGTTAGTTACTTCCCAGATACAATGTGGGTAGAGAGATTGGATAAATACACCCATTCCGAATAGAATAAATTTGCCAAAACAAAGGGGTTAATGGCCCCATGCAAGTGCAAAATCCAGAAGGGCAGTCAAACCTTAAAGATTTAAAATTATCTCCTTTGAATCCATGTCTCACATCCAGGTCATGCTGATTGAAGAGGGAGGTTCCCATGGTTTTGGGAAGCTCTGCTACTGCAGCTTTGCAGGATACAGCCTCCCTCCTGGCTGCTTTCATGGGTTGGAATTGAGTGTCTGTGGCTTTTCCAGAATCATGGTGCAAGCTGTTGGTAGATACACCATTCTGGGGTCTGGAAGACAGTGGCCCTCTTCTCACAGATCCACTAAGCATTGCCCTGTTGGGTACTCTGTGGGGCCTTCAACCTCACTTTTCCCTTCTGCACTGCCCTGGCAGAGGTTCTCTATGAGGGCTTTGCCCCTGCAGCAGACTTCTGCCTGGACATCCAGGCATTTCCATGCACCCTCTGAAATCTAGGTGGAGGTTCCTAAACATCAATGTTTGACTTCTGTGCACCCACAGGCCCAACACCACATGTAAGTTGCCAAGATTTGGGGCTTGCACCCTCTGAAGCAACAGCCTGAGCTGGACATTGGCTCCCTTTTAGCCATGGCTAGATCTGAAGCCGGTGGGATGCAGGGCACTATGTCCTGATGCTGCATAGAACAGGGGGCTCTGGGCCTGGACCCAGAAACCATTTTTCCCTCCTAAGCCTCAAGGCCTGTGATGGGGGAGGGGGGATGCCATGAAGGTCTCTGACATGCCCTGGAGACATTTTCCTCATTGCTTTGGTGACTAACATTTGGTTCTTTGTTATTTATTCATATTTCTGCAGCAGGCTTGAATTTCTCCCCAGAAAATGGGTTTTTCTTTTCTGTTGAATCATCAGGCTGCAAACTTTCCAAACTTTTATTCTCTGTTTCCTCCTGAACACTCTGCTGCTTAGAAATTTATTCTGCCAGATACCCTAAATCATCTCTTTTAAGTTCAAAGTTCCACAGATCTCTAGGATAGGGGAAAAATGCTACCAGTCTCTTTTCATGGCAAGAGTGACCTTTACGCTAGTTCCCAACAAGTCAGAGTAGTAAATAGAAAAACAATCAAGATCCCATATTTTGCATTTGAAGATTCCATTTCCTAAAGGATCTGCTTTTCCCTAAATTAATCTAGACATGCAATCAAATTTCAATACAAATCATGACAAAATTTTTGTAAAACTTAATAAGCTGATTGTGGAAAATATTTTAAAATAGCTAAAACTATTTTGAAGAAGAAAAGGTAGGGAGTACTTTCTCTACCCAATATCTAAAGTGATTGACAGGCTATAACACTTGAGACCATGTTGTAATATTACAGAGATAAACAGTGCAATGGCATAGAATAGAAAAACTGAAGTAAAGGTGTGCGCGCGCACACGCACACACACACATATGTATACATGAATATTTACATAAAGGTGATTCCATTAAATATTAGTGGGATAAGGCTGGGCTCAGTGGCTCATGCCTGTAATCCCAGCACTGTGGGAGGCAAGGTGGGCAGATCATGAAGTCAGGAATTCAAGATCAGCCTGGCCAACATGGTGAAACCCCATCTCTACAAAAAATTTTTTAAAAAATTAGCCCAGAGTGGTGGGTGGGCACCTGCAATCTCAGCTACTCAGGAGGCTGAGGCAGAGAATGGCTTGAATCCAGGAGACAGAAGTTGCAGTCAGCCAAGATCACACCACTGCACTCCACCCTGGGCAACAGAGCAAGACTCTGCCTCAAAAAAACAAAACAAAACAAAACAAAACAAAACAAAACAAAGAAAACCCTAAAAACCAAATAAATAAATATTAGTAGGATAAAATAAACTATTTGATAAAGAATTAAGTCATCAGATTCAAATATAGTGAATTTCTAAATTTTGTTTTATGTGTACTTCAGTTGCATAATTCCTTTTTGGTTTCTTTTCAGGATTTCTATTCTTTTAATTAAATTTCCATTTCGTTTACACTTTTGCTAAAAACGTCTCCATATTTTCCTTTAGTATTTGAGCATCTGTAAGAAAGTTGTTTTAAATCTTTGACTAGTAGATCTACCACCAGGTTTTTTGTGGGATGCTTTCTGGATATTTTTCCCATTGAATTGGCCATTGTTTACTATTTTGTGGTATGCCTTGTGACATTTTTGTTGCAAACTAGTCATCTGAAACTATTAGTGTGGTAATTCTGGAAGTCAGATTCTCCTTCTATTCCAGAGCTTTATTTTTTTTTTCAATTGTTGTAGGCTACCTCTGTGCAAATGATTAGACTAAAATGTAAACTTAATATAGTTCACAAAAATTTTCCTCATCTCACTAGAGAGGTTGACATGCAAATCCAATAAATACAGGGAAACCCAGACAGATACTATACAATATGACCATCCCCAAGGCACATAGTCATTAGATTCACCAAGGTCAATGCAAAGAAAAAGTGAAGGAGAAATAAAGTCTTACTCAGAAAAGCAAATGCAGAGAGCATACATTTCAGATAGGCACTATCATGCAACTACCCAATCAAGTCTACATAACAACCAGCTAACAACATTATGACAGGACCAAAATTCCACATATCAATACTAACCTTGAAAGTAAATGAACTAAATGCCTCACTTAAAAGACACAGAGTGGCAAACTGGATAAAAAGACAAGACCCATCAACTGCTGTCTTCAAAAGACCTAACCCACATGTAATGACACCCACAGACCAAAATAAAAGAATGGAAAAGGTTCATTATGCAAACAGAAAACAAAACAAAACAAAAAAGAGCAGGGGTCACTATTCTTATATGAGATAAAACAGATTTGAAACAAATAAAAATTAAGAAAAGCCAGGCATGGTGGCTCACACATGTAATCGCAACACTTTGGAAGGCTGATGTTGGAAGATAGCTTGAGCTCAGGGGTTCAAGACCAGCCTGGACGACACAGTGAGACCTCGTCTGGAAAAAAAAAAAAAAAAAAAAAAAAAAAAATCCAGACATGGTCCATGTGCCTGTGGTACCAGCTACTCAGGCTGAGTTGAAAAGATTGCTTAAGCAGGAGGTTGAGGCTGGAGTTATGCTGCTGCACTCCCACCTAGGCAACAGAGTGAGACCCTATTTGAAAAAAAATAAATAAGAAGGACAGTGACAGTCATTACATAATGATAACAAGTTCAATCACCAAAAAGCCTTAACTAGCTTAAATATATACAAACTCAACATTGGAGCATGTGGACTCATAAAACCAGTTCTTCCTGGCCTACAAAAGACTTAGACAACTACAGAATAATAATGGGAGTCTTCAATACTGCATTTGTGGCATTACAAAGAATATAGAGGCAGAACACTCACTAACAAAGAAACTCTGAACTTAAATGCTACACTTGACCACTTGGATCCAATTGACATCTACAAAACACTCCACTCAACAAACACAGAATACACGTTCCTTTCATATGCACACAGAATTTATTTTAAGATGAACTCACATGCTCAGTCATAAAGCAAGTCTCAATAAATTAAAAAACAATTGAAATCATACCAGCACACTCTTGGCCCAAAGTGCCATAAAAATAGAAATCAATATAAAGAAATCTCTCAAAACTACACAATACATGAAAATTAAACAAAAAGCTCCAGAATAACTTCTGGACAAGTATCAAACTTAAGGCAGAAATCAAAACATTCTTTTAAGTTAATAAAAATAGGAACACAACTTACCAAAATCTCTCGGATGCGGTGAAGCAGTGTTAAGAGAAAAGTTTATAGCCCTAAATGGCCTTATCAAAAAGTCAGAAAGATCTCAAATTGACCATCTTACTCTATAACCAAAGGAATTGGATAAAAAAAAATACAAACCCACCTCAAAGCTACTGGAAGAAAAGAAATAACTAAAATTAGAGAAGAGCTTAATGAAATTGATATGCCAAAAGCCATACAAAAGATCAATGAAATCAAAAGTTGGTTTCTCAAAAAGCAGATTGGTAGACCACTAGCTACATTAACAAAGAAAAAGAAAGAGAAGATTCAAATAAGTATAATCAGAAACAACAATGATATTGCAACTGATCCCACAAAAATACAAAGGTTTCTCAGAGACTACTATGAACAATTTATGCACAAAAATTAGATAACCGAGAGGAGATGAGTAAATTCCTGGAAGCATACCATCTCACAAGATTGAATCCTGGAAGAGACTGAAACCCTGAATAGACCAATGTAAACTTCTGAAATCGAATCAGTAATAAAAAACCTACCAACCAAAAAAAGTCATGGACCAGATAGATGCACAGCTGAATTCTACCAGCCATATAACCTATAAAGATGAACTGATATAAGTTCTCCTGAAACTTGAAAGTATTCCAAAAAATCAAGGATGAAGAGTTCCAGCCTAACTCATTCTATGAAGTAAGCATCAGCCTGATACCAAAACCTGGCAGAGACATAATGATCAAAGAAAACCAGGTCAATATCCATGGTGAACATAGATACAAAAATCCTCAACAAAATATTAGCAAACCAAATCCAGTAACACATCAAAAAGCTAATACATCATGTTCAACTAGGCTTTATTCCTGGGATGCTAGGCTGTTTTGAGGAAGCATGATGAAATTCAAGAAAACGCAGGGAAGGAACTCAATACTATTTATATATTTCACAAAGATATTGAAATAATTAAGAGTCAAGTAAAACTTATGGAGATGAAAAATGCAATTAACATACTGAAGAATGCATCAGAGTTTCTTGCCAGCAGAACTGATGAGGCAGAAGAGAGAATAAGGTTGAAGACAGGTTATTTGAAAATACAGTCAGAGGAGCCGAAAGAACAAAGAATAAAAAAGAACGAAGCATGTTTACAAGATCTAGGAAACAGTCTTAAAATGGAAAATATAAATGTGATTGGCATTAAAGAGGAGGCAGAGCGAGATGTAAGGTTAGAAAGTTTATTCAAAGAGAGAATATCAGAAATTCCCAAACCTAGTGAAAGATATCAATATTCAAGTGCAAGAAAGTTATAGAACACCGAGCAGATTTCACTCAAGGAATACTACCTCCAGGCATTTAATAATCAAACTCCCAAAGGCCAAAGATAAAGAAAGGATTCTAAAAGCAGCAAGGTAAGAGAAACAACATCCAATGAAGCTCCAATATGTCTGGAAGCAGACTTTTCCACGGAAACTTTGCAAGTCAGGAGAGAGTGACATGACGTACTTAAAGAGCTGATGAAAAAGAAAAAGCAAACAAACAAACAAAACTTTTCCTAGAGTAATGTTTCCAGTGAAAATATCTATCAAGCATGAAGGAGAAATAAGGACCTTCCCAGACAAATGAAAACTGAAGGATTTCACTAACAGCAGACCTGCCCTACAAGAAATGCTAAAGGAAGTTCTTCAATCTGAAAAAAAAAAGACACTAATGAGTAATAATGAATAACCTGAAGGTACAAAACTCACTGATAATAAACACAGAAAAACACTGAATATTATGACATTGTAAGTGTAGCGTGTAAACTATTCTTTAATAGAAAGTGTAAATAAAGAACCAATGAAAAATCTTAATTAAAATAACTTTTCAACATATAGATAATACAATAAGACATAAAGATAACAAAAGATAAAAGCAGAGGAATGAAGTTAAATGTAGGGATTTTATTAATTTTCTCTTTACTTGTTTATTTATTTGTTTATGTAATCAGTGTTGTCATTGGCTTAAAATAATGATTTAAAAGATTTTATTTGCAAGCCTTATGGTGGACTCAATTTTAAAAGTACAATGAATACACACACCAAAAGCAAGCAATTAAAGCATATAACCAGAACAACTCACCTTTGCTAAAAGAAAGACAGGAAGAAAGAAAAAGACCACAAAACAATGAAAAACATGGCAGGAGTAATAATAATAACATGGCAGGAGTAAGTCCTTACTTATCAATAATAACGTTGGATGTAAATGGATGAAACTCGTCAGTTAAACCAAAACCGAAGACAAAAACCACATGATTATCTCAATAGATGCAGAAAAAGCCTTTGACAAAATTCAACAGCCATTCATGCTA
>NW_016805666.1:5442360-5486291 GCF_001698545.2 Rhinopithecus bieti
AAAACCCTAGAAGAAAACCTAGGCAATACCATTCAGGACATAGGCATGGGCAAGGACTTCATGTCTAAAACACCAAAAGCAATGGCAACAAAAGCCAAAATTGACAAATAGGATCTAATTAAACTAAAGAGCTTCTGCACAGCAAAAGAAACTACCATCAGAGTGAACAGACAACCTACAGAATGGGAGAAAATTTTTGCAATCTACTCATCTGACAAAGGGCTAACATCCAGAACCTATAAAGGACTCAATCAAATTTACAAGAAGAAAACAAACAACCCCATCAAAAAGTGGGCAAAGGATATGAACAGACATTTCTCAAAAGAAGATATTTATGCAGCCAACAGACACATGAAAAAATGCTCATCATGACTGACCATCAGAGAAATGCAAATCAAAACCACAATGAGATACCATCTCACTCCATTTAGAATGGCAGTCATTAAAAAGTCAGGAAACAGCAGGTGCTGGAGAGGATGTGGAGAAATAGGAACACTTTTACACTGTTGGTGGGACTGTAAACTAGTTCAACCATTGTGGAAGACAGTGTGGCAATTCCCCAAGGATCTAGAACTAGAAATACCATTTGACCAGCCATCCCATTACTGGGTATATAACCAAAGGATTATAAATTATGTTGCTATAAAGACACATGCACACATATGTTTATTGTGGTGCTATTGACAACAGCAAAGACTTAGAACCAACCCAAATGTCTATCAATGATACACTGGAAAAAGATATGTGGCACATATACACCATGGAATACTATGCAACCATAAAAAATGATGAGTTCATGTCTTTTGTCCCCTTTTGTAGGGACATGGATGAAGCTGGAAACCATCATTCTCAGCAAACTATCGCAAGGACAAAAAATCAAATACTGCATGTTCTCACTCATAGGTGGGAATTGAACAATGAGGACGCTTGGACACAGGAAGGGGAACATCACACACCGGGGCCTGTCGTGGGGAGGGGGGAGGGGGAAGGGATAGTATTAGGAGATACACCTAATGTAAATGACAAGTTAATGGGTGCAGCACACCAACATGGCAGATGTATACACACATGTAACAAGCCTGCACGTTGTGCACATGTACCCTAGAACTTAAAGTAAATAAGAAAAATGAGAAAACTGAATAAAAGCAAATAATAAAAAAAAATAAAGGCCACATATAACAGGCCCACAGCCAGTATGATACTGAGCAGGGAAAAACTGATAGCCTTTCCTCTAAGATCTGGAACACCTCAAAGATGCCCACTTCCACCGCTGTTATTCAACATACTCCCGGGGGTCCTAGCTAGAGTAATCAGATGACAGAAAGTAATAAAGGGAATCCAAATTGGAAAAGGAGAAGTCAAGTTATCCTTGTTAGCAGATGTTGTGATCTTATATTTGGATAAACCTAAAGAGTCCACAAAGTAGCAATTAAAACTGATCAACAAATTAATAAAGTGGCATGATACAAAATCAACCTACATAATCAAATCAGTTCTATATGCTAACTGAATAATCTGAAAAAGAGATCAAGAAAGTAATTTCATTTACAATAGCCACAACTAAAATGCAACACGTAGGATTTAAGTTAACCAAAGAAGTGAAAGATCTCTACAATGAAAACTGTAAAACACAGATGAAAGAAATGGGAAAAAGACATAAAAATAAAGAGATATTCCAGTTCGTGGATTGGAAGAATCAATGGAGTTAATATGTTGATACTACCCAAACCAATCTACAGATTCGATGTGATTGCTATCAAAATACCAATGACATTCTTCACAGAAATAGAAAACAAGTTTTTAAAATGTGTAAGGAACCACAAATGATCCAGAATAGCCAAAGCTATCCCAAACAAAAATAATACATCTGGAAAATTACAATATCTGACTTCAAATTAAACTACCATGCTATTGTACTCCAAAACAGCGTGATACTGACATAAAAGCTGACACACAGAACAATGGAACAGAATGGAGAACCCATAAACAAGTTCATACGTCTACATTCAACTCATTTTTTACAATAGTGCCAAGAATATACACTGGGGAAAGAACAGTCTCTTCAGTAAACAGTGCTAGCAAAACTGGCTATCGATATGTAAAAGACAAAGACTGAAACTAGACTCCTATTTCTTGCCATTTATAAAATCATATCAAAATGGAATAAAGACTTATATCTAAGACCTCAAACTATGAAATCACTAAAAGAAAACATTACAGAAACTCTGTAGTACTTTGATCTGGGTTAAAACTTCTTCAGTAATACCCACAAGTACAGGCAACAAAACAAAAATGGACAAATGGGGTCAGGTCAAGTTAAAAAGCTCCTGCACAGCAAAGGAAACTCACAAAGTGAAGTGACAGCCCACGGAATGGGAAAAAATATTTGCAAACTATTCTTATGAGAAAAGATTAATAACCAGAATATGTATATGAGGAACTCAAACAACTCAATATGAAAAAAAAAACTAATCTGATTTAAAAATGGGCAAATATCTGAATGGACATTTATCAAAAGTACACTCACATATGGCAAACAGGCCTATGAAAACATGCTCAGCATCATTGATCATCATATAAATGCAAATGAAACCTACAATGAGGTATTATCTCACCCCAGTTCAAGTGGCTTTTATCCAAAATCAGGCAATAATGAATGCTAGCTATGATGTGGAGAAAAGGGAACCCTTGTACACTGTTTGTGGGAATGTAAAGTAGCACAGACACTATGGAGAACAGTTTAAAGGATCCTCAAAAAACTAACATAGAACTACCATATGATCCAGCAATCCCATTCGTAGATATATACTCCAAAGTAAGAACATCTGTATATTGAAGAGATATATGCACTTCCATATTTATTACCACACTGTTCCCAATAGCCAAGATTCGGAAGCAGCCTAAGTGTCCATCGACAGATGAATGAATAAAGAAAATGTGCTACCTATACACAGTGGAGTACTATTCAGCCATAAAAATGAATTAGATTCCATCATTTGCAATGACACGGATGAAAATGGAGACTATTATGTAAAGTTAATAGGCCAGATACAGAAAGACAAATGTTGCATTTTCTCACTTATTTGTGAGAGCTAAAAATTGAAACAATTGAACTCATGGAGATACAGAGTAAAATGATGGTTACCAGAGGTGGGAAGGGTAGTGGAGATGGGGAGGAAAATGGGATGGTTAATGGGTACAAAAATGTAGCTAGAATGAATGAGATCAAGTATTTGTTAGCATAACAGGTTAACTATAGTCAGCAATAATTTATTGTACAATTGAAGTATCTAAGAGAGTATATTTGAATTGTTTGTACCATAATGAAAGAATAAATGCTTGAGGTGATGGATACTCCATTGACCCTAATGTGATTGTTACATATTTTATGTCTGTATCAAAATATCTCACATACCCCATTAATATATACATCTATTATGTACACATAAAAATTAAAAAAATAAACACACATACACAAGTGCTGGCAGGGATGCAGAGAAATTTTAAGTCTTATTCACTATTGGTACCAATGTAAAATGGTATAGCCACTGTGAAAAATAGTGTGTTACGGTTCCTCAAAAAAATTAAAAGAAAATTACATGACTCACGAGTTCCACTGCTGGGTATATAATCAAATGAATTGAAAGCAGATTCTCAAAGACGTATTTCTACACCAAAATTCATAGCAGCATTATTCACAATAGCTAAAACATGAAATCAACTCAAGTGTCCACCCACCACCAATGGGTTAGCAAAATGTGGCATATATATATGCCCCACATTTTACTGTATATATTTATACAGTGAAATATATATGCCACACTTTATTGTGTATATATATACACACACACACATACACACACACACACACACACACACACACACAGTGAAATATTTTTCAGCTTTAGAAAGAAAATTATGACATATGCTGCAGCATGGATAGGTCTTGAGGACTTTATGCTAATTGAAATGAGTCGGTCAGAAAAAGACAAATACTGCATGATTCCACTTATATGTGGTATCTAGAGCAATCAAATTCATAGAAACAAACCTCCAATACTTAAAATGTGTGATCTGCGTTGGAACTAGGGTCATTGTAGGTAGAGTTAAGACGAGGTCCTAGTGAAGTTAAGGTGGGTCCCATATAAAAGGAGAAGAGACACAGAGACACAGACACAGGGAAACTACCATGTGACAATGGAGAAGAGGTTGAAGTGCTTCAGCTGCAAGCCAAGGAATGCCCAGGACTGTGGGTAAGCCATCAGAAGCTAGACAGAGGAAAAGCAGATTCCTCCCCCACAGGTTTCAGGGAAATAATAACTCTGATTGCATCTTGATTTTAGATGTCCAGCTTCTAGAACTGTGAGACAATACGTTTCTCTTGGGTGTTTTGCTTTTTTTGTTTGTGTGTTTTAAAAAATAATAAAATTACACAGAAAATAGAATGGTGGTTGCCAGGGATTGAGGGGAGGGAAGAATTGGAAGTCATTGTTTAATGAATATAGAGATTCAGTTTTCCACAATGAAAAATGTCCTGAAGGTGGATGGCGGTGATATTTGCACAACAGCATTAATGTGATTAATACCAGTGAACTGCACATTTAAAAATGGTTAAGATGGTAATTTTATGTTATGTGCATCTTGCCACAATAAAATAACTGAAAAAATAAATGAAAAAGCATACTACATAAATTTTACACCTCTAAAATGGTCATTTTGTTATACTTATTCGGGTGTTATAATAAATAGGTTATAGCTACATGAATCAGTATAGACATCAATAACATGAATGTTGAAGAAGAAAAGCAAACTGAAAATTGATATATTCATGTCTATTTATACATCTTTTAACACTGTGAATGAAGCTATACATTTTTCAGATACACCACACACATACTGTGTAACAATATAAAAATATCCCTGGAATTCCTGGGCTTTCTGAGGTAAATTCAGATTGTGGTTTCCTCTTGGATAGAACATAAGGAACTGAGATTAGAGAGAAACACATGGTGTGGGTAAGGCTGCAGCTGTAACAGTAATGTTATTCATATCTGTCTATCTATCATCTATCTAAAATCTGAAGCAAATATGACAAAATGGGTGGTGGGTAAAAAGTGTTTATTGATTTGTCACTGTAAGTTTTAATAATTTGAATTATTTATTTGAAATGTTTTAGAAGATTCATTAATGCAAGTAGTTTATTCAAATTTAAATCAATTCTACCTGTAAGCTGCAATTCATGTTTGTCCCAAACATATGCCCATATTTGTTAACTGTGATATTTATCAACATGCTTTTTTGCCCATTCAACACCTCAAATATAAATTTTGAGGGATGATTTCACATCTTCAGTATTCACTCATGGTGATATTTTTAGTCACAAAATTTGGCAATATCTTTGTTATTTTTACACCAAACCCAAATATTTTTTCTTTTCATTTCCAACAGTGAGAGCAGTAAACAAAATTCTTCCATTTGATAATCTTTCTAATATTTACAGAGAATTAATATTGTCTTATTTCTAACTATCTCCATTTTCTTCACCTGTCCGTATACGAGATATGTTTGAAGGATTCTCTCAAGGCCAGTCATTTCTTGGGGGAGAGATTAACTGAGAAGAACGAAACCCAGCAAGCCAGGACCATTGTCAATAATGCATGCCCTGGAGTTACCATATTTGTAACCATCCAGGAGAATACATTGTATTTGTTGAAGAAAATACAATAGGTGCCACAAACAATTCAGGGTGTGTTATTAACAGCAAAGAATCATAAAGGCATTATTGAAAAGTATTTTTGATCCTCGACAGGATACAGTGAGAGAGTAAAACAGGATCCACTGCCTAAAGAAGGGGCTTTAATGATAATTGGTCTAATGATGACACAGAAAAATATTCCATCTTATTTTTATAAAATTATGCTGTGGATCAGATACACAGAAGACTAACTCTAAATTTAAAAGCAATCGTAAGGAAATAAGGCAGAAGGAACTGCAATAGCACACTGAGTATTAAAATACCTATCAGTTGTTTTAACAAGCTTTAATATTCTGGTAACTTACTTTCAGGGCAGGGGAATCAAGCATTACTGATATCCAATATTTATAATATTAAAGGCCTGGTTCACTGTCTTTGTGGAGGCATTTTTTGGTGAGACTTCCCAATTGCTTTGTCTATGTTTTATCTTAAATATTTTCACAATGAAGATTCTTATCAATACTTCATCTCAAATAAATAAATACCCATCATAAAAAGACACATATGTTCTTATGTGTTTGAAGGCTTTCCTAGCAGGTTTTGAAAGATTGTCTATACTGATGTTTGTGAAATAAAGGAAATGAGCCATAAGAAATAAATCAACATGTCATCTAAAAGTCTTGCATGGAGGGATGAGAAATGCTGATGTAAACATTAAGCCACTGGAAATCACTGTTGCTTTGGAAAACACTAACGACAAGTAACAAAGGCACCAAATATATGGAACTTCCAAAGCTGCTAATATTTTAGCACACACAGAGTTATGTCATAGGCTATAACGCTAATTAAATGAAAACTTTTATAATGCAATCTTGTGGTGATCAACTAGCCACAACAGCCACTGTGCTAAGAATCCTCCCATTAAAAAATATTTAAGATTTTACTTGAGCACAGTAAAAACATTTGTTGAGATTTGCAATGCACAGTACCCAAGCCAACTACCCAGCCAGAACCAAGATTTACCAAAGTCTCTAATAATATAATCAACCTTGTCTCCTAATATATTACAGTCAGGAAAGCTGCTCGCCTTTCTTATACCTATTCATATTTTTCTCATATTTCTATCCTGAGGTACTATGCTTGCTATCAAATAATCTGTACTCCAAGAAGATATCTATTCTATGATTTCCATGTCCATATTCACACCCTTCAGAAAATAGTTCTTTTCTGACAGTGTTCCACAAAAGGCACATGAAATGTCTTTATTTTCTGACCCAGGGCTGTCTCTGGGAACTTACTTTGGGAGTGTAAGTATAATCCAGAAATGGGGGACTTAAAATCCCCAGGTGCAACCCTTGACCCATTGTGAAAAGGAGCCAATGAATAAACATTCCCAATTCCTATCATTCAGACAGATAATTCTGGGAAGTATTTGTACATTTCTCAAAAGTTCAAGATAGAAACAAACAGGCATTGCCTACAATAGTGACCCCAATATTAAATGTTCATGCTCTTTTTTCCTTATTCTGTGCCTCATTATCCCAGGAATTCCACTCTATCTGGGACCATCTTGAAAATAAACAACCCATCGTAAGTCTTTGTCTCAGGCTCTGCTTCGAAGGAACACCAAGATACCAGAGGATTTTTGGAAAATAGAAATTGGGTTATGGTTTTTCTTAAAGCCTTCAATGGATCATCATTTCCTGTGAGATACAATCCAGGCTCCTTGGTGTGAGGCATATAAAGGTTTTGATGGAATAATTTTTGCCTAATGCTCTTATCTCCTCCGTCACAGTGAATACTCAAACACCTTGTAAGACTGGATTGCTTACAAATGCCTCATGTATTGATGTTTTAAGTGTCTGCCCTTCGTACTTGTTTTTTTAATATACCTAATTTTTCACCCAATATGCAAAAGGCCTACACAACCTCTTCTGTTCATCTATCCCTTACCCTTCAGACACAATATCTCACGTATTCCTTTGTGTATCCATATAATTATTTTGCACTTACCATGGTCTATTTGTTTAACCCATTTGTGTCTGTGTTTATTTCCTCCACGAGGCAAAGGCTGATACATTATTCACTTTTTAATTCTCATGCCTATACAGGGTGATTCGTAAAAGGTAGTTATAAACATTCATTGAAAGATTGATGAAGTATATGAGCAGAAGACTGTTAATCAATACAATTATGATTCACTCATTCTCCTCTTTAGTGAACCCATGTACCACTTCATGTCATTGTGACTAACCCTTTTTTCAGATTCTCCAAGTGAACCTCCGGCAGATATTCCCTTCAGTAACTCCTTAGATTGCGGTCATCCTGGATGGTGGCACATTATGACCACATTATTCCTGAATAAATGTCATTTCACTGCTGTTTATATAATTAAATGGTGACTTGCATTTGCCCGTGTATAAATGTTTTATGAGTCTGCTACACTGCTTATTGAATACAGATGAATGGAATGTTCTCTCAAGAGAATTAGCTTCCACATTGAAATAAGCATAATTAAGATTTAATATATTACAGAGATTGAGTCAATCTTTATTTGTTATTGGAATTTAATAGAATTATATAAATCCTCTCTATACATTGAAAATATAAGCATATTAATTTAAAATTCACAGTATTAGTAGTTTTCTTTTAATAGGAGATAAAATGACAGAAAATGTAGGAGAAAAAGTATTTCTTAGAGGCTCTGAGGGTTATTCTATTCTGAGTTGGTTTTGTTTCTTCTTCTTATTACTAGAAGAATAACTTAAGGACAAAGTGGCATTCACTTTACTGGTTTAAGTAATATGTGGTCTACCTGGATGCCAATTAGTGGTAAATGAAAACTGAGACAATTGGAGTCACATCTAAGAATTCACTAAACTTTGTAAATTACTTTTATCTTCAGACATGAGTCAAACAGGAGCAGAAAAAGAATCAATACAAAATCCCATTTTAATTTGAGTTCCAATCACAGAATTGCTTCCAATACGCTGTTAGTACCTTCAAAAATTAGATGTTTTGAAGTTTCTATTTCAAATGGACTTATTTCATCTAGTTGTAAATAATCTACATATTTTAAAATTGTTAGAGCAGGAAACTCCTTGCTATAAAGTATAAAACTCTTGTTATAAACTAAAACTGCTAAACTTTTTGTTGATTAAAGGTATAGGTGGGCTGAAAGAAAAAAATGTTAAAGGCAGCTAGAGAGAAAGGATTGGTCACCTACAAAGGCAAGCACATCAGACTAACAGTGAACCTCTCAGCAGAAACCCCACAAGCCAGAAGAGATGTGGGGGCATGTATTTGATATTTTTAAAGAAAAGAAATTTCAACCAAAATTTCGTATCTGGCCAAACTAAGCTTTATAAATGAAGGAGAAATTAGGTCCATTTTACACAAGCAAATGCTGAAGGAATTCATTTCCACCAGACCTGTCTCATAAGAGCTCCTGAAAGAAGCACTAAACTTGGAAAGGAAAGACTGTTACCAGCCATTACAAAAACATACTTAAGTATACAGACCAGTGACGCTATAAAGAAACCACGCAAGCAAGTCTGCATAGTAACTAACTAACAACAAGATAACAGGATCAAATCCACACAGATCAACACTAACCAAATGTAGATGAGCTAAATGCTCCAATTAAAAGGCACAGGGTGGCAAGCCTGATAAAGAAGAAAGTCCCATGCATGCTGGATAAAAAAGAAAGACTCAATGGTATGCCACCTTTAAGAGACCCATCTCACATGCAATGATGCCCATAGGCTCAAAATAAAGGGATGGAGAAAAACCTGCCAAGCAAATGGTAGAAAACAGGGATTACAATTCTAATTTCAGACAAAACTAACTTTAAACCAACAAAGATCCAAAAAGACAAAGAAGGGCATTATATATGATAATGGGTTCAATTAAGCGAGAAGACTTAACTGTCCTAAGCATACATGCACCCAACGTAGGAGCATCCAAATTCATAAAACAAGTTCTTAGAGACCTTCAACAAGACTTAGACTTCACACAATAGTATGGGAGAATTCAACAACACACTGACAGTGTTAGACAGATCATCAAGGCAGAAAATCAACAAAGATATTCAGGACCTGAACTCAGCACTGGATCAAACTGACCTGATAGACAGAAATACAAATACTCACCACCCCAAAACAACAGAATATACATTCTTCTCGTCACATGTCATATACTCTCAAATAGACCACATAATTGGACATAAAATAATGTTCCGCAAATGCAAAATCATACAAACCACACTCTTGGACCACAATGCAATAAAAGCAGAAGTCAAGACTGAAAAAATCGCTCAAATCCATGCAATTACAGCAAGATTAAACAATCTACTCCTGACTGACTTTGGGGTAAATAAAGAAATCAAGACATAAATCAAGAAGTTCTTTGAAACTGATGAGAACAAAGATACAACATACCAGAATCTCAGGGACGCAGCTAAGTCAGTGTTAGCAGGAAAATTTATAGCACTAAACACCCACATCAAACAGTTAGAATGATCTCAAATTAACAACCTAACATTACAACTAAAATAACTATAGAACCACGAAGAAAATGACCTCAAAGATAGCAGAAGACAAAAAATAACAAGAGTTGAACTGGGGGAAGTTGACACATTAAAAACCATTCAAAAGATCAATGAATTTAGAAGTTGGTTTATTGAAAAAAAAAAAAAGATATATAGGCCACTAGCTGGACTAATAAAGAAGAAAAGAGAGGAGATCCAAATAAACACAATGAGAAATGACAAAAGAGATGTTACCACTGACCCCAGAGAAAGACAAATAACCATCAGAAACTACCATGAACACCTCTACATGCAAAAATTAGAAAACCTAGAAGATATGGATAAGTTATTACTAGAGGAATAACTTAAGGACAAAGTGGCATTCACTTTACTGGTTTAAGTAATACGTGGCCTACCTGGATGCCAATTAGTGGTAAACGGAAACTGAGACAATTGGAGTCACATCTTGGACACATATGCCATCCCAAGTCTGAAGCAGGAAAAAATTTAATTTCTGAACAGACCAATAATGGGCTCTGAAATTGAATCAGTAATAAATAGCCTACCAACCAAAAAAAGACGAAGATCATATGAATTTACAGGTACATTCTACAAGATGTACAAAGAAAAGCTAGTTCCATTCTTAATGAAACTGCTCTAAAAAATTGAGATGGAGGTACTCATCCCTAACTCATTCTATGAAGCCAACATCATCCTGATAACAAAAGCTTGCAGAGACACAATAAAAAAGAGAAAACTTCAGGCCAATATCCTTGATGAACATCAGTGCAAAATTCCTTAACAAGATACTGGCAAACTAAATCCAGTGCATGTCAAAAAGCTAATCCACCATGATCAAGTAGCGTTTATACCTAGGATGCAAGGTTGTTTCAACATACGCAAATCAATAAATAAGATTAATCACAAAAACAGAAATAAAGACCAAAACCACATGATGATCTCAATAGATGCATAAAAGGCTTTCTATAAAATTCAACATCTCTTCATGTTAAAAACTCTCAATACAATAAGTGTTGAAGGAACATACCTCAAAACAACGAGTCATCTATGACAAACACACAGCCAACATCATAATAAATGGGCAAAAGCTGGAAGCATTCCCCTTGAAAACTGGCACAAGACAAGGATGCCCTCTATGACCACTCCTATTCAACCTAGTATTGGGAGTCCTGGCCAAAACAATCAAGCAAGAGAAAGAAATAAAGGGCATCCAAATAGGAAGAGAGGAGGTCAAACTATACCTGTTTGCAGATGACATGATTCCATATCTAGACAACAATACAGTCTCAGCCCCAAAGCTCCTTCAGCTAATAAACGACTTCAGTAAAGTTTCAGCATACAAAATGAATGTACAAAAATCACCAATGTTCCTATACACCAGCAACAGCCAACCTGAGAGCCAAATCAGGAATGCAATCCCATTCATAATTGCCATAAAAGAATAAAATACTTAGGAATACATTTAACTGGGGAGGTGAAAGATGTTTGCAATAAGAATTGTAAAACACTGCTCAAAGAAATCATAGACGAGACAAAGAAAATGGGAAAACATTTCTTGCTTATGGATAGGAAGAATCAATGTCATTAAATGGCCATACTGTCCAAGGATATTTATATATTCAATGCTATACCAATGACATTCTTTACAAAACTAGAAAAAACTACGTCAAAAGTCATAGGGAACCAAAAACAACCTTGAACAGCCAAGGAAATTGTAAGAAAAAAAAAAAAAACCGAAGCTGGAGGCATCTCATTACCTGATTTCCAACTACACTATAGGGTAACAGTCACTAAAACAGCAAGGTACAAAAACATACACATAGACCAATGGAACTGAATAGAGAGCCCAGTAACAAGGTCACACACCTACAACAATCTGCTTTTGACAAAGTTGAGAAAAACAAGCAATGGGGAAAGAACTTCCTACTCAATAAACGGTGCTGGGATAACTGGCTAGCCATATGCAGAAGATTGAAACTGGATCCCTTCCTTACACCATATACAAAAATCAACTCAAGGTGGATTACAAACTTAAATGTAAAACCTAAAACTATAAAATCTGTGGAAGACAACTTGGGCAATACCATTCTGAACATAGAAACTTGCAAAGATTTCATGACAAATATTCCAAAAGCCATTGCAACAAAAACAATTGACAAATTGGATCTAATTAAACTAAAGAGCTTCTGTACAGCAAAAGAAACTATCAACAGAGTAAACAGATATCTTGCAGAATGGAAGAAAATCTTTGCAAACTATGCATCTGACAAAGGTCTCATATCCAGCATCTATAAAGAACTTAAACAAATTTACAAGAAAAAAAAAAAAACTCCATTAAAAAGTGGACAAAGGACATGAACACTTTTCAGAAAAAGACATACATGGAGCCAACAAATGTAAGAAAGAAACTAATATTTCTGATTATTAGATAAATGCAAATTAAAGCCACAGTAAGATACCATCTCACAGCAGTCAGAATGGCTATTATTAAAAAGTCAAAAAATAACAGATGCTGGTGAAGTTGCAGCAGAAAAGGAACACTTATATACTGTTGGTGGGAGTGTAAATTAGTTTCACCATTGTGGAAACCAGTGTAGGGATTCCTCACAGAGCTAAAAACAGAACTGCCATTTGCCCCAGCAATCCCATTACCTCACAAATAAAACGGAATGCATTTTTTTCCAGTGTGCATGGAAAAATACCCAGCATCCTTTCTTGAGGGTGGAGGGTGGAGGGGAGGAGGAGGGAGAAGATCAGAAAAAATAACTAATGGGTACTAGGTTTAGTACCTGGTTGACAAAATAATCTGTATAACAAACCCCCCCATGACACGAGTTTACCTATATTACAAACTTGCACACATGTCTCGAACCTAAAATAAAAGTTCAAAAAAATAATCAAGTAAAGCAAACCTAACTAGACACTCCCTACAAAAAACATACTTTAAATATAAGCGGTTTAGTTTGTTTAAAAGGAAAATGATGGAGAAACATTACCAGGGAAAGACAGAGACATTACATAATGATAAAGGGGTCAATTGTTTAAGATAATATAACAATAAAAAGGAATATTTACCTAAAAACAAAGCTTCAGTGTGCATACAAGAGTAAAGTGATTGGTCTGAAAAGAGAAATAGGCAAACCACAATTATGGTTGAGTATTTCGACACACTTGTCTGAATAACTGATAAAACAAGTAGGCAGAAATTCAGTATGGTTCTAGATGATCTGAAGAACATAATCAACCAACAAAATCTGTTTGACATATGCTAAACACTCCACCATCTATAGCAGAAAATGCATTCTTTTCAACTGTGCATAGGACGTTCACAACGATAGACTGCATAAATAAAACTTAACAAATTTGAAAGGTTAGAAATCATGTAAAGTGGATTGTTAGGACCATAATAGAATTAAAGTAGAAATTGATGCAGAAAACTATCTGAGGAATCTCTAAATATTTGGAAATTAAGAAATATATTTTTAAACACCCCATTCATCAAAGAAAACATTCTAAAGAAATTAAACATATTTGTACTAAGTAAAAATTGCAATGTAAAAAATCAAAATTTGTTGAATGCAGCCAAAGTGGGGCAGCTAAAGTGAAAAGGATATGACATTCAGTGTTTCTATTAGAAAATAAGAAACACAAAAAAATTAGTAATCCAAGATTCAATCTTAAGTAACTAGAAAAAGAAAAGTAAATTACACTTGACATAAGCAGATGAAAAAAATTTTAAAAATTACAGTAAAAATCCATAAAATTAAAAAAGAGAAAACAATAGGTAATATCAATAAAACCAAAAAACTAGTTCTTTGAAAAGATTAAGAAAACTGATAAAACTTTAACTAGTTTGACATGAGAAAAAAAAAAAGACACAAATACATCCAGGAATGAATAAGAACATATCACTAACTGTTTCCCACAGATATTTAAAAGAAAATATGGAATTTTTTTTTTTTTTTTTTTTTTTTTTTGAGACGGAGTCCTTTGCTTGTCACCCGCAGGCCTGGGAGGTGCAAGTGGTGCGATCTCGGCTCACTGCAAGCTCCCGCCTCCCGGGTTTTTACACCCATTCCTCCGCCTCAGCCTCCCCGAGTAGCTGGATACAGGCGCCCGCCCACCTCGCCCCCGGCTAGTTTTTTTTGTATTTTGTAGAGACGGGGTTTCACGTGTTTACCAGGATGGGTCCTCGATCTCCTGACCTTCGTGATTCGCCGTCCGGGCCACTCCCAAAGTGCTGGGATTACAGGCTTGAAGCCAGCGCCCGGACCAAATATTGGGGGAATTAATATAAACAAAATCTATTTCATAATTATAAAACTTATATGAAAATCCAACAATCCCTTGGAATTCACACTTATCAATATCCACGCAAGAAAATTGGAATCAATTCCATTCTTATTAAGAGGGAACTTAAACATGTAGGTTTTAAATATTCCTACAGAGGCCCGGGCGCGGTGGCCTTCCAAGGCCTGGTAACCAGCACTTTGGGGGGAGGCGAGGTGGGGCGGATCACGAGGCCCAGGAGACTCGAGACATCCTGGCTAACCGGTGAAACCCGTCCCTCCTACTAAAGAATACAAAAAACTAAGCCCGGGTGACGTGGCGGGCGCCTTGTCAAAGTCCCAGCTACTCGGGAGGCATGAGCCCAGGAGAATGGGCGGTGAACACCGGGGGGCGGAGCTTGCAGTGAGCTGAGATCCGGCCCACTGCACTCCAGCCTGGGCGACAGAGCGAGACTCCCGTCTCAAATAAATAAATTAAATAAATAATTAAATAAATAAATATTCCATACAAGAAAACACCAAGTTAAGATAGTTTCACTGGAAAATATTTAATGAGAAATAATACTAATTCTACATAATATTTCAAGACTATAGAAGAAGAAGGAGGAGGAAGAGGAAGACTTTAAAATAATTATGACTGATGTGCTATGAAAGATGGATGACAGATCAATAAAATAGATGAAGTGGTAGAAAATATTAACTGAGTTGGAATTTATAAACAGCAACCAATGCATGTTCTGGAATAGGAAAATACAAAATCCGAAGTTGATAACTCAGTAATTTTATAGCAATTTAGCTGTAACAGGAAGATTACTGAGGCCAAAGATAAATTAAATAAAATATCCAGATGACTTTCACAAGAGAATAAATGGTATCACGCTTAATCTGCAGCAATGATGATTTGCAGGCATTGGATAGAAACAAATGTAGGACTGAAATTATTAAGAGAAGGGAGGAAGCAAAGGGATCCCTAATTTTACCCTAGCTTTCTCCCTGATGGCAGTTTAAAAATGTAATACAGAAATACAGAGTCTAAGTGTGTTGGTCTAAATGAGTTGAGAAAGTGTAAATCACAGTGCGGGGCTACCCAGGTAAGTGTGATTTAGGAGGCAAGATAGTTTAGAGGAGGATTACATAGAGAAACCTCTACAATAGTTGCTGAGATTTCTCCCTGGATCTTTGTCCGACTACTAAACTGCACATGAGCTACGCGAAATTCTGAGAAGGCTTTGAAATAACATCTGTGGAGAGACCAAAAAACTAATCAAATATCTGAAAGGCCATACCTAACCAGAGTGGAGAGATCCAGGTAATTAAGATACCACATAAGCTATATTCTAAGGATGTTGCCCTAAAAATAAAGGATAAGACATAAAAGTAAAGGAAGGACTAAAAGAAATCTAGTCTAACAAACCTAAAATCAAGCTCTGACAAGATTAATGTTACCTCTGATGATCCGACAGTTTTCTAGAACAAAATTTCACATAGTTTAGAGATAGACCACATAACTTAGATGTTCATATCATACACTATGTCCAGAATTAACTGTAAAAACTGCCAGATATGTGAAATGTAGACTGAAGGAAAGAATTCACAGCTGCCTGGAAACAACAGATGATAGAACTAGAAACTTGAAGACAGGTAAATCACAGCTCCAAGGAAAAGGGAATAAAAGAGTGCAAGACATGCATGACACTTCAAAATGTTCACATCTGTGTAACTGGGATCTCAGAAGGAAGATAGAGAGCAGCAGAGATACAGAACATAAGGCAAAGGAATCTTTGAAAAAAATCGTAGTACAGTATTTTCCAAATCTGATGAAATGTATTAACCTACACATTCAAGAACATGAGAAACCCCAAGCAGAACGAATGCAATAAAACCACATCTAAGTGGGGAAGGGTTGAAATACTACCTACTGAGTACTCTGTTTACTATCCTCGTAGTGGGTTCACTAGAAGCCCAAGCCTCAGCATTATGCAATATACCTGTGTAACAAACCTGCCCACATACCACCTGAATCTAAAATAAAATAATAAATGTAAAATAACAAAAATAAAGCCACACCTCAGTACATCAGAATATTATAAGCAAAATACAATATTAACACATCAAGAAAAAAGTGACTATTGAAAGTACTGAACGAAAAAAGGCAACCTAGGATTCTATATCTAACAAAATACTATTCAAAATTCAAAGTAAAATAAAAATGTATTGTACACAAATAGACACCACATGCACAGGCAATTTATCACCAAATGATCTTCGCTAAAAGATATATTAGTCTTAAATCTGAGACCTGTAACTATAAAACTATTGTAAGAAAACATTGGGGAAACTCTCCAGGACATTGGTCTGTGCAAAGGTTTCTTGAGTAATACTCCACAAGCACAGGAGACTAAAGCAAAAATGGACAGATGAGGTCACATCAAGTTAAAAAGCATCTGCACAGCAAAGGAAACAGTCAACAAAGTGACGAGACAACCCACAGAATGGAAGAAATGGTATTTATATATGGAACACATGGAAGAAATGGAAGAATGACAAGGTATTTATAACTAGAATGTATAAGGACCTCAAACAACTCTATATGGAAAAACATCTAACGATTTGATTAAAAATGACCAAATGATCTGAATAGACATTTCTCAAAAGAAGACGTACAGATGGCAAACAGACATATGCCAAGGTGCTCAACATCATTGATCATCAGATAAACGAAAATCAAAATTATGAGATATCATCTCACTCCAGTTAAAATGACTTCTATCCAAAAGATGGGCAGTAAAAAATGCTGCAGAAGATGTAGAGAAAGAGGAACTCTTGTACATTATTGTGGGAAAGGAAATTAGCACAGCCACTGTGGAGAATAGCATGAAAGTTCCTCAAAAAACTACACATAGAACTTCCATATGATCCGGCAATTCCACTGCTAGATATAATCACAAAAGAAAATAAATCAGGATATCAAAGAGATATCTTCACTCCCATGTTTCCTACAGTACTACTCACAACAGGCAAGATTCAGAGCCAACCTAAGTGTCCATCAACGGATGAATGATTAAGCAAATCTGGTACATGTACACAATGGAGTACTATTCAGCCATAAAAGCAAATGAGATCCTGTCATTTGCAACAACATGGATGGAACTAGAGGACATTATGTTAAGTGAAATAAGTCAGGCACAGAGAGACAAACTGCACATATTCTCACTTATTTGTAGGAGACAAAAATTAAAACAATTGAACTCATGGAGAAAGAGAGTAGAATGATGGTTACCAGAAGCTGGGAAGGATAATGGAGAGGGTGGGAAGCAGGAGTGGTTACTAGGTGCAATAACATGGTTAGGTAGAATGGAAAAGATTTAGTACTTGACAGCACAACAGGGTGCGTTCAGTCAACAATAATTTATTGTACATTTAAAAATAACGAAAAGAGTATAATTGGAATATTCATACCAAAAAGAAATGATAAATGCTTGAGGTGATGGTTACCCCATTTACCCTGATGTGATAATTACACATTATATACCTGTATCAAAATATCTCCTGTACTCCATAATTCTATATACATACTATATACACATAAACATTAAAAATTAAAAATCATATAGGGAAAATATTTTTTCAAGTGCTCTAAATTTAAACTGACAAATAAAAACTATGAGAGGAATACAAAAATAGAATTAAAAAATATTAAAAGAAGCTAGGTGCCAGGCGTGCTGGCTCATACCTGTAATTCCAGCACTTTAGGAGACCGAGACAGGCAGATCACAAGGTCAGGAGATCGAGACCATCCTGGCTAACATGGTGAAACCCCGTCTCTACTAAATATGCAAAAAATTAGGCATGATGGCGGCCGCCTGTAGTCCCAGCTACTCGGGAGGCTGAGGCAGGAGAATGGCGTGAACCCGGGAGGCGGAGCTTGCAGTGAGCCGAGATCGCGCCACTGCACTCCAGCCTGGGCGGGCGACAGAGCAAGACTCCGTATAAAAAAAAAAAAAAAAAAAAAGAAAAAGCAAAAAAAAAAAAAGCTAGGGGCGGGCACAGTAGCTCACGCCTGTAATCCCAACACTTTGGGAGGCCGAGGTGGGTGGATCACCTGAGGTCAGGAGTTTGAGACCAGCCTGACAAACATGGAGAAACCTCTTCTCTACTAAAAATACAAAAATTAGCAGGGCATGGTGGTGGGCACTTGTAGTCCCAGCTATTTGGGAGGCTGAGGCAAGAGAATCGCTTGAACTCAGGAGGCGGAGGTTGCAGTGAGCTGAGATTGCACCACTGCACTCCAGCCCAGGCAACAAGAGCAAAACTCCGTCTCAAAAAAAAAAAAAAGAAGAAGCTCAAAGAGAAATATTCTAGATCGAACCATGGAACTGAGTAAAAGATGGAATGGTTACAGAAATGTTAAACATATGGGCATATGAAAATAAATATTACCTGTTTAAAACAATAGAGTAATGGTATTAAACATTATGATATGTAAGATTTTGATCATATATATGAGTAAAATACTTGAAAACAGAAACACAAAATGCATAAAGTCAATAAAAAGGTAAAAATGTAGTAATCTTATTATGATTAGGAAGTGACAACGTATGAATTTAAAGCAGACAGTATTAATAGAAATGTGTATTCTAATTTCTAAGGTTACCACTAAAACAGTAAAAGACAGTGCAATTTAAAAGGTAATGCAGGACAGAAATGGAATAATAAAGATGAGCTATACATAGAAAAGATGAAAAAGGAAGAATGAAAGAACAAAGGACAAACAGATGATAAATTTTAACCCAATTATAAGTTATTACATTAATTGAAAATGATTTGTTCACTTCAACAAAAATAATGTCAAACTCTATAGGTCAAACTCTATATACCTACAGTATATGCGTTTCTAAGAGACACATTTCAGATATAAGAACAGAGAAAAGTTGTAAGAAATAGGAAAAAATATAACAATTTAAAAAGTTGGTGTTATTTTAAAATCAGAAAAAAAAGTAAGGAAATAGGATTAGAAGAAATAAAAAGGGATGTTTTCTAAAATTAAAGGGTCAATTGGTCAATTCAAAAGGAAGATTTCTTAATCCTAATTTGTATGTGTCAAGTAACAGCTTTAAAATATATAAAGCAAATTTTGACAGAACTAAGATGAAGGATGGACAAATTAACAATCTTAGGAATTTTCACATATTTCTGGGATTAGTTGAAGAGTTCAACACAACTCTATAATTTTCAGATCATGCAGACAATATTTAGTGAGAATACCTGACCAATAAAATTAACTGATTTGACCTACTGGACATACATAGAAATATTCATCCAATGACTGCAGAATACAATTGTTAGCAAGTGTACATTGGTTATCTGTCAAAAGATACTATATCCTGGGCTATAAAGTAGGTGTAAAAAGAAAACAATGCAGTGGCTCACGCCTATAATCCCAGCACTTTGGGAAGTCAAGGCAGGCGGATCACGAGGTCAGGAGATGGAGGCCATCCTGGCCAACATGGTGAAACCCGGTCTCTACTAAAATACAAAACAATTAGCTAGGCGTGGTGGCATGTGCCTGTAGTCCTAGCTACTTGGGAGGCTGAGGCAGGGGAATTGCTTGAACCTGGGCAGCAGAGGTTGCAGTGAGCCAAGATGGTGCCACTGCACTCCAGCCTGGTGACAGAGCAAGACTCCGTCAAGGAAGAAAGGAAGAAAGGAAGGAAAGAAAGAAGGAAGGAAGGGGCCAGGAGCTGTGGCTCAAGCCTGTAATCTCAGCACTTTGGGAGGCCAAGGTGGGCAGATCATGAGGTCAGGAGATCAAGACCATCCTGGCTAACACGGTGAAACCCCGTCTCTACTAAAAAATACAAAAAAAAAAAATTAGCCGGGCGTGGTGGCGGGTGCCTGTAGTCCCAGCTGCTAGGGAGGCTGAGGCAGGAGAATGGCGTGAACCCGGGAGGCGGAGCTTGCAGTAAGCCGAGACTGCGCCACTGCACCCCAGCCTGGGCGACAGAGCAAGACTCTGTCTCAAAAAAAAAAGAAGGAAGGGAGGAAGGAGAGAGAGAGAGAGAGAGAGAGAGAGAGAGAGAGAGAGAAAGAGAGAGAGAGAGAGAGATGGAAAGAAGGAAGGAAAAGAGAGAGAGAAAGAAAGATGGAAGGAAGGAAGGAAGAGAGAGAAGAAAGGAAGGAAAGAAAGAAAGAAAAGAGTATCTTCATAATTTGGGGATGGCCAAAATTTTTCTCAATAAGACACATAAAGAACTAAACATATAGGAAAAGATTGATAAATTAAATTTCATTAAATTTACACTAATAAAGGCCAACACAGAGACTCAGAGAATAGAATTTTAACATGTATATCTGACAAAGAACTCATACGTCAAATGTACAAAGAATTCTGACCAATCAGTAAAGAACGGATAAAAGGATAAACAGCCCATAAAAAATAGGCAAAATCAAAACAGCTAAAAAAAAGAAACAAAATAGGGCAAGACTTTTGAACAGAAACTTCACAAAGAAAAGGGTATCTACACAGATCAACCTTTATAGTCACCAGAAAAACGAAAATTAAAACTACAGTAAGAAGCCATGAAAAGGCTCTGATGAAAAAGACAGAAAATATATGAAGTGTAAGCACAAATAGAATTGTGTTATGTCGTTGGCTTAAGTGTAAAAGTGTAAAACTACTCAAGAAGACGGTTTATAGAGTATTTAATAAAATTAAAAATATTTATATTCTTTAGGACACATCAATTTCATTCCTGGGTATATGCTGAAGGGAAACTGGTGCTTACGTCCATTTAAGATGTATATACATAGTCATGGCAACATTACTCACGATAGCCCAAATTAAACTTTACATAATAGTTAGATGGGGGGTGCCTAATTAACACACCACTGAATTAGGTGACTGTGGTGGCACCTAAAAGCAGGTCCCATCCTCAAATAGGTTATCACTGCAGATGGACCCGAGGACATTTTTATAAGTTGGTTTCAGGCTATCATAAGACTCCTTTCCTAGCACTTTTTTTCACCACAACTGCCACACTGTTTATGTAGATTGCATATACTCTGTGTACAATGTACATTTAATATTTTGATTTTTTTTGTTAATATCTATTCCAATTCAGGGACCACTTACTTGTCAGCTGCTTTTATGCACTAATAACTTTACAGTTTTTTAATGTATTTGATTTATTTCAGTTCCGATCAAATTTATTTCCAGTTATGGGTTAGTTGCCTTCTAGTTGTAAATCTGTTTATATAGCCCTCTTTGTCACAGAGTCAAATTTGGAAGTAAAAAGCTGCTGGAATCAAATTATTGAACTCTTAAGTTTATATTCACTACTGTTTTATAGCATGCTATAGTGTTTAAATAAGAGTTGTTATTGGATGTTGAGTGCTTTCATTGAAATTTTCTATAAAATTCTATTTGAGATTCCTTTAAATAAATGGTCAGTGCAGATAGGCTGACAAGATGGCTGAACAGGAACAGCTCCAGTCTGTAGCTCCCAGAGAAATTGATGTGGAAGGTGGGTGATTTCTGCATTTCCAACTGAGGTACCTGGTTCATCTCCCTGGGACTGGTTGGACAGTGGGTGCAGCCCAAGGAGGGCGAGCCTAAGCAGGGTGGGGCATCACCTTACGTGGGAAGTGCAAGGGGTCGAGGAACTCCCTCTCCCAGCCAAGGGAAGCCATTAGGGACTGTACTGTGCACTCTGGCCCAGATACTGTGTTTTCCCCATGGTCTTTGTAACCTGCAGACCAGGAGATTCCTTCTGGTGCCTACACCACCAGGGTCCTGGGTTTTTCAGCACAAGACTGGGCGGTCATTTGGTCAGACACTGAGCTAGCTGCAGGAATTTTTTTTCACACCCCAGTGACGCCTGGAATGCCAGTGAGACAGCACCATTCGGTCCCCTGTAAATGGGGCTGAAGCCAGGGAGCTAAGTAGTCTGGCTAGGCGGGTCCCACCCCCACAGAACCCAGCAAGCTATGATCCACTGGCTTGAAATTCTCCCTGTCAGCACAGCAGCAGTCTCAGCTCAACCTGGGATGCTCGAGCTTGGTAGGGGGAAGGGCATCCACCATTGCTGAGGCTGGAATAGGTGGTTTCACCCTCACAGTGTAATTAAAGCCGCCTGGAAGTTTGAACTGCGTGGAGTCCACCCCAGCACAGCAAGGCCTCTGTGGCCAGACTGTCTCCTCTCCGAGCGAGCATCTCTGAAAAAAAGGCAGCAGCCCCAGTCGGGGACTTATAGTTAAAACACCTACCTCCCTGGGACAGAGCACCTGGGGGAAGGGGTGGTTGTGGGCGCAGCTTCAGCAGACTTAAATGTCCCTACCTGGCAGCTCTGAAGAGAGCAGTGAGCCTACCAGCACAGCATTCAAGCTCTGATAAGGGACAGACTGCCTCCTCAAGTGGGTCCCTGACCCTCACGTATCCTGACTAGGGGACACCTCCCAGTACGGGCCGACAGACACCTCATACAGGAGAGCTCTGGCTGGCATCTGGCAGGTGCCCCTCTGGGACAAAGCTACTAGAGGAAGGAACAGGCAGCAATCTTTACTGGTCTGCAGCCTCTGCCAGTGACACCCAGGAAAACAGGGTCTGCAGCAGACCTCTAGCAAAATCCAGCAGACCTACAGCAGAGGGGCCTCACTGTTAGAAGGAAAACTAACAAACTAAAAGGAATAGAATCAACATCAACACAAAGGATGTCCACTCAGAGACCACATCCAAAGGTCACCAACTTCAAAGACCAAAGGTAGATTAATCCACGAAGATGGGGAGAAATCAGCACAAAAGGGCTGAAAATTCCAAAAACCAGAATGCCTCTTCTCCTCCAAAGGATCACAACTCCTCACCAGCAAGGGAACAAAACTGGATGGAGAATGAGTTTGATGAACTGATAGCAGTAGGCTTCAGAAGGTGGATAATAACAAATTCCTCCAAGCTAAAGGAGCATGTTCTAACCCAGTGCAATGAAGCAAAGAACCTTGAAAAAAAAGATTAGATGAATTGCTAACTAGAATAACCAGTTTAGAGAAAAACACAAATGATCTGATGAAGCTTAAAAACACAGCATGAGAACTTCGTGAAGCATACACAAGTATCAATAGCCAAACTGATCAAGCAGAAGAAAGGATATCAGAGATTGAAGATCAACTCAATGAAATGAAGTGAGAAAACAATATTAGAGATTAAAGAGTGAAAAGAAATGAACAAAGCCTCCAAAGAAGTATGGGACTATGTGAAAAGACCACATCTGTATTTGATTGGTATACCTCAAAGTGATGGGGAGAATGGAATCAGGCTGGAAAACACTCTTCAGGATATTATCCAGGAGAATTTCCCCAACCTAGCAAGACAGGGCAGCATTCAAATTCAGGAAATACAGAGAACACAACAAAGATACTCCTTAAGAAGAGCAACCCCAAGACACATAATCGTCAGATTCACCAAGGTTGAAATGATGAAAAAAATATTAAGGGCAGCCAGAGAGAAAGATTGGGTTACCCACAAAGGGAAGCCCATCAGACTAACAGCAGATCTCTCAGCAGAAACCCTACAAGTCAGAAGAGAGTGGGGACCAATATTCAACATTCTTAAAGAAAATAATTTTCCACCTAGGATCTCATATCCAGCCAAGCTAAGCTTCATAAGCACAGAAGAAATAAAATCCTTTACAGAAAAGGAAATGCTGAAAGATTTCATCACCAACAGGCCTGCCCTACAAGAGCTCTTGAAGGAAGCACTAAACATGGAAAGGAACAACTGGTACCAACACTGCAAAACATGTCAAATTGTAAAGACCATTGATGCTATGAAGAAACTGCATCAACTAATGGGCAAAATAGCCAGCTAGCATCATAATGGCAGGGTCAAATTCACACATAACAATATTAACCTTAAATGTACACAGGCAAAGGGCTGCAATTAAAAGACACAGACTGGCAAATTGGATAAAGAGTCAAGACCTATCGGTGTGCTGTATTCAGGAGACTCATCTCACATGCAAAGACAAACATAGGCTCAAAATAAAGGGATGGAGATACATTTACCAAGCAAACAGAAAGCAAAAAAAAAAGCAGAGATTGCAATCCTAGTCTCTGATAAAACAGACTTTAAACCAACAAAGACCAAAAGAGAAAAGGAAGGCCACTACATAATGGTAAAGCCATCAAAGCAACAAGAAGAGCTAACTATCATAAATATATATGCACCCAATACAGGAGCACCCAGATTGACAAAGTAAGTTCTTACAAAGAGCCTTAGACTCCCACACAGTAATTGTGGGAGACTTAAACACCCCACTGTCAATATTAGACAGTTCAATGAGACAGAAAACTAACAGATATCCAGGACTTGAACTCAGCTCTGGAACAAGCAGACCTAATAGACATCTACAGAACTCTACACCCTAAATCAACAGAATGTACATTGTTCTCAGCACCACATTGCACTTCTCTTAAAATTGACCACATAATTGGAAGTAAAACACTCCTCAGCAAATGCAAAAGAAGGGAAATCATCACAGTCTCTCAGACCACAGTGCAATCAAATTAGGATTTGGGATTAAGAAACTCCCTCAGGTCGGGTGCGGTGGCTCAAGCCTGTAATCCCAGCACTTTGGGAGGCCGAGACGGGCAGATCACGAGGTCAGGAGATTGAGACCATCCTGGTGAACACAGTGAAACCCCATCTCTACTAAAAAAAAAATACAAAAAACTAGCCGGGCAAGGTGGCAGGTGCCTGTAGTCTCAGCTACTCAGGAGGCTGAGGCAGGAGAATGGCGTAAACCCAGGAGGTGGAGTTTGCAGTGAGCTGAGATCCGGCAAAAAAAAAAAAAAAAAAGAAAGAAAGAAACTCCCTCAAAAGTGCACAACTGCATGGAAACTGAACAACCTGCTTCTGAATGACTACTGGGTAAATAACAAAATGAAGGCAGAAATAAAGATATTCTTTGAAATCAATGAGAACAAAGACATAACATACCAGAGTCTCTGGGACACACTTAAAGCAGTGTGTAGAGGGAAATTTATAGCACTAAATGCCCACAAGAGAAAACAGGAAAGATCTAAAATCAACACCATAACATTACAATTAAAAGAACTAGAGAGGGACCGGCTGAAGCTATGGCAGAAGAATATAAATTGTGAAGATTTCATGGACATTTATTAGCTCCCCAAATTAATACTTTTATCATTTCTTACACCTGTCTTTACTGCAATCTCTGAACATAAATTGTGAAGATTTCATGGACACTTATCACTTCCCCAATCAACACCCTTGTGATTTCCTATGCCCGTCTTTACTTTAATCTCTTAATCCCATCATCTTTGTAAGCTGAGGAAGACGTATGTCGCTTCAGGACCCTGTGGTGATTGCATTAACTGCACAAATTGTAGAGCATGTGTGCTTGAACAGTATGAAATCTGGGCACCTTGAAAAAAGAACAGGATGTAACAGCAATGTTCAGGGAACAAGGGAGAAAACCTTAAATTCTGACTGCTGGTGAGCTGGGTGGAACAGAGTCATATTTTTCTTCTTTCAAAAGCAAACAGGAGGAATATCACTGAATTCTTTTTCTCAGCAAGGAACATCCCTGAGAAAGAGAATGCACTGCTGAGGATAGGCCTCTAAAATGGCCACGTTGGGAGAGGCTGTCTTTTACGGTGGAAGACAAAGGGATGAAATAAGCCCCAGTCTCCTGTAGCACCCCCAGGCTTATTAGGATGAGGAAATTCCCACCTAATAAATTTTGGTCAGACCAGTTGTCTGCTCTCAAAACCTGTCTCCTGATAAGATGTTATCAATGACAATGTGTGCCCAAAACTTCATTAGCAATTTTAATTTTGCCCGACCCATGGTCCTGTGATCTCTCTCTGTCTCTATTTGCTTTGTGACATTTTATTACCTTGTGAAGCCTGTGATCTCTGTGACCCACACCCTATTCGTACACTCCCTCCCCCTTTTGAAAATCGCTAATAAAAATTTGCTGGTTTTATAGCTCAGGGAGCATCACAGAACCTGCTGACATGTGATGACTCCCCCAGACACCCAGCTTTAAAATTTCTCTCTTTTGTACTCTTTCTCTTTATTTCTCAGAGCAGCCGATGCTCAGGGAAATAGAAAAGAATCCACGTTGAATATCGGGGGTGGGGTTTTCCCTGATACAGGAAATAACCAAGATCAGAGCAGAACTGAAGGAGACAGAGACAAGAAAAACCCTGCAAAAAATCAATGAATCCAGGAGCTACCTTTTTGAAAAGATCAACAAAATAGACCACTATCCAGACTAATAAAGAAGAAAAGAAGAAAGAATCAAATAGATGCAATAAAAAATGATAAAGGGGATATCACCACTGATCCCACAGAAATACAAACTACCATCAGATAATACTATAAACACCTCTATGCAAATAAACTAGAAAATCTAGAAGAAATGGATAAATTCCTGGACACATACACCCTCCCAAGACTAAACCAGAAAGAATTCAAATCCCTGAATAGACCAATAAAAAGCTCTGAAATTGAGGCAGCAATTAAGAGCCTACCAACCAAAAAAAGTCCAGGACCAGACAGATTCACAGCTGAATTCTACCAGAGGTACAAAGAGGAGCTGGTACCATTCCTTCTGAAACTATTCCAGACAATAGAAAAAGACAGAATTCTCCCTAACTCATTTTATGAGGCCAGCATCATCCTGATACCAAAACCTGCCAGAGACACAACAAAAAAAGAAAATTTCAGGCCAATATGCCTGATGAACACTGATGCAAAAATCCTCAATTAAAAAAACTGGCAAACCAAATCCAGCAGCACATCAAACAGCTTATCCACCACAGTCAAGTCAGCTTCATCGCTGGGATGCAAGGCTGGTTCAACACACACAAATCAATAAACATAATTCATCATATAAACAGAATCAATGACAAAAACCACATGATTATCTCAATAGATACAGAAAAGCCCTTCAGCAAAATTCAACAGCCATTCATGCTAAAAACTCTCAATAAACTAGGCACTGATGGAAAGTATCTCAAAATAATAAGAGCTATTTATGACAAACCCACAGACAATATCATACTGAATGGGCAAAAACTGGAACGTTCCCTTTGAAAACCAGCACAAGACAAGGATGCCCTCTCTCACCACTTTATTCAACATAGTATTGGCAGTTCTGGCCAGGTCAGTCAGGCAAGATAAAAAAATAAAGAGTATTCAAGTACTAAATGAGGAAGTCAAACATCTCTGTTTGCAGATGACACGATTGTATATTTAAAAAACCCCATCATCTCAGCCCAAAAATCTCCTTAAGCCAATAAACAACTTCAGCAAAGTCTCAAGGTACAAAATCAATGAGCAAAAATCACAAGAATTCCTACACACCAATTGCAGACAAACAACCAAATCATGAGTGAACTCCCATCCACAATTGCTACAAAAAGAATAAAATACCTAGGAATACAACTTACAAGGGATGTGATGGACCTCTTTAAGGAGAACTACAAACTACTGCTCAAGGAAATAATAGAGGACATAAATGAAAAAAACATTCCATGCTCATGGATAGGAAGAATTAATGTCATCAAAATAGCCATACTGCCCAAAGTAATTTATAGATTCAATGCTATCCCGATCAAGCTACCATTGACTTTCTTCACAGAATTGGAAAAAACAACTTTAAATTTTATATGGAACCAAAAAGGAGCCCACATAGCCAAAACAATCCTAAGCAAAAAGAACAAAGCTAGAGGGAGCATGCTGCCTGACTTCAAACTATACTACAAGACTACAGTAACCAAAACAGCATAGTACTGGTAACAAAACAGAGATATAGACCAATGGAACAGAACAGAGGCCTCAGAAAAAATGCCACACATCTACAACCATCTGATCTTTAACAAACCTGATAAAAACAAGCAGTGGGGAAAGGGTTCCCTATTTCATAAACGATGTTGGGAAAACGGGCTAGCCATATGCAGAAAGCTGAAACTGGATCCCTTCCTTACACCTTATACAAAAATTAACTCAAGATGGATTAAAGACTTAAGCATAAGTCCTAAAACCATAAAAACCCTAGAAGAAAACCTAGGCAATACTATTCAGGACATAGGCATGGGCAAAGACTCAATGACTGCAACACCAAAAGCAATGGTGACAAAAGCCAAAATAGACAAATGGGATCCGATTAAATTAAACATTTTCTGCACAGCAAAACAAACTATCATCAGAGTGAACAGGCATCCTACAGAATGGGAGAAAAATTTTGCAACCTATCCATCTGACAAAGGGCTAATATCCAGAATCTACAAAGAACTTAAACAGATTCACAAGGAAAAAAAAAAAAACCCATCAAAAAGTGGGCAAAGGATATGAACAGACACTTCTGAAAAGAAGACATTTATGCAGCCAACAAACATATGAAAGAAAGCTTATGATCACTAGCCGTTACAGAAATACAAATCAAAACCACGATGAGATACCACATCATGCCATTTAGAATGGCAATCATTAAAAAGTCAGGAAACAACAGATGCTGGAGAGGATGTGGAGAAATAGGAACGCTTTTACACTGTTGGTGGGAGTGTAAATTAGTTCAACCATTGTGGAAGACAGTGTGGCAATTCCTCAAGGACCTAGAAGTAGAAATACTGTCTGACCCAGCCAATCCCATTACTAGGTATATACCCAAAGGATTATAAGTCATTCTACTATAAAGGCACATGCACATATATGTTTATTGTGGCAGTGTTCACAGCAGCAAAGACTTGGAACCAACCCAAATGCCCATCAATGACAGACTGGATAAAGAAAATGTGGCACATATACACTATGGAATAATATGCAGCCATAAAAAAGGATGAGTTCATGTCCTTTGCAGGGACATAGATGAAGGTGGAAACCATCATTCCGAGCAAACTAACATAAGAACAGAAAACCAAACACCACATGCTCTCACTCATAAGTGGGAGTTGAACAATGAGAACACACGGACACAGAGAGGGGAATATCACACACTGGGACCTGTCAGGGGGTGAGGGGCTAGGGGAGGGATAGCATTAGGAGAAATACCTAATGTTGATGATGGGTTGATGGGTGCAGCAAACCAACATGGTACGTGTATACCTATGTAACAAACCTACACGTTATGCACATGTACTATAGAACTTAAAGTATAATAAAAACACAATAATAAAATAAAATAAGTGGTGAGTGCTTGGCAATGCCTTTGGAAGGTCAGAAAACAATATTCCATTTGAATACACTTGTAACCTGCCTCCTTAAAAAGGGATGTAATTTTGTCTTTGCCTACACAAGGTTTTAGTAGGTAGAATCAGAATTTATTCAGACACTATAGTTGATCTTCAGATAAAAGTCAGATAACACGCATGCCAATTAATCTTCAGGTTATTTGAAGCACAGTCACAAACTGAAGTTCACATAGGGGTCAGATAGGGAAATGAAATTAATTACAGGCAAGATAAAATATCAGAGAGGCAGAAATGATTGGTGGGGACTATAGAAAGCTGTTGCATCTATGATCTGTTACTGGGATCAGCAGCTTACTATCTTCAGCAAATTGTGTCTGTCTAGAAATGCAGATCTGGTAGTACAAGATCTTTATATTTTTATAGAAAAGCTACATTTCTGTGTGATATCTCCTTACTATTTTTAAGAAATTGGCTCAATTTTTTAAAAATAACACATAAACACATCTGCTTGTTTGATACAACCCATGAGGCACCAGCTGTATACTTCTGGTTTAAAACAGTTAACTTCACTGACTTTCCCTTTATATAATCAGACAAGCCAATCTGGTACAATTGAAAATTCTTCCTGCTATGTTTGCATTTATAATTAATCAGAATTTTGCTTTCTGTAGTCAATATCTTATAGTAATTCTGAATATGTTTTTTCTGTTGATCACAAATTTTTGTCATATTAAGGAACAAATATAACTTCTCTAGACCTTTGTATTTTCAACCTAATCCTATTCACTTATTCAGGGGATATTTACTGAATGAAAGCCATGTGAAAGAACTGGTCTACATGAACAGGATACTTTATGAACAAAAGAGACAGGTCCTACTTTTTTTTGTTTTTTTTTTTGTTTTTTTTGAAATGGAGTCTCCCTCTGTTGCCCAGGCTGGAGTACAGAGGTGTGATCTTGGCTCACTACAACTTCTGCCTCCTGGGTTCAAGTGATTCTCCTGCCTCAGCCTTCTGAGTATCTGGGATGACAGACATGTACCACACCTGGCTATTTTTTTGTATTTTTAGTAGAGAGGGGGGTTTCACCATGTTGGTCAGGCTGGTCTCGAACTCCTGACCTCGTGCTCTGTCCGCCTCAGCCTCCCAAAACCCTTGGATTACAGGCATGAGCCACCGTACCTGGCCAGGTCCTACCTTTAATAGTACTTACCTGTGAATTGTATCATTAAGGTACATTTTAAAAGTAATTTTAAATGCAACACAACTAAAGTAGTTTCTTTCCCTCAAGGTATTTTTACAACATAAAAGGATTTAAAAATTCACTGATGTCACCCATACAGGCCTACCTTGAAGATATTGTGTGTTTGGTTCCAGACCAACCACTGCAACAAAGCAAATACTTCAATAAAGCAAATCATATTTTTTATTTGTTTTCTCGTGCCTATAAAAGATGTGTTTAAACTATTCTGTAGTCTATTAAGTGTGCAATAGGTTCATGCCTGTAATCCCAGCACTTTGGGAGGCCAAGGCAGGTGAATCAGGAGGTCAGGAGATTGAGACCATCCTGGCTAACACGGTGAAACTCCGTCTCTACTAAAAATACAAAAACAAAATTAGCTGGGCATGGTGGCGGGTGCCTGTAGTCCCAGCTACTCGGGAGGCTGAGGTGGGAGAATGGCGTGAATGTGGGAGGCAGAGCTTGCAGTGAGCCGAGATTGCACCACTACACTCCAGCCTGGGCAACAGAGCAAGACTCTGTCACAAAAAAAAAAAAAAAAAAAAAAAAAAAAAAAAAAAAAAAAAATTATATATATACACACACATACACAAACATACCTTAATTAAAAATAATGTATTGCTAAAAAGTGCTGGAGATGATCTGTGCTTCAGAAAATTACAATTATTTCCTGGTGAATGGTCTGGCCTTGATGTTGATGGCTGCTGATGGCAAACTGGTGATTGCTGAAGGTTGAGGTGGCTGTGGCAATTCTTAAAATATGATAACAAAAAAAGTTTGTTGCATTAATTGACTCTCTTTCACAAAAGATTTCTCTGCAGCATGTGATGTTGTTTAATAACATTTTACTCACAGTAAGAATTCTTTCAAAATGGAGTTAATCCTCTCAAACCTTATGCTGTTTTACCAAGTTTGTGTAATATTCCAAATATTTTGTTGTCATTTCAAAAAATGTTCATAGTGTCTTCACCAGAACTAGGTTCCATTTGAAAAACCACTTTCTCTGCTTGTTCATTAGAAGCCACTCATCATTTATACACCTTTGATCATAAGATTGCAGCAATTCAGTCACATATTCGGGCTCCACTTCAAATTCTAGTCCTCTTGCCATTTCCAAAACATCTGCAGTGACTTCCTCCACTAAAGTTTTGAATCCTTCAAAGTCCTCCATAAGGGTTGGAATCGACTTCTTCCAAACTCCTGTTAATGTCAATATTTTGACCTCTTACCATGAAGCACGTTCTTAATGGCCTGTAGAATGGTGAATTCTTTGCAGAATGCTTTCAATTTGCTTTGTGCAGATCAATCAGAAAGTTACTGTCAATGGCAGCTTTAGACTTATAAAACACATTTCTAAAATATTAAAACTTGAAAGTTGAAATTACTCTTTGGTCCATAGGCTGCAGAATGTACATTGTGCTAGCAGACATGATAACAACATTAATCTCCTTGTATTTCTTTATTACAGAGCTCTTGGGTGACCAAGGGCATTGTGAGTAAGCAGTAATATTTTGAAAGGAATCTATTTTTCTAAGCAATAAGTCTCAGGAGTGGGCTTTAGATATTCAATAAACCATATTGTAAATAGATATGTGATCATCCAGTCTTTGTTGTTCCATTTGCAGAGCACAAGCACAGTAAATTTAGCATAATTCTTAGGGGCCCTAGGATTTTTGGACTAGTAAATGAGCATTGGCTTCACCTTAAAGTCACCAGCTGCATTAATCCCTCACAAGAGAGGCAGCCTATCCTTTGAAGCTTTGAAGCCAGGCACTGACTTCTACTCTCCAGCTATGAAAGTCCTACATGGCATTTTCTTCCAATAGAAGGTTGTTTTGTCTAGACTGAAAATCTGTTATTTAGTGTAGATATCTCCATCAATTATCTTAGCTAGATCTTCCACATAACCTTCTGCATCAGCAACTCCCTTAATGGTTCACCTTGCACTTTTATGCTATGGAGACCCCTTCTGCTTTTAAGTCTCCTGAAACAATCTCTACTAGTTTCAAATGTTCCTCTGCAGCATCCTCACCTCTCCGAGCTTCCAGAGAATTGAAGAGGGTTAGGATGTTGCCCTAGATTCGGCTTTGGCTTAAGGGCATGTTTTTGGCTGGTTTGATATTCTGTCTAAATCACTCAGAACTTTCTCCATATCAGCAACAAGGTTGTTTCATTTCCATATCATTTGTGTGTTCACTAGATTAGCACATTTAATTTCTTTCAAGAACTTTTCCTTTGCACTCACAAGCTGTTTGGCACAAGTGCCATAGAGTTTGGCCTATCTTGCCTTGTGATGTGCCTTTCTCACTAAGCTTTGTCATCCTAGCTTTTGATTTAAAGTGAGAGAAGGGCCACTCTTCCTTTCACTTGAACATTTGGGACCTTTGGAGGGGTGTTCACTGGCCTCACTTCCATATTGTTTAATCTCAGGGAAAAGGAGAGAAATGGGGGAATGGTCAGTCAGTGGAGCCGTCAGAACACAAAAAACCATTTATCTTTTGAGTTTACCATCTCTGTGGGTAAGTTGGTGGTGTGCATCCCTCTTCCTTAAATTGCAATAGTGCCATCAAATATCCCTGATCACAGATCACCATATCAGAAATTATAATAATAATTTAAAATCTGAAATATTGTGAGAAATATCAAAACGTGACAACTAGACACAAAGTGAGCACACACTGGTTGAAACATGGCGCCAGTAGACTTACTGAACACAGGGTGGCCACAAACCTTCAATGTCTTAAAAAAGATAAATCTGTAAAGTGCAATAAAGTGAAGCGTAAAAAATGAGGTAGGCCTGTATCAAAAAAAAAAAGAGAGAAGAGTTTTTGATAAGGCCCTAAGTAGAAAACTGAAAAACACTTTGTGCCTTTAATTTTGCCCTATTTTAGTTAATTGGTACCTACATTCTAAAAGCCAAAACGTTCATTGCCTGCACCTTATATGTCCCAGTATTGTTGAAAAGTGCACAGATCTTCTCAAAATATTGTCATACATATTGCCTGAAGAGAATTTCTTTAACTGTAGTAAAATGATGCATCTCTGGAAGATTTAGGCATGTCATTTTTTGAAATGGGTATTTGAAAAGTTAAAGGCAAACTATCTTTTCCTTCATATCTTCCCAATATACAAGTTTTCAGTTAATCCCTGGGAGAGTTACAGGGGCACAATATCAGTGTGTGGGCAATTAATGGCCTTTATAATTTTCATTTATACCAATAAGACATGTAGCTATTGTTCTACATGTTCATGTGCACCCCGTTTATTCCTGATGGCCTTCTTACTTCAAACTGAAGCTATCAGCCTCAGGAAGTCCATCTGTTTTAATAACACACAACCATCTTCCCTATGAACGAGTGTGTCTTAGGATTCGTTTTCCTCCTAGCTATTCATTCTCAGTCAAAAACACTTGGCCTAAGATCTGATATTATTTTCAATAAAGAGAAAAATAAACGTCGAGTCTCACTGTTTCTTCTGTATTGGATATAGTGTTGATAGGCTTGTAGTTAAAGTGCCTTTACAAGCTACAAAATTTGGAAAAGGCAGGTCAGAAGATACGGATCCACTATCTGATCTTAGGCAGCACCAAGTTATGAAAACGTCATTGGATTGCAAGTAAGTTATCTTGATGTTCTTTTCTTTGAATCTGCCAGTTAGGTTTTTGTGTATCCTTGCATGATTCTCATCTCTTAAACCCAGTATTATCTACATAATTTACAGTCCCAGTGCAAAATCAAAAAGTAAGATTCCATGTTCAAAAACTTTCTGTTGGCAATAGCACAGAGGATTGAATCAAGCACAGACTTTTCTAGGGCTCTGTGCGACTGCACACATCACATGCTCATGAAGCTGACTCTGCCACATACTGACATGTTGCTCTTCTATTTCCCTTTACTAGATACAGGGTCACCCTCTATAGACTAGGCTGGAATGCAGTGGTGTTATCATAGCTCACTGCACCCTTGAACTCCTGGGTTCAAGCAATCCTCCCGCCTCAGCCTGCTGGCTAGCTAGGATTATAAGCACATGCTACAACACCTGGCTAATTTAATTTTTTTTCTAGGGACTTGGGCTTTGTTATGTTGCCTAGGCCAGTCTTGAACTTCTGGCCTCAAGCAATCCTCCTTCCTAAGCCTCCCAAAGTGCTGGGATTACAGGTTTGAGCCACCACTCCTGGACTATGTATGGTTTTTATAAAATCAGCATGATCTATGTACCCAGCCTAAGCTATGGAATTCTTTTTTTTATTCAAATACTTTCCATGAATGTAAACTATAGAATTCTTTTGAGACTCAAATTGTATATTGATATGTGTTTAAATTATGAGAAACAATAACTCCCATAAAGAGTTGCCAAGGTTTACTGTTCAGTTTACTTGCGTGATCTAATAGGAACATTTTTGTCTCACTTTTGTGTGTCAGGTTACTCCCCATACTTTCTGCTCTATCTCAGTTTCAAGAAAGTTCGTTTAAAAATAATCACCATACATTCTGTGAGCCAACTGCATTAGGATGTGTCTAAGGATAGGGGTGTGTGTGTGTGTGTGTGTGCGTGTGTGTGTCTGTCTGTCTGTCTGTGGTTAGAACCAAAGGCCAAAAGAGAAGTGTAAGTTAGAGATACAGATTTGAAAAAGTGAATGAAAAGCTCATGTTATGGGAACTATAAAGTAAGAGCATTCAGGGATGAATGAATGAGATTGTGACTGACAGCCTGGTTGATGACAGCTTGTTCCAAAATAATTCAAGGTGGGCACACAGTAAATAGGCAGAAGACGGAGAAACAGAGATTGTGTTGTCATTACTTTTGATTTTCTGTGACACCTTTTACCATTCGAAACAATGCCACACTCAGAAAAGTAATGTTTAAATAAAGGATAGAGGGGCATGGACAGGGAATCAGATCATGTGTAAAGGAAAAGTAGTGACATTTGGTCTTTCCTTTTTACCACCTTGATGGCTTATATTTTTTCTCCTGTTTAGACGTAAGTAATTAATGTATTAATTGCCTAAGATACAGAAAAATATAAAAGCCTTTGAGTCACTGAGACTAAAACAAAAAGAAGAAAAGTGAAAAAAATCTTGTCTAGTCTCACAGATTCCTCATCTAGAAATAATCAAATGTCTGATTATCTTATTCCAAACCTTCAAAATAGCTTACCAAGATTATTTCTGTAAACTTCCTTGCTGTCTTTTCACTGTTCCCTGGGCACTTCAAACTCGCTCCTGAGTAAACTTTCTAATACCCGGTTCTGCTCAAAGAAGCCGTAATTTAAAGCTTACATTACTGGACTATAGATAGGACCCAGGTGACGTTTCAGGCCCTCTACAGTCTGGTCCAGCTTATTGTTTCCTCATGTTTCTCAATTTTCCCTCAATCTCTTCACATTTCAGCTCACTAAACAACTTAGAATGTTGTAAACATTTCACATACCTTCTATTCCCCAGGCATTGCATATCTCACTTTGCCTAGAACAGAACATCCCACTTGTCCACCCAGCAAGCTGCCTTTTCTTTAAAGCTCACACAATTATTCCCTCCACGGTAGCTGTGTCCTTGCTGAGTTTCAGAGGGTAACTAGTTCATGTGGTTTTCAAGATAGTTATACTAATACAAGCTGTTATTGAGCAGCTTTGCTGTGAAAACAAACCACCCAATAACTTGCTGTTATAAAAGTGAGAGATTTATTCCTTGCTCATATTTTGTGAGAACTATGAATTCAGCAACCCTGCAGCAGGCAGCAGTCTGCCGTGGATTAACTTCCCTTGTCGTCTTCCTCTAGATATCAGATAGTGGTATTTCCATTTACACATGTAAATCAGTTTAGTGACAGAAATTAAAGTTGGATTACTGTATAATGAAGGTAGTCATTTCTGAAAAGAGATTTTTAAAGCCAACATCTGAAGGACAGACAGGAGCCATCCTTATGAGTATGGAGGAGACGAGCATTCTAAGTAGAAGCAATAACAAATACAAGGGCTCTAAAACAGGAATCAGCATAGAGTGCATGGCTGGAGAAAAGGGGAATGAGAACAACAGAAGATGAAGCAAAATAGTAACCAAGGACAATGTATTTTTTTAAATCAACATGAAAATTTTAAATTGTATACTAATTGGAAAGCCATTGGATGATTTTAAGCTTTTAAGCAGGTGTGATAAAATATGATACATCTTTATAAAAGAACACTGACTCCTGCGTAGTGAATGTATTGTACTGGGGCAAGAGAAAGGAAAATATGGAAAATCAGAGAGAAAAGTTATTAGGAACTGGTTGCAGCAATATAGGCAAGAGGTAATTATGGCTTATACTTAGGTGGTGGCAGTGGATCTAGAGCATGTGAGGACGAAGGGCTCCCTTGAAAAGGGCAGAGACATTCCCTCTTAGTAACAGAGGGACGGCAGAATATATTGGTTGTGGTAAAATGAGAGACTTCCCTTGCCAGTGGCTTCTACTTCCTTAATACAGTATGTGACAAGGTCAATAGCTGAGTTTTGTTACTGGGAGGTTGGGTCATATTGGAATTTTGAAGAGAGAATAGAGGGCATAAAATAATTATTTGAAGGAGTAGGAAAAAAGTTTAGGGAAGTGTAGCAGAATTGCCAGGTAGCATTGAAGACTCAAATTTGTCATCAAGAATTTATAGTGAGACAAGTCAGTTTGGTGTTGTGTTTTCATTCATCAGTGTCCAATTTTCCAGGCAGTGACAGATGGTTAAACTTCACTACAGTTCAAGACTACTATAACAAAGGAAGGGAAAGATGAGAAAGTCAGAAGTCTTGGCAAAGCAGTGTGTGTGATTCTGTATTACATAGTCTAAGAAAGGAAGGGAGGGATTAAGGAGAGTGAAGATAGGAAAGAGTCAATTGATTGAGGTCTCAAAGGAACTTTTAAAAGTTGTAAAATGCTAGACAGGTAGGCATGAAGCCTAGGAGGTGTGGGTGACAGGATAGAGGGTAGGAAGTTGAGTTTTTGTTTGTTTGTTTTGTTTTATTTTTTAGGGAGTGAAATTATAAGTGATTCCAAGGTGTTAGGTGTTACCAAAGGACAAGATGACAGAAGTAGGTATAAAACACTACAATTGGTAATGAGGAGGTTAAGACTGGAATGACAAAATATTGAAATTTGGAAATGATGTGTAGTGGAAGAAAAGAATATAATAATTCAGGAACTAAAGTCTTCAGTCAATGAAGGGAAGAAACTTGAGAGTCAGAAAGTGAAAATGACCATGAAGAGTAACAGGTGGTAAAACCTGCTGGCATAGACCAAAAATTTGGAGAAAAGAGTTTGTAAACATTTTAGAAGTAGGGGAGAGAAAGAAAGAGAACACTCACTCTCTTTTAGACCCTGAGGCATGTGATATTTAAGAAAAGAAATAATCCCTTCTCCAAAGAACTACATGGAAAATAGTGATATTAGGTGAATGTTTAAAGAAATTCAGATCTGTTGCTGATCAGAAATCATGAGTTCAAAATATGTAGCATAACAGTTTGGGAGGAGAGAAATTTGTTGAAAATTGTGTCAGACAAGTCAAGGCGTGGATAATCTTGAGAATAGAGTTGAGGTGATGATAATTTTGAAGAATAAATAATTTTGAGGTTTTTATTCTGGAAGTACTTGGGTGTTTGACAGCAAACAAGGTGACCAGGAATTTGTGGAATGATAGGAGGCAAAACTATCCATCTATCATTTGGAGCCTGTAGGTTTCTAGAACTAGAAACATTGGATATTTTTGGATAGCTTATATGGGTTTACAGCATCCAATTACATGTTGAATTTTTTCCTAATGTGAAACGCAAGATGCCCCTTGTGATGTCTTACAGGACTTTCTGCAGATTTTTGAAGAACTGCTTCTATTAATTGAGTTTTTTTAACTTTATAGTTAATAAACCTACATTTCATAAATGCCCCAAAAGAATATTTTTAGACTGCCTGAATATACAATCTTCTATACCATCAGCCTGCCCTCTGCTGAATCTTTTATGATGTCTGGACATAGAGACTCATTTCAAAGAGTCGAGCAGCTGAATTTAGTAAAACAGCTGAGTCTATTAAACATACGCGGCTGCATTTCAATAACCAGCTTCTGAAACATACTGTTCCAATAAACTTCAGATGTTTTTCAATTTGCTTTCTTTGTCATTTTTTTAACTTTAGAATATTTTAAATGATAGAAAAGTGTAAAACATAATGTATAAGAGACACATACATGGGTTCCTGTCTCAGATTTAACCATTTTTAACATTTTGCCTTTTTTGATTCAAAGTTCTCTTTTAAATAAAATATTATTATATAGCTAAATCTTCCCCATTCCTTGTTTATCTCTTCCACTATCAGTTGTGATAACTTTCTAACACTTTTTTCCCAACACGTAGTTTTAAACAATAGAATTTATAATTTTTTATAATATTAATAATTTTTTTTTTTTTTTTTTTTTTTTTTTTTTTTTTTTTTTTGAAGACGGAGGTCTCGCTCTGTCCTTCCGGGCTGGAATGGCAGTGGGGGCGCGATCTCAGCTCACTGCAAGCTCCGGCCTCCCGGGTTCACGCCATTCTCGGCTGCGCTCAGCCTGCCCGAGTAGGGCCTGGGACTACAGGCGCACGCACCTCCCGGCCCGGCTAGTTTTTTTGTTTTTTTAGTAGAGACGAGGGTTTCACCGTGTTAGCCAGGATGGTCTCGAACTCCTGACGCTCGTGATCCCGCCCGTCATCCGGCCTCCCAAAGTGCTGGATTACAGGCCTTGAGCCACCGCGCCCGGCATAAATTTTTAATAATTTAAGCATATATTATCATAGCCATATGTAATGGTAGCATTTGATGTTTCCACTCCCAGAATTACATCTTGGGATGTATTCATGTTTTTATGCATCATGTGTATGCATTCATCCTTATTGGCTATGGAATATTCTCTTGAAATAGATAAAATTATGATTAGTTTTTATTCCCTATTAGGGAGAGTTGCTACTTTCACATTTTTTCTATTAGCAGAGAGTCATCAGCAAAAGCTGTTCACCAACTCTCTCTTTAAGAGCCTACCATAAATCTTAGTCAAAACTGATTTGTCATGACCCTGCACAGCAACCTCAAATATCTCAGAAAGTGGAGACATTAGGGTCGCTCGCAGATAAACTGTTTTTTTCTTCTTTTTTAAAAATGTCTTATTATATTTCATTTGCTAATGCCTAGAAAACTTTTCTCTATGTTTAGAGGCAAATTATATAAGTATACCGAAATAATGTACTACTATATACATAGGTAGGGCAATAAGTTATCTACTATGACATTTTAAATATATATTTATATATTATATAATTTATATATTCTGTGTGTATATATGCAGTTTACCTTCAGGATATAATGACTGAGAAAGACTTTTTAAAATTTTATTAAGTAGTAACCCATAGAGAAGAACTACAATGAAATTAATTGTATAAAAAATAAGCTTATGATACCAACCTAAATGTCCATGAGTGGCAGACTGGATAAACAAAACGTGGTGCATATACACCATGGAATACTATGCAGCCATTTGAAAAATAAGGTCATGTGCTTTGTAGAAACATGGATGGAGCTCGAAGCCATTATCCTTAGCAAACTAACGCAGGAACAGAAAACCAAATACCGCATGTTCTCACTTATAAGTGGGAGCTAAATGATGCGAACGCATGGACACATAGAGGGGAGCAACACGCACTGAGGCCTACCACAGGGTAGAGGTTTGGAGGAGGGAGAGGATCAGAAAAAATAACTAATGAGCACCAGGCTTAATATCTGTGTGATGAAATAATCTGTACCAAACAACAACAACAAACCACTACTCATGACAGCCTGTAATCCCAGAACTTTGGGAGGCCAAGGTGGGCGGATTACCTGAGCTCAAGAGTTCGTGACCAGCCTGGGCAACACGGTGAAATCCCGTCTCTACTAAAATAGAAAAAATTAGCCGGGTATGGCGGCATGCGCCTGTATGTAGTCCCAACTACTGGGGAGTCTGAGGCAGGAGAATCACTTGAACCCGGGAGGTGGTGGTTGCAGGGAGCCGAGATCATGCCATCACTGCACTCCAGCCTGGGAGACAGTGCAAGACTTTGTTTCAAAAAAAAACACACACACACAACAGAAGTTTACCTATATACCAAATCGGCACATGTAGCCCTGAACTTAAAATAAAATTTTAAAATTAAATAAAGATTTGCGGCTCAACTAAGGACACCCTAGGCCCAATTAGCGTGGGAAAAAACTATTTTGATGTTCAAATTTGACTAGAAATTCCCATATGTTATAGTTACAAGTAACGTGATTATAATAGATAAATTTAAAAGGCTATAAATTGACCGTTTACAGATAAACAAAACCAGCAAGCATGAGAAGAGATACCCAAAATCAATAGTGACCACATAAATACAAATTAAAACCATAATAAGATGCCATTTTACCACTATTAGACTGATAAAATTAGAATGCTGGATAGTATCAGTATTGCTAGAAGGAGAGGACGCTTCATCCACTATTGGCGAGATTAGAAAACGGGGCGGATATTCCGGTGAGTAATCCTGTATCACTTAGGCAAATTAGGCATGGGAATAACTTTGGACAAAACAATTCTTTTTTTGCGTACATATCCTGTGAGAGTTAATTTAAAATGTCAACCTAGGGAATATCCACATCGCCGGTAAAGTATCATTTCTGTTTATGTCTGTGATGGTGTTTCTGGAAGAGACTGGCATTTGAATTAGTAGACTGAGTAAGGAATATCTACCCTCACCCAAAGTAGATCAGTAACCATTTAATTGGCTGAAGGCCTTGCTAGAACAGAGGCAGAGGATAAGTGAATTTGTTCTCATTCTCTTTCTTGGAGCTGGAACACTCTTTTCTCCTTTCTTTGAGCACCAGAACTTCTGGTTCTCCGACCTTTGGACTTAAGGATGCACCAGCAACTTCCTGAGTTCTCATGCCTTATGCCTCAGACTGAGAATTATATATAATCAGCTTCCCTGGTTCTGAGGCCTTCAGTCTTAGACTAAGCCAGGTTACTTTCGTTGTTCTCCAGCTCACAAAGCCTGTTGTGAGCCTTCTCAGCCTCCATCATTGTGTGAGGTAACTTCTCTAATAAGTCCTTTCTCAAGTATCTATAGTTCTTTCTCCATATCTACAGATATATCCTATTGGTTCTCTCTCTAAAGAACCCCGATCAATACACATCTAAATAAATTCTCACATAGGTCCAAAAGGGACACATGCAAAATGGTTTTCCTGGTTTATTTGTAGCGGTGGTATGAGGGGCAGGAAGTGTGGATGTTTGAGGCAATCCTGTTGCCCGTCATTCAGGGACCAGATAGGTAAAGCAAGGTAGATATCCACCATAGAGTATTATGCAGCAGTTGAGAACAAAGGATTAGATGTATACATAATATAACGAATGGGTATTAGAATTGTTTGAAAAAAATCCTTTGAAAAAAATTAAGACCAATAATATATAATATAACAATACTTAATATATGCTTTTCAAAAGAAAAGAAAAGATTCATATGAAACATGGTTGCCTATGGGGTACAGTAAGAGTAGATCACTTATGAGGAGAGAGGGAATAATTAGATGGATAAAACCTGATAAAATCAGTGATGGAAACGTGCTACAAACTGAATAGGGTAATTGACTCAACCCTTGATAGTTACAGTTTCCAAAAAAGAAATCAAAACCCCTATTCTGTTCGTCCCTTTGAAATAACATGAATTAGTTTAACCTTCCATACAATTATTCTATAAGTATTTGCTCTTCTCTTCTGATTCCACAACTATAATTGTTCCAACTCCCATGACATGGTTTCTAGACTATTTACTGTTCTGTGAGGTCCTCTTTGGCACCCAGAACTGTACATAGCTTCCAGATGTGGTCTTACCTTCAGAAACCATCGTATCTGGACACTTTACACCTGATTAGACAAGAACTCTTGCTCTTTGGAGGTCATATACCATGGTTTATTCAAGCCTTCTATGTTTTCTTTCTTTCTTTCATTATTACTTATTTTCTCTGTTTTACCTTCAATGCAAATTATTTATTTACTTTTACATGTTTTCCACACTTTCTGTCTTTTATGTTAGATATTGGGCCAGGTTCTGGAGCTTTAGAAATGATCAAGATGCAATCTTTGTCCTGAATGTATTGCAGAAGGTGTTTCTTCTGAAGGCATGCAAGAATTCGATGTATTTGGCCTTAATTGACTAATCTGATTTTTTATGTTTACTAAGAAATTACAGCAGTATCATTTCTCACCCCTACTGTTATTTTAGTCAGCCATTATTCTTTTCGAAATCAATAGTCATCTCCGAAGGGACATCCTTCTTGATATGAAAACAAATGCATTTCTACTCCCTTTGAAAAGTTAAGATTTATCTCTAGAAAGTTATCTGCTGATAGCATTTTAATGTGCTAGAAATGTTTTCTAACCGAGAAACTATTGGATTTTCAATTCCCAGTATTTTATGTTAAGGAAAACAATTCCGTAAAGATTTAGAAGGAAAGATAATTTATAATTTTGTGAATTGCTTAGTTCAGGCTCCAAGTCTTAGATGCTGGGACAGGAAAATGTTTTAGATGTAGTTCACAGACAGCATTAAAAAATATGATGACTAAGACTATTCTTTTTTAATTTAATCAGCCATAGTTTGTACATATTTCCCTCCCAAAGCCAATTTTGTGTATATAAAAAGGCAAGCATATAAAAGCTTGTATAGACATGAACAGACACATTGAGACTGCCTTGATTTCCCATCCAACTGTCTGAACTTATGTAGAGTGAAACTTTACCTTCTTCACTCCCTTCTTCAAGAAGGAGGAGGTGCCTCTCTTTATTTTCAAGGTGAATTTAAGCCAGGAGCAGTGGCTCACACCTATAATCCCAGGAGTTTGAGACCAGCCTGTGCAACATAGTGAGACCCTGTCTCTATAATTAA
>NW_016805666.1:5486920-5494621 GCF_001698545.2 Rhinopithecus bieti
ACGTGGTGCATATACACCATGGAATACTATGCAGCCATTTGAAAAATAAGGTCATGTGCTTTGTAGAAACATGGATGGAGCTCGAAGCCATTATCCTTAGCAAACTAACGCAGGAACAGAAAACCAAATACCGCATGTTCTCACTTATAAGTGGGAGCTAAATGATGCGAACGCATGGACACATAGAGGGGAGCAACACGCACTGAGGCCTACCACAGGGTAGAGGTTTGGAGGAGGGAGAGGATCAGAAAAAATAACTAATGAGCACCAGGCTTAATATCTGTGTGATGAAATAATCTGTACCAAACAACAACAACAAACCACTACTCATGACAGCCTGTAATCCCAGAACTTTGGGAGGCCAAGGTGGGCGGATTACCTGAGCTCAAGAGTTCGTGACCAGCCTGGGCAACACGGTGAAATCCCGTCTCTACTAAAATAGAAAAAATTAGCCGGGTATGGCGGCATGCGCCTGTATGTAGTCCCAACTACTGGGGAGTCTGAGGCAGGAGAATCACTTGAACCCGGGAGGTGGTGGTTGCAGGGAGCCGAGATCATGCCATCACTGCACTCCAGCCTGGGAGACAGTGCAAGACTTTGTTTCAAAAAAAAACACACACACACAACAGAAGTTTACCTATATACCAAATCGGCACATGTAGCCCTGAACTTAAAATAAAAATTTTAAAAATTAAATAAAGATTTGCGGCTCAACTAAGGACACCCTAGGCCCAATTAGCGTGGGAAAAAACTATTTTTGATGTTCAAATTTGACTAGAAATTCCCATATGTTATAGTTACAAGTAACGTGATTATAATAGATAAATTTAAAAGGCTATAAATTGACCGTTTACAGATAAACAAAAACCAGCAAGCATGAGAAGAGATACCCAAAATCAATAGTGACCACATAAATACAAATTAAAACCATAATAAGATGCCATTTTACCACTATTAGACTGATAAAAATTAGAATGCTGGATAGTATCAGTATTGCTAGAAGGAGAGGACGCTTCATCCACTATTGGCGAGATTAGAAAACGGGGCGGATATTCCGGTGAGTAATCCTGTATCACTTAGGCAAATTAGGCATGGGAATAACTTTGGACAAAACAATTCTTTTTTTGCGTACATATCCTGTGAGAGTTAATTTAAAATGTCAACCTAGGGAATATCCACATCGCCGGTAAAGTATCATTTCTGTTTATGTCTGTGATGGTGTTTCTGGAAGAGACTGGCATTTGAATTAGTAGACTGAGTAAGGAATATCTACCCTCACCCAAAGTAGATCAGTAACCATTTAATTGGCTGAAGGCCTTGCTAGAACAGAGGCAGAGGATAAGTGAATTTGTTCTCATTCTCTTTCTTGGAGCTGGAACACTCTTTTTCTCCTTTCTTTGAGCACCAGAACTTCTGGTTCTCCGACCTTTGGACTTAAGGATGCACCAGCAACTTCCTGAGTTCTCATGCCTTATGCCTCAGACTGAGAATTATATATAATCAGCTTCCCTGGTTCTGAGGCCTTCAGTCTTAGACTAAGCCAGGTTACTTTCGTTGTTCTCCAGCTCACAAAGCCTGTTGTGAGCCTTCTCAGCCTCCATCATTGTGTGAGGTAACTTCTCTAATAAGTCCTTTCTCAAGTATCTATAGTTCTTTCTCCATATCTACAGATATATCCTATTGGTTCTCTCTCTAAAGAACCCCGATCAATACACATCTAAATAAATTCTCACATAGGTCCAAAAAGGGACACATGCAAAAATGGTTTTCCTGGTTTATTTGTAGCGGTGGTATGAGGGGGCAGGAAGTGTGGATGTTTGAGGCAATCCTGTTGCCCGTCATTCAGGGACCAGATAGGTAAAGCAAGGTAGATATCCACCATAGAGTATTATGCAGCAGTTGAGAACAAAGGATTAGATGTATACATAATATAACGAATGGGTATTAGAATTGTTTGAAAAAAATCCTTTGAAAAAAATTAAGACCAATAATATATAATATAACAATACTTAATATATGCTTTTCAAAAAGAAAAAGAAAAAGATTCATATGAAACATGGTTGCCTATGGGGTACAGTAAGAGTAGATCACTTATGAGGAGAGAGGGAATAATTAGATGGATAAAACCTGATAAAAATCAGTGATGGAAACGTGCTACAAACTGAATAGGGTAATTGACTCAACCCTTGATAGTTACAGTTTCCAAAAAAGAAATCAAAACCCCTATTCTGTTCGTCCCTTTGAAATAACATGAATTAGTTTAACCTTCCATACAATTATTCTATAAGTATTTGCTCTTCTCTTCTGATTCCACAACTATAATTGTTCCAACTCCCATGACATGGTTTCTAGACTATTTACTGTTCTGTGAGGTCCTCTTTGGCACCCAGAACTGTACATAGCTTCCAGATGTGGTCTTACCTTCAGAAACCATCGTATCTGGACACTTTACACCTGATTAGACAAGAACTCTTGCTCTTTGGAGGTCATATACCATGGTTTATTCAAGCCTTCTATGTTTTCTTTCTTTCTTTCATTATTACTTATTTTCTCTGTTTTACCTTCAATGCAAATTATTTATTTACTTTTACATGTTTTTCCACACTTTCTGTCTTTTATGTTAGATATTGGGCCAGGTTCTGGAGCTTTAGAAATGATCAAGATGCAATCTTTGTCCTGAATGTATTGCAGAAGGTGTTTCTTCTGATGGCATGCAAGAATTCGATGTATTTGGCCTTAATTGACTAATCTGATTTTTTATGTTTACTAAGAAATTACAGCAGTATCATTTCTCACCCCTACTGTTATTTTTAGTCAGCCATTATTCTTTTCGAAATCAATAGTCATCTCCGAAGGGACATCCTTCTTGATATGAAAACAAATGCATTTCTACTCCCTTTGAAAAAGTTAAGATTTATCTCTAGAAAGTTATCTGCTGATAGCATTTTAATGTGCTAGAAATGTTTTCTAACCGAGAAACTATTGGATTTTCAATTCCCAGTATTTTATGTTAAGGAAAACAATTCCGTAAAGATTTAGAAGGAAAGATAATTTATAATTTTGTGAATTGCTTAGTTCAGGCTCCAAGTCTTAGATGCTGGGACAGGAAAATGTTTTAGATGTAGTTCACAGACAGCATTAAAAAATATGATGACTAAGACTATTCTTTTTTAATTTAATCAGCCATAGTTTGTACATATTTCCCTCCCAAAGCCAATTTTGTGTATATAAAAGGCAAGCATATAAAAGCTTGTATAGACATGAACAGACACATTGAGACTGCCTTGATTTCCCATCCAACTGTCTGAACTTATGTAGAGTGAAACTTTACCTTCTTCACTCCCTTCTTCAAGAAGGAGGAGGTGCCTCTCTTTATTTTCAAGGTGAATTTAAGCCAGGAGCAGTGGCTCACACCTATAATCCCAGGAGTTTGAGACCAGCCTGTGCAACATAGTGAGACCCTGTCTCTATAATTAAAAAAAAAAAAAAGAGTCAAAAATTAGCACTATTCAGAATAACAAAGACATGGAATCAACCTAAATGTGTAGACTGGATAAAGAAAATGTGGTACACATATACCACGAAATACTATGCAGCCATACAATAAAAACATATCCTTTTCATCAAGGACACAGATGCAGCTGGAGGCCATTATCCTTAGCAAACTAATGCAGGAATAGGAACCAAATACTGCATGTTCTCGCACATAAGTGGGAGCTGAAATGATGAAAGTACATGGACACAAAGTGGGGAACAATAGACACTAGGGACTCCTTGAGTGTGGAGGATGGAAGGAGACAGAGGATTGAAAGCCTACCTATCAGGTACTTACTACCTGGATGATGAAATAATTCACACACCAAATCCACATGGCACACAATTTACCTAGATAAGAAAACCTGCACGTGTTCTCCTAAACCTAAAATAAAAGGTAAAAGACATAATAAATGTGAATTTTAAACACTTGAATGTCAACCTTTCTTGACATTGCACAATTCTTGTTCCACTTATTATTTCCTCCCTCTTCTTTACCTCTGAATTCTTTCTCCATTTATTTTCTTGGACTATATCACTCCTCAAGTTTTTTTCTTCTTCACCCAGAAAATTGATAAGCTCTTTGAACCTACGTCCTTCTGTGCATATAATGAGCATATTTTTCTCTTTCTCTTTCCATCCATGCTTGCAGTTTGCATTTCTAAAAATCTTTTCTCCCAGTCATTCCATAGCCCACTGGTGGTTGTGCCAAAACCACTCCATTGAAACAAACGGTTTCCATTGAATCAACAAGGGCATACCAGGTACTAATTTCAATGAATACTCTATAACCTTTGTCTACATTGGCAGTAGTATTGACCAGTCTTTCCTTCCTAAAACTTATTTCTTCCACTGAGATCATTAACACCCAGTTTCTTTCTTAACTATTCCCTCTAAGACTCTGTCGCTGATTTTTCTTACTCTGCCCACCCTTGTTACCCTTCAGAGATATTTTCCATTTTCTGTGCTCTTTTCACTTCTCCCCACTTCATAGTTTGAAATAGAATCTATATATAAATGAATCCCAAATCTATACATTCAGACTGAATAGTTCTCCAAGCTCCATACAAATATACCTTAGCTGCCTATCTGGATTGCCTACTGGGTATTTATTTAATTTTTAATTTTTTTCAAATTTATTTATTTTAAATTGACAGATAAAATTGTATTTATCATGTAAAAACATGATGTTTTTAAGTATATATACACTGTGAAATGGTTACATCTAACTAATTAATATATGCATTATCTCATATGGTTATCTTTTTTTCCAATGTTTATTTTAGGTTCAGTGGATACATGTGCAGGTTTGTTACCTGGGTAAATTGCATGTTGCTGCCATTTTGTGTACAGATTGTTTCATCACCCAGGTAATAAGCATAGCACTTGATAGGCAGTTTTTTCAATCCTCACCTTCCTCCCACCGTCCACTCTCAAGTAGTCCTTGGTATTTATTGTTTCCTTCTTCGTGTCCATGTGTACTCAATGTTTAGTTCCCACTTATAGAGAAAACATGTGGTATTTGGTTATCTGTTCTTCTGTTAGTTTGCTTAGGATAATGGCCTCTTTCTTTATCCATGTTGCTGCAAAGGACATAATCGTGTTCTTTTTTATGGCTGCATAGTATTCCATGGTGTATATGTGCCACGTTTTCTTTATCCAGTCTGCTACTGATGAGCAACTAGGTTTATTCCATGTCTTTGTTATTGTGAATAGTGCTGCAATAAACATATACATACATGTGTATTTATAGTAGAATAACTTATATTTCTTTGGGTATATATCCAGTAATGGGAGTGCTGGGTCAAATCATAGTTCATTTTAAATTCTTTGAGAAAACTCCAAACTGCTTTCCACAGTGGTTGGACTAATTTCCATTTGTACCAACAGTGTATAAGCATTCCCTTTTCTCTGCCACCTTGGTAGTGTCTGTTATCTTTTGACTTTTTAATAATAGTCATTGTGACTGGTATCAGATGATATCTCATTGCGGTTTGATTTACATTTCTCTAATGATTGGTGATGTTGAGCATTTTCTCATACGCTCCTTGGCCATATGTATGTCTGCTTTTGAGAAGTGCCCGTTCATGTCCTTTGCCCAATTTTTAGTTGAGTTGTTTTTTTGCATGTTAATTTGTTTAAAACTTCCTATAGATTCTGAATATTAGACCTTTTTTGAATGAATAGCTTGCAAACATTTTGACCTATTCTGTAGTTTCTCTGTTTAGAGTGTTGATAGTTTATTTTGCTGGGCAGAAGATCTTTAGATTAATTAGGTCTCACTTGTCAATTTTGTTTTGTTAAAATTGTTTTTGGAGTCTTTGGCATGAAACCTTTGCTAGGACCTATGTCCAATGTCCAGAATGGTATCATTTTGTCGTAAGAATTTTTAAGAGCCACTCAGCATTTTTCAAGAATACAGTATATTATCATTAACTATAGTGACCACACTGTACAATAACTCTCTTGAACTTATTCCTTCTAGCTAACTGCAATTTTGTATCCTTTGATCAACTTCTCCACATCCCCCTTCTCCCATACCACCCCAGACTCTGATAACCACCATTCTACTACTCTCTATTTCTATGAGATCAGCTATTTTTAGATTTTTAGGGTTCACATGTGAGTGAGATCATATGGTATTTGTCTTCCTTTGCCTGGCTTGTTTCACTTAACATGTCCTCCAAGTTCACATGTTGTTGCAAAGAACAGGATTTTCTTCTTTTTTTCTGGCCTAATGGTATTCCATTGTGTAAATATACCACATTTTCTCTATCCATTCATCCATTATGGACGCTTAGGGTGATTCTATATCTTGGCTATTGTGAAGAGTGCTGCAATAAACATGAGAGGGCAGATATCGCTTCAACATACGGATTTCTTTTATAAAATAAGTAAATAAACATATGTATGTACACACACACACATAGAACTATAACATAGCAACTGCACTCAGTTGCTGGATCATATGGTAGCTCTATTTTTAATTTTTTGAGACACATCCATACTGTTTTCCATAATGGCTGTACTAATTTATATTCTCACGGTGTCCAAAATATATAGGGAGCTCAAACAACTCAATTACCTATTGGATATTTCTACTTGAACTCCAAAGGCATATCCGTGTTAGAATGTTCAAATTATCAATAGACCCTTTGTCCTAATTTAAAATTAATTTTCCATCATAATTTCCATATGAATTATTAGTATCACCTACTACTTCAAACCTGAAACCTGGAAATTATCCTTTACTATTTAATCTTTCCTCCCTCAACCCCCATATCCAAACATTTCTTCACACTTGTCTATTTTATTTTCCCAATTTCTCTTTGATATATTTCTCTCCATTTCTACCACCTCCACCTTAGCTCACAATTTCTGATTTCTCTAGAAATGTATCTGTAACACACTGTTTAACACATTGCAGTTTTGTGTTTATGTGCCCTTATTGGTGCACCTTGGCCTCGAGCTGCCATTAGAGATGAGTTTCTCAATATCCTTGGAAAAATAACTCCCAGATCTTCTTTCTCATTCCAAATATTGCTAAAGTCTTAGCATGCTTGTTGCCAGAATCAACTCCTTTTCACCAATAAAATAAAATAAAAAGGGAGAGATAGAGTCTCAGAGAGATTGAGTGCCTTGATGAAAGTCAAAGAGCTTGTAAGTGGTAGGACTACAACTCAATAAAATTGAGTGTTACATAAAGATATATGGCATATATGCTGGGCGCAGTGGCTCACACCTGTAATCCCAGCACTTTGGGAGGCTGAGCAGGACGGATCACGAGGTCAGGAGATCGAGACCATCCTGGCTAACATGGTGAAATCGCGACTCTACTAAAAATACAAAAAAAATTAGCCAGGCATGGTGGCAGGCCCCTACAGTCCCAGCTACTTGGGAGGCTGAGGCAGGAGAATGGCATGAACCTGCGAGGCAGAGTTTGCAGTGAGCTGAGATCGCACCACTGTACTCCAGCCTGGGGGACAGAGGGAGATTCCATCTCAAAAAAAAAAAAAAAAAAAAAAAAAAAAAAAAAAAAAAAAAATACATAGCATATAAATACTATATGTGATTACCAGATTTAAAAAATTACATTCAGACATGCTAAATTCACAGTTCTGATTATGTCTGCATTAGTATTTCAATAATGTGTTTATATTCAGCGTG
>NW_016805666.1:5494746-5502275 GCF_001698545.2 Rhinopithecus bieti
AAAAAAAAAAAAAAAAAAAAAAAAAAATACATAGCATATAAATACTATATGTGATTACCAGATTTAAAAAATTACATTCAGACATGCTAAATTCACAGTTCTGATTATGTCTGCATTAGTATTTCAATAATGTGTTTATATTCAGCGTGTGTCTTTTTGGAGTACAATGAAAGAATGTTTTAGTACATTAATTGCTTTCTACCTCAGAAACTGATCTCCCTAATCTTATCTCAGGGTACATTTTGAGATCACTTCCACAGAGAGTGTAGCAATAGAGTGACAAGGACAGTTGCAGCCCTCGACAGAAGGCAAATCTTCTCTTGGCTTCTGAGATGCATGTTCTAGAAAACAACAGGCTGTTGCTCTGACACAGACAATCCCACATTATCATTTATTCACAAAAATACTATCCATGACAGGAAGAAACTGTGTAAAAAGAACTAATTACAATTGTGAGGCCATATTCTTAAGACAATTAGCACATCACGGGGGTGTATATTTTACTCCAAATACCAGATGGGCTAATGTGAGAAGCTTTGCAATTTGAGGAAATGGCAAAAGGCCTAAGAGTGAGAAACTGTCACTTTAAATTGCTTTTCTTTAGAAGAAAGTGTGAGAGGAAAAAGAAAACGTGAATATAAACAAGCAAAATTCAATGGGATCTCTGGGCAGATAAATTTAATAGGTAATAAGAAAGGAAAAATGAGAAAATCCTCCGTTTGTTTCAACCTAGTTATAGCAGCACTTATTTACTGAGATTTCAACTATAAAAGTAATAATATACATTTGAGAAATTATAAATATGTAAAACACTGATTTTTTACACCTTGTCATTCTCACAGCAAATGTGTAGACAATGCATATATTAGTCATTCTTGTATTCAAAGTGAGAAATGGAGTCTCAGAGAGACTGAGTGCCTTGATGAAAATCAAACAGCTTGTAAGTGGTAGGACTACAACTCAATTTCAGACCTTCTGACTCCAAATTCCAGGCCCTCATTCTTTCTATTGAGTGACAGAATCTGAGTAACAGTTCTGCTCTATGCTTTGAACTCTAAGAGAAAATTTAGCTTCCTAAATATTATTCACTACAAAGAACAGCAAAGGTCAGCTTACTCAGTGTGTTCTGTTGATCTGACCCGTCAGCATATTGCCTCAGTGCTTCCAAGTCTAAGGAAGCTTAACCATAAATAAATAACGCCTTAAACAGGGCTTACCCAAGGATGGCTTCTCCAGAACCCTAATGATGCTGATGCAGACAGTTATGGGAGAAGTTCCTGCTTTGTTGTGATGATGCTCTCATTTATTCTTATTAAGATAAATCTCCATAATTTATTTTAAATAATTTATGCCTCAAAGGCACCAACAGAACACAATTTATGTGTGGCTCTGAAAAAGTTCGCAGCAGCTGTTTCTTTTTCTTTCTTTTTAAATAAACTGCTTATTTAATCTGTTTTGGTTGAATAACATTTAATTTGAACTTTCAGGTGCTCTTCATCAGTCTCTAGATCTTGTAAAATTAATTAGTGACAAAATGTTTTGTTTTGTTTATTTCATTTTTTTTTTTTATTAGTGCATTAGCCCTGAGAGGCAAGGCAAGAAGCCCCCAAATCAAAATGGGCTATCTGGATTGCTAAACTTATTATACTCCTTTACAACTCGCTGACTGTTTTTGTTCCAATTTCTCTGACTAAGGTTCCTTTCCCCCATTTCAAATGCTACCCTTAGTGGAAAATTCGCCAAAGTTGCTACCTTCCTTTTGAAGCGCTCCCATATTCCTCTTGCTGTGAGTCATAATTCTCAGCTCTACACTCCTACACTGAGCATAGTCTCTGTATAAGAATATGCTTAAAATATTCTATTGTACAATATTGTATAATGTTGTATAATATGTATTGTATAATATTGTTACTTGTGTCTGTCTTTTCCTCTGTTACATTGATTGAATTGTGTTTGTGCCTAGTAATCAATCCAGCATCATGTAAATGGTTGATTCTCAGTAAGTGCCAATTGTATGAATAAAACGGAGAAATGATGCCATATTTCTGAAAGATAGGTTTACTGCCTTGAATCTCAACTAGCCTAATTGATTTTTCTGTCTTTAGAGATGCAATTCATGAGAGATTAATGGCAATGATAATGAGCGCTTTCCTGACTGGTAGAGGTGTGATTTTACATTCATTAACTCCCTTGCCTTCCATTACAGAGGACTACACATTTAGAAAGACGGAAATAGGAGGCAAAAGTATTTGGCTAATGCTGGAAGCACAAATTCACTTCCTGAAACTTTCTTTATTGCATGAAACCCTCCAGGAAATAAACTACTTATGCTTTCCCCAACCTACCATGTCTAGTCACAGCTTTGTCATTTGTATATGCCATTCACTGTAGGTGATGTTTTCTTTGCTCTGCCATCCAGTGATTTTCGTATTTTAAGATTCAGCTCATATGTCACCCCTATGCAAATTCCTCCCCAATTCCCTAGAATTAAGGATTTTTATCTTTTTTAATGCTGTCAGAGCACTCTGGAGTCACCTTTGTTAGAAAACTGTTACCCTGTTTTGTACTTTGTGGTTTGCATACCTGTGTTTTTCCTTAGACTACAAGTTTCCCTGGGAGAGCAACCATGTTTTCTTTCTCTTTCAGTCTACAAAGATATCTCTGCCTTTATCTTCAAATGTAAGGTGTTAACTGTCACAGTTTTCAGATAGTCATAAACTGAGAAAGCATAGGATCAGAGACATAATGAATACTTAGTAACTACTTAATGCATTAGTGATTTTTATTAAGATAAACTATTGATCAGCTCTATATGAGAAGCACCTTACTAAGTACTGATGGAGAATAAAAAATGACTCAAATAAGGCCAAGTGATGTAAAATCACCCAGTAGGGTATCAGACCAAGGGACATGAGGATGGAAAGGATAATTGGAGCAGGAATCTGAGCTGTGCCTCAAAAGATGAGATTTTCCATGGATGGATAAGGAGTGGGGTTGGGGCACGAGAGACAAGGCTATTCCAGGATGCAAAAACAGCAGAATATCACAGGATGCTTTCCTGAATTGAGTTAAAGATAAACTCTATTAAATGTAAACAAAGCTGCATGACTTTAAAAGAAACAATGCATACTGTATTAAAGTAGATTAAAACTGGAGACAACCCTGAGAGCCAAAATGTGTTTAGTGCAGTTTGAAATTAACTTAGCATATAAAAATTCAGACAAGTAGTCAGAGAAGACAGAATAACATTGGGCTGGCACGCCTTAACCTTTCTTACTTAAAACAACAAGTAGCTAGGCATAAAATCACCCTTTTGCATTGGCTTGTTATTAATTGAGAGTCATGATTAGAGCTTAAATTGAATACCAGCATTGGGAACTGTGATGCAAGCTTGACTTGACATTTTCTTAAGTCTTCCCGCCTGTGAGGGGCAGGATGGAGCTCTCCCTTTGCTCTGCTCTTTAAGGTGAGTTGAGATCCTTCAATAGGGTAATGAACACCTCTCTGGTTTCCTAGAGAAGCCTAAGACCATGCCATGGCCAGGGCACATCAGAAAACGTAGGTCAAGCTGTGCTGAGTAAAAGAGTGTTTTCAGTGGGCTATGCAAGAAAGACTGGCCTGCTTTCTGTGTCACCTTCTGAAGGCCCTGCCCAAGTGCTTTCATGAAAATGGCATTAAAAGGCTCATAAAGATACTGTGGTGAAGTGATCTCTAGCACTTTCACTGAAATTCTGTCACTTGAAAATTTCCAGGTAATCAAAAGACACAGAAGCTGTGTGAAAAGACAAAACAGGGTGGGGAGGGGTTATGGGGATGGGATTGGGAGTTTGATAATTGAAACATGAATGTATCAAAAATGACTGGCCTACTGTCTGGCAGTGATCACTGGAGAGACTGCAGAGAAGGTTCTGGGGCATGCAGATAGACACTGTAGAACTTCAGAACATTCATCATGGAGAATATTTGAGGACAAGGGCAGGGGTCAGGGGAATAACTGAAGTGAGTGGTGGGGCTAAGATTGGGACATCAGAGGAAGACAGCAGCAGTGGCTGGTTGGAGAGGCAACCAGAGGCTATTCCCTTGGAGAGCCAGTCTCAACTGCTGTGCTCAAGCACACGTGTGATGTGGCCAAATTTGTTACCAATACAATATAATACTTACTAATGACTCATTTTGTAAATGGATTAGTCCGTTCTCATGCTGCTAATAAAGACATACCCAAGACTGAGTAATTTATAAAGGAAGGAGGTTTAGTAGACTCACATTTCCACATGGCTGGGGAGACCTCACAATCATGGCAGAAGGCAAAGGAGGAGCAAAGTCATGTCTTACATGGCAGGGGACAAGAGAGAGTGTGCAGGGGAACTCACATTTATAAAACCGTCAGATCTCACGAGACTTATTCACTACCATGAGAATAGTATGGTGGAAATTGGCCCCATGATTCAATTAGCTCTACCTGGTCCCACCCTTGACACCTGGTGATTATTACAATTCAAGGTGAGATTTAGGTGGAGCCAAACCGTATCAGTAAATAAAATAGAAATAATATTATTCTTAAAATAACACAACCCTCAAAAAGGTACATTCCAGTAGAGTTTCTAGAATGGAAGTGAGGCTATGAAGTTATCTGAACTACAGGGAAACAGCTTCTAGTTGCCTCTCCATCTAGCCATTGAACTACAGCTTTTATCTATATCAGTGGTTCCCAAAGTGAAATCTCCTGACCAGAGGCATCGGCATCACCTGGGACCTTGTTAGCAATGCAAACAAAATGAACCAAAACTTTAGGGGTGGGGCCAACCATCTTTGGTGTAATAAACCCTACAGGCGATCTTGATCATACTAAAAATTTTATTGACCACTAATCTATAAGTCTGTAATGACTGCCTAATATGGATGAACTTTTAATATTTACACATTTACAAAGTGTTTTTATGAACTCATCCCCAAAACTGAAATATACAACACTGTTAGCTTTATTTCTCTGAAAAATTGGCTTGTGTTTCTTGAAACTCTGAAAATCAAGAGAAGGGACATAGCAATCATGATTTTCTTGAACAATTACCAACTGTCACACTGAAAACTAGAAAGACAGTTTACCATTAATACTTCTGATGGCATTAGAGGCCCAGGTTTTATAGTCAGCTCCTTAATCAACTCCAGAGACCCAGCAATTAGATGACCAGTGAAAGATGTAATGAAGAAAAGAAAGTTATGCTTTTTGAATGTGGAACTTTCATTTAATTTTTTTAAACTATCTGCTTAAAAAATTATTTATGGCAAACCTGAGACATATTCCAATTGTGAAAACAATGTTTTCCCCATTCAACTAAGTGCATAAGAACAAAGTTAGATGACAAGAACTGAAAAATACTATGGCCTAAAAAAAAAAGAAAATAGAGCTGGCAAACATAACTCTGGTTGTATAAGCAATAATACAAGATAGCAAACACACTTAAAATGCCATAAAGTTTTCCTGTGGGTATACTGTGCTAAATGAAGTCAAAGGCTAAATGAATCAGGTCCCCAAGAGTTCCACATTACTGAGAAACCTGCAGTGTATCACTCCAGTTAGAAAATGATTATTTTAAAATTTGCCTATTGAACCTCTCCTGACTGTATCCGCATTAATCCCATTTACAGTTCATAGATGTTGCACATACAATCGGTGAGAGACATGAAGCCCCCTAATGTTTCTCTAATGAGCTCTGACTCAGCAGATAGAGACTAATAATTACACAGCACAGAATCTATTAGATTGCTTTCTTAGTTTATGACTATCTGTAAACTGTGTGTTACATTACTCCTTCTGTTTGAAGTTGAGGACAGGAATATCTTTGCAGACTGACATTTAAACATGGAGTGAAATTCTTGGCCTAGTTCTGGTGAAAGGATACGTACAGATAATTCTTCCAAAAGAAAAAACAAAAAGTAATATTTGAAGTATAATTAAATGAAATTTTAAAATAATAGGCTCCTTGGAATAACAGAAAACGTGTTAAGTTCAAATACAGTTAAGGCTACAAAGAAACGATTGCCTTTTTTGTATGTAAATTTGGTAGAAATCCGGCTTTATTTATGGAGACTATTCTGGCAATATTACAGTGAAAACTGCAAAATATTTTACATTTTCTATCTGGAGATTCCTTATCAGTAATTTATCCTAAAGAAATAATTTGAAAAGTAAAAATTATACAGATAAATATATAGCTTTTCTGCTACATATTCTTCATGCAGCTAGATAATTTTCTATTCTACACTTCTGTTGAAGTACAATTGAGAAAAGCAGAAGAGTCGTGAGTATAAATTGCAATTAATTTTGTATAAGCTGAAAACAGGTACATAATCATAATGAACGCCCATATTAAGACAGGCAGTATTAAAAGCACCAGAGAAGCCTCTTTCATTTCCCCTTCCAGTGACTTCACCACACAGAATTAACAACTATCCTGACTGCCAACAAAGATAAGTTATGCCTATTTTCAATTTTGTGTAAAGGAAAGCATTAGGTATGCACTCTTTTAAATGTGACTTCTTTTGCTTCACATTTTATTGGTGAGAACCACGTGTGTTGTATGTAATTAAGATTTGTCATTTTCATCACTGTATGGTATTCCATCTATACAACAATGCAGATGGCTAGTTCGATAAGGAGCACTGCAATAACTATTCCTGAACATTTTAAAAGTTCACATAAACATGCATTTAGATTGGATACATGCCTAGACATGGAATTGTTGGATTACATGGTGTCAGTTTTCCAAAGTGCTTACATTTATACTTCTACTCAGTAGTGGATAGGATTTCCCATTGTTTCTAACTTAAGTAAATTTCGGTACTTTTTTCTTTGTATTAATCCATTTTGGCAGCTGTGATTGGCATAGCATTTTAGTTTTAACTTATATTTCTCTTGTGACTAAATATTAAGCAACTTTTTGTTTGTCTGTCTTCTATTGTAATGTGCTTGTGAAGTCTTTCCTCATTTTTCTATTAGCTTCTATGCATTTTAACATTGTTTTGTTTTATATAGTCTAGATATAAGACTTTTGTCACATGTATGTGTATTGCAAATGTTTTCCATACCTCGTGTCTTTCTCATTCTCTTAAAGCTGTATTTGAATGAATGTATGCTCTTAATCTTAATTTGTCCTATTCATCTAATTTTTTGGCTACCAATTTTTTATGTCCTTTTGATGAAAGCCTATCTTGAATCATCAAAAAATTCAAAGATTTTTTTTCTTCTTTCTAAAAGCATTATTGTTTACATTTTATACTTAAATTGTCTATATTTTATATTTAGATCTATCACAACTTAATATTTGTGTATGGTATGGGGTATCTAATTTGTCAATACTGTTTGCCGAGAAGACTCTCTCTGCCCCCACTGTGTTGTAGTGTCACCTTCGTCATAAATCAGGTGACCATATATATGTAAAATATAATAATTACATCATAATACATATATAATATATACTATATAATATGTATAATATACAATTAATATCATATATCAATATAATTAACAT
>NW_016805666.1:5502567-5509214 GCF_001698545.2 Rhinopithecus bieti
TATTTTAATGTAAATCTATATATTATTAAAATATAATATATGTATTCGTATCTACATTGCAACTAATCTATAATATATAATAACATTATATATAAATATACATTAATATTCATAGATATGAATCTTGACTCTATTCTATTACTATAATTTTACAATTAGTATTAATATTCATTAATGCAAATTCTCCAAATACATTTTTCTTAAAAATTACCTTACAAATCTTTGTCATTTATGATTCCATATAAGTTTTAAAACCAGCTTTTAATCACCCTCCCCCCAACTAAAATTAATTTCTAAGATTCTAGGTTTCTGATTGACATTTCATTTTAATATATAGATCAATTTGTGGGGTTTTGATATTTTATAAATTATGTCTTCCAATCCTTAAACATGATATTTCACGATGTTTCTTCAGGACTCCTTTAATTTTCATCTCCATTATTTTGTAGTTTTCTGGTAAAACACTTAGATTTATCCTTTTATAAACAGTACCAATTTCTTAATTTTTAAAAATATTTGCCACTGTATTTAAATGCAATTAACTTCAATTGACTTTGTGTCCAGGAACCTTACTGAATTTATTCATTAATTTAAATACTTAGTTTGTAGACTGTTTAGAATTTATACGTACAAAATAGGTCATGTGTAAATAATGACAACATTTTCCCCTTTAATCACGTTTATGCCTTTTATTTCCTTTTCTGGTTATAGTCATTAGAACACCCAGCCAAGTGTTAAAAAGTGTTTAGCACAGACATTACTGTTTTAGAAGAAAAGCTTTCAAAAATTCACCGTTAATATGGTACCTGCCACATATTTTAAAGATTTCCGGCCAGGTGGGGTGGCTCACGCCTGTAAACCCAGCACTCTGGGAGCCCAAGACGGGTGGATCACCTGAGGTCAGGAGTTTGAGACCAGCCTGGCCAACATGGTGAAACCCGCCTCTACTAAAAATACAAAAAAAAAAAAAAAAAAATAGCTGGGAGGCTGAAGCAGGAGAATTAATTGCTTGAACTCGGGAGGTGGAGGTTGCAGTGAGCAGAGATTGTGCCACTGCACTCCAGCCTGGGTGACAGAGCTAGACTCCATCTAAAAAAACGACGATGACAACGACAACAACAAAAATTAAAAAACTTAAAATGCACTGAAGCCTGCACAACAAGAGTGAAATTCCATCCCCTGCTCCAAAAAAACAGATTTCCTTTACCAGATTTACAAAATTTGTTTTATTTTAATTAGCCAAAATATTTATCATTATTGCAAATATTAACTCTAAATAATATAATACTTTGGAGGATGAAATATGTCATATAACCATTCCTTTTGCATGTTTCCAGGTCAGTAAAAAAGAAAAAAGAAAGAAAACCTAAAGTGAACAAAATGTGTAAATTTAGATATGACATTATAAATGTAAGACTTTTTTTATACTCTCATCATCAATATCTCTTAGCATAGAAAGCATTTCTATTTATTTCCAGAGCAATAATTTAATTAACTTTAAATGTGCCAAAGTGTTGTTTTATTCATAGTTTTTTATTCTTATTAATTATAATGTTTAAGTATTTATTTCAAATACCTTTTAGTTTTATCAGCTTTCAAATGAAAATCCTCATAGACTGTTTTATACAGAATATAATAGCAAAATGGATTTTTCCTATAAGTGTGACAAATGTACATGAAGAAAGTAAAGGAAGATCTATCCATCTATTCATATCTACCTAAATTAATTATTGCCATGTGATTTTGGACTTTTTTTTCTTTACAGCACAGGTACTTCTTGGCAATATTGCAGGTTGGGTTCCTCTACCATGTCCTTTCTCCATTATTTGAGTTATTCTTATTCTTATTTGAGCACTAGTTGTACTATCCTCTAAGAGAAGCGATGTGTATAGGTATATAGTAAAATACCAGAGGGAGATGGAAATTTGTTAGTAGAACCAATCACATAGTTATATGAAGCCCAAATTTACAACTGTACACAAAGATGATTAACTCCAGATTCTCTGCTTAGATTATCCTTCAATCAATGTATTGAACTTTGATTTAAATAACATGGCCAAGTATGGTGGCTCATGCTTGTAAACTCGGTGTTTTGGGAGGCCACGGCAGAAGGATCACTTGAGGCCAGCATTTTGATACCACTCTGGGAAACAGCGAGACCCTGTCTCTAAAAATATAAAATTAAAAAAAATTAGCTGGGAATGGTGGTTTGCACCTGTAATCTTAGCTAATGAGCAAGCTAAGGCAGGAGGATTGCTTGAGCCCAGGAGCTCAAGGCTGTAGTAAGCTATGATCCAGCCACTTACTCCAGTCTGGGTGACAGAGTGAGACCCTGTCTCTAAAATAAATAGATAAATAATATATGTAAGAATGGTTATTTTAACTTATTTTCCAAGGGTATAAACATAATCAAAAGTGATTCCAATGAATCACTGTGGTTTGTGTTTTCTTACCCACAGGACTTGACAATCTGTATTTATGGAACATCATCTTTTATACCATTCAAAGAACAAGGTAGTCATCAAAAGTTTTATTTTAGGAACCAGCCATAAATGTTTTTTTATTTATATAGTCAATTAATAAACTATCTAGAACATTTCTAGAAAATTTAATTATTTAATATTTGATGTGGGTATTTGGATACTTGCTAAAATCTTTACATTTATGTTAGATAACTTTTAAAATTTCTTCATTTTTCAATGTAAAAAAATAATTGTTAGCACTTGACTCTCTCCTGTACTTATCTTGTCATTGACTTTATATAAAGATAAAATCCGGACTGACAAAATGTTAATGGGTAAGTGTAATCAAGATGCAAATTCCTCAATGGTACCATGCAAATTCTGTTCATGGATTACCCCTAGACCATATTGCTTAACAATTTAACAATGTTTACATATACACATATAATAATTATGATGGGAGCCACTATTTTAGAATGATAATATTGTCATGGGTGTTTTAAAGCCTGAGAGTGATTAATTCTGCCAAGAAATGCTAGAAGCTGAAAGGTACTATTAAATTTATAAATAAATTTGACAACAAATCTGTCCATAAAATAGAAATCAGAGGATAAATGTTTTAAAATTATCTACTTAATAAGGACCTAGTACGTGGAATATATAAAGAACTCAATGCTAAAAGACAAATATCCCGGCCGGGCGCGGTGGCTCGAGCCTGTAATCCCAGCACTTTGGGAGGCCGAGACGGGCGGATCACAAGGTCAGGAGATCGAGACCATCCTGGCTAACACGGTGAAACCCCGTCTCTACTAAAAAATACAAAAAATACTAGCCGGGCGAGGTGGCGGGCGCCTGTCGTCCCAGCTACTCGGGAGGCTGAGGCAGGAGAATGGCGTAAACCCGGGAGGCGGAGCTTGCAGTGAGCTGAGATCCGGCCACTGCACTCCAGCCTGGGCGACAGAGCGAGACTCTGTCTGAAAAAAAAAAAAAAAAAGACAAATAACCCAATTAAAACTGGCCAAAGATTTGAGTAGACATTTTCCAAAGACGATAAGACAAAAATGACTGATAAGTACATGAAAAGATGCTCAATGTTAGTACCCATTAGGGAAAAACCATGGTGAGATGCTACTTCACACTTACTAGGATAGTTATAACAAAAAAGACAGATAATAACAAGTGTTGGTGAGGATGTGGAAAAATTGGAACCCTTATACATTGCTGGTGGGATTGTAAGCTCGTACAGCCACCTTCGGGGCTGGGGAGAGGGACAAAATGAATAATGACTGCTAATGGGTACGGGTTTCTTTTCAGGATGACGAAAATGTTCTGAAATTAGATAATGGTGATTACACAACTTTTGGAGTACTAGACATAACTGAATTGTGCACTTTTAAAAGGTCAATATTATAGCTCAGTTTAAAAAAGAAATCGTTAAGAGTAGATAAATGTTGAGGTATTTGACAAATGTCCCAAATACTTCAAATGAGAGCCTAAACCAGTCTATACAATCTAAGAAATAATGAAAATATCTAAATAAAATTTCCATGCAAACAATAAATCTAACCTGGGACTTCACACTGCTGAAGCAGAGTTGATAAACAAATCTACTAATTTAGGACTTCTGTCGAATGCTTCCTCTGAAAGGGAAATAAATCCACAATTCTTCAGCTTGGCAGGAAGTCTCAATTAACTAACTAAAATTGGCATAGGAGTGGACTCTATTGATCTCATATTAAATGTTTATTATTGAATAATGGATCTTTGGCAAACAAATCATGAATTTAACTTTTTACTAAAGCCAAATAAGAAGTAAATGTTTATTCTAATTTTCAAACTTACTCAAATTGGGAATATTCAGCTAAGTAATAAAAACAAATCAGATCTTGACCAATTAAATTTTTAAGGCTCTCTACAAAGATATATTTACAGTAAATTTTGATGTGTTTTGCAGAAATTGAATATTTGTAATGCACTACATTAGCTGTGGTATGATGGTCTCATAGAAATTTGTGCTGGATTTTTCAATATGCTCATGGGGTTATATAGGGCTAACAATACCCGGAGACACAAACCAGACTCTGGCATTAAAACAGGCTTGAAATGTTTCTTACAGAGGTCCCTGTGACTTAGCTATATTTCTATATCTATTCAACTTTCACACTAGCATCTGAGTTTTCTTTCTCAAATACAAATATGATCATTTCAGAATAAGTATAGAACAGATCAATTCCAACAATTATCAACTGTATTGTCTTTTAGTTCCTATATGGTTTGTAACTACACTAGGAGACCTGGACTGCTAGTAAACAGGCCTCCCCTCTCTCTGATGGGTTTCTCTCCCCACCCTGTGTCCATCCAGGCTGACGCTCACTCACCTGTCTGCAAAGCCCAGAGGGAACTGTGTCAGGCCGCTCAACACTGAGCTGTGGGCAGAGGGCCTAACTTTGGGCTTTCTATAGCTCTCTCTTCCATTCCTCTAGTGAAAGCAGGAATGGTATTTTATCTCAAGGAGTTGGTAAATTCTAACACTGTGGTTTTAATTTATTAGGAAGAAAAGCAGTTCGTCCTCTAGGTCAGATAAAAGAGCAACCCAGGCTGTGTGATACAGGACAAGTTAACAGAGTCCTGGAGTGTGGAGTCAAAGGCCTCATTAATCAGAAAGTGTGCGTGTAGCATTCTTTGTTTCCTTGTGCATTTCTTTCCTTCGGAGACCTTTAGAGGAAGAAGAGTCCTATGGATAAGAACAGTATTCCTAGCACTTCTTCCCTAATAGTATTTAAATAGTTGTGACCGTTACAATTGCCTGTTGTAATTTCACTTAGCCTTTGCCTCTTGCCCTTTATAAACGCTGTGTTGGAATATTTCTCCTTCTCTTTATCCAACTGGAAAACTCCTTTTTCTTTAAGCGTTAAATTAGATGTAACTTCCTCTGGGAAGTCTTTCAGGAAAAATGGTTTCTCAGCTGCCTTATGCAAAGCTACATTTTAGCTTTCATTAATTTGTATTTGAACTATTTACTTACACAGCTCTCCGTCCCATTTAACTGCAGGTTCTTCGAAGAAAGGAGCCATATTTTATGCATCTCTGTGTTCTCCTAAGCTCACTTAGAGATCTTCACAGAATTCTTATCAAATGGTTAGATTTTGAATAATTTTGAACATTACCATGAAAATCTAAAGAAAGAACAAATGAGTTCATTGAATGCTTAAGTGAAATTTATTGTGCCCAATTTAAGAATGGCATTGCAATCAGTGAGATGGAGAGAAGCAAGAGAGAGACTTTATGAACTCCAAACTCTTTGGTCTGCTTGTCAAGATCCTGTTTAATTCTGAAGACTGTCTCTCACTACTCCTTTATATAAAATCCATACAAAAGTATCTTCTTTTTCTATACACACCCCAAAGTTTTTCATCTGTAGTTTTGCTCACACTTTCCTTTAAAACGTTTTCCCCAAATCTGATACACGTATAGGGAATCTCCAAAGCCCTTTCCCCAGTATTTCTAAGATCTCCTCAACTCCATACCCAGCAAATGAATATCATTGACATCATGGCCAAATAACATACTGTTTGTAACTTTTCAAAAATGTTTTCTTGACTATATTCTGTACTATGGTAATTTGTTGTATTCACTGTGAAAGGGCGCACAAATGTAATTTTTATGTTTTAATTTGCCTACCAGAGAGAAGTTCCAGGGTTAATGCTGTTCTCATTTCATATTTATATCCCTTACTGGCCTGGAGATATAGAAAATATTAAGGGATTTTCTATTAAATTTAGTTCATTCAGCAGCCTGTTTGGTAAGTTTCAAATAAAGAACAAATTGACTATGTGATCATTTTTTTCCTTTGTAAGCTTTGATTATTCTCATTTACAAATTAATAGTACTGAATTAAAATAGCTTTAATGACTTTTCAGTCACTAATCTTTTAGGTCTTAAATGTTTTCTTTCAACTGTAAAACATATTGTACATTTTTTTCTTTTTGATTCTGAAATTGGGGCATTAGTAACTTTCCTGTCTCCATATTATCTGAAAGAGTCATTGTGGTTTTTTAAACTTTATTTTCAAGTTGCAAATAATAATTATGTACATTAACAAATAAGTGGATAATGAAAATATGGTGTATATATACACACACCACATATATAATATACACAGACTATAAATTATATATATAAAAT
>NW_016805666.1:5509466-5544225 GCF_001698545.2 Rhinopithecus bieti
TATATATATATATATATATATATATATATATATCCATAGTCCAAATGTGTCCCCCCCAAATTCACATATTGAAACAATTGCCAATCTGGTGGTCTTAAAAAGTGGAGCATTTGGGAAGTGATTAAGTGATAAGGATTCTGCTGTCATGAGTGAGATTAATTCAGTTACATTATAAAAGAGAGCTCAAAGAGCTCCCCCTATCTGCTCTTCCCCTCTTCTGTCATGTGAGGATGCCACCATCAGAAGACAGCATCGCTGGAACAGTCCTCACCAAACACTGAGCTTACTGGAACCTTGATATTTAACATCCTCACTTCCAAAATTGGGGTAAATAAATTTCTAGCTATTATAGATTACCCAGTCCAATGAATAAATTTCTAATATCTATAGATTACCCAGTCCAATAGTATTTTGTTATAGCAGCAAGAACAGACTAAGACATGTATACAAGGAATACTATTCAGCCTTTAAAAAACAGAAATCTTGGCCGGGCGCGGTGGCTCAAGCCTGTAATCCCAGCACTTTGGGAGGCCGAGGTGGTTGGATCATGAGGTCAGGAGATCAAGACCATCCTGGTTAACATGGTGAAACCCCGTCCCTACTAAAAAAAAAAATACAAAAATCTAGCCGGGCTAGGTGGCGGCGCCTGTAGTCCCAGCTACTCGGGAGGCTGAGGCAGGAGAATGGCATAAACCCGGGAGGTGGAGCTTGCAGTGAGCCGAGATCGCGCCACTGCACTCTAGCCTGGGCGACACAGCAAGACTCCATCTCAAAAAAAAAAAAAAAAAAAAAAACCAGAAATCTTGTCATTTGCAACAACACGCATGAACCTGGAGAACATTATATTAAGTGGAATAAGCCAGGCACAGAAAGACAAACACCTCATAATATCATTTATATGTGGAATCTAAAAAAGTTGAACTCATAGAAGTAAACAGTGAAATGATGGCTACCAGAGACTGAAGGAAGGGAGCAGCTGGAAAAGGGAAGATGTTCCTCAAAGGAGAGCAATAATCATTGTTTTGTTTTTTTTTTTCTTGGGTGGATTTGCCTTACAAATGTAAATCGTTATTTTTAACACTCAGTTATAACTATCTTGAAAATATGTGCAGCAGTAATTAATAAGAATATAGAGGCAAAACTAAAATAAATAGACAAAATCAGATTACTTTTATGGAAAGCTATGCTAATAATGCTTGCAGCAAGAAGGAAAAGAAGTGGACTTTTAAAATGTTCCCTCTGTTTTCATTGGCAGTATTGGTTAATTACTTCCTGTATTTTAAAAAATCTTCATTTTTCACTGAAAGAGAGAAATGGAAAATTTTGTTCAGCATATGAGTCCTGGAATGATAGAAGGAATCACAAATCAATTATTTTAGTCCTATCTTTGTTACTGATTTGGTCTGCGATATTGAGAACATGTTTCCAACATCCTGATTAGTTCATTTGCACAATGGATTACATTTGCTATTCTTACAGTCCCTGAATATTAGATTTAGTCATGTTATGCAAAGAAGATTAAAACATCAAGATGGAAAATACTCTTTTTAAAAAGCCCTGTTAATTTAGAAGAGTATTCAGCTCCCAAATAAACTGGCTTTTTGTTTTTTATTTTGTTATCTGAGCAGCAGTAGCAAGATGCGAACGGATTCCTATCACTGCCATTTCCATGCTCTTCAATTTGCATTTTCACACTTCTTTTAAAAAAGTATCATGTTTATCAGCTCTGGCCTTTGCCGTCTCCTAAATGCATCTGAAAAAATGAATGGTTTTTACTTTTATTATATATTCGATAGTCTTTGATAATAGATGTCTACTGGTGTAGGGAATTCATTTTTAAAAAATCAAAGATTAGTAGAGATATTTTCTTAACTCTACTGTTTTCTCATTTACCTGAGGGTGTTAGAGTAGGGACTGAATACCTGTTTGCTGAAATGAATCACATTTATATTGATGCATTTAAATACGGGAAGCTTTTAATTAATATGAAGGCAGATTCCTCTCTTAGTGCTCGATTAGCTGATGAGGCAAACAAGCTCATCTGATATTCATAAAAGCTTGAGAACCACCACTTGTAAATAACCCAAGTCAGCTGAAGTAAAATATCCCCTCAGATTTATTGGTGTCTGTAAATACAAGATGGAGCAAGTAGGACAGGGTCAGGAAAACCATTTATCTTCAAAATTGAAAGAAGTAAAAATAAAAAGAAAGAAATCCTGGGGACTCCTAAAACAGAAACCAATTATCAGATGATTATTAGTGATTCATTTTTTGGATGCATTAAATACATATTTCTCAAAAGGTGGCAGCTGATCTAGCTGCATAAAATCCACCAAACCGATTGAATCAGATGTTGGAACTGGGGCCTAGGAATCTTGTTTTAACAAGCCCATCTGGTGACTCTGACGCATGTTGACATTTGAGAAACATTGTCCTAAATCATAGAGGTAACTAGTGACAGGATTAGAATTTGAATCTAGACGTGCAAGTCAGCCAATTTAAATAGACAGGGCAAAAAATATTCTATGTAATATGCCATTCGAGCCTGTGCCCTTTGAGTGGTACCTATCCATAAGGCATTCCTGCAGCCAAGTATTTCCAACATACCAGACAGAACGACTAATACTTTAGTATCTGTGATCAGTGTGCTATTGGGAAAACGACTTTAATTTTTATCAGATTAAATTATTGGCCGCATTCTCCGAGCCTTCCTCATCTACACCCGGACGTTGGCCTCATTGTGAACGAAGTATTTTTCTGCCCACTTGAAGGTCGCTTTGATTACATAACTTGTTTGTTTTCATTAGGTTCTTCTGCCTCTGCCATTGTTGTGAGAAGAACACTTAGCTGGCTGATTAAACAAGATGCGTGAAACAGAGCTGCTGAGCTAACCTACTGCAAGTAATAAGCAGAGCCATGCTACCTGACACAGTATGAAGTTAAACTTGGTCAGCCTAACTTCAGCCAGTCTAGAGATCTGAGTGTTATATGCCACTGGGATTGCATGTTTATTATAGAGAAAAGCCTAGTCCACGAGTCCAGTTAGAAAAATTTGACAGACAGCCAAAACAATAATTTTTAATACCTCTCAGTGCTAACTCTTGATTATGAAACTTTTTTTTTTTTTAATTCTGAGACGGAGTCTTTCTCTGTCACCCAGGCTGGAGTGCAGTAGCCCAATCTCAGCTCACTGCAGCCTCCACCTCTCAGGTTCAAGCAATTCTCCTGTCTCAGTCTCCTGAGTAGCTGAGACTACAGGTGTGCACCACCACACTGGGCTAATTTTTGTATTTTTAGTAGAGACAGGATTTCGCCATGGTGGGCAGGCTGATCTTGAACTCCTGACCTCAGGTAATCCACCCGTCTGGGTCTCCCAAAGTGCTGGGATTACAGGCATGAGCCGCTGTGCCCAACCTTGAAATGGTCTTCATATTGTAAATTCAGACCTTCCAGTAGAATAAAAATACAATGCCTAGCCTCTGAGAAAGGTATTTCAAGGGCTATCAAACCCCATTGTTACTGTTAAAATATGCTATAAAGTTTGATTTCCATGTTTCTTGGAGTGAAAAATAAAATCTAATTTCAAAAACTGTTAATATGGATTCCACTTTTTTATTTGTTTTATTTATTTATGTATTTATGTATTTATTTATTTTGAGACAGAGCGAGACTCTGTCACCCAGGTTAGAGTGCAGTGGTGTGATCTCAGCTCACTGCAACCTCTGCCTCCCAGGTTCAAGCCATTCTCCTGCCTCAGCCTCCCAAGTAGCTGGGATTACAGGCATCTGCTACCACGCCCACCTAATTTTTTGTGTTTGTAGTAGAGACAGGGTTTTGCCATGTTGGGCAGGCTGGTCTCAAACTCCTGACCTCAGGTGATCCACCTGCCTTAGCCTCCCAAAGTGCTGGGATTACAGGCATGAGCCACCGCACCCAGCCTTTTTTTTTTTTTTTTTTTTGAGATGGAGTTTTGCTCCTGTTGCCCAGATGGGAGTGTAATAGTGTGATCTCGGCTCACTGCAACCTCCACCTCTGGGATTCAAGCGATTCTCCTGTCTCAGCCTCCCCATTAGCTGAGATTACAGGCGCATGCCACACCTGGCTAATTTTTGTATTTTTAGTAGAGATGGGGTTTCATCATATTGGTCAGGCTGGTCTTGAACTCCTGACCTCAGGTGACCGCCAGCCTCGGCCTCACAAAGTGCTCAGATTACAGGCGTGAGCCACCACACCCGGTCTCGATTCCACTTTCTAATTCAGGTACATCAGTGTACCTGAAAAGGCATATTAGGATCTTTTAAGATGAAACAAAAAATGTTATCTACTAAGCACAGTAAGAGAAAATGTTAGCATTGACCTCCACAACCATTTAATTCTTCGTTATAATAATAGCTCTAGAAGTTTATGGTGTATCCTCAAGGCAATCAACAGATGACTATATCAGGGAAAAACATTAGTATGCTAACAACTTCTGCAGTTTAGCTTCTGTCTGTATTCCCTGAACATGCTAATTGTTATTTGTCGCTTGTATTTAAATGAAATAAATTTCTTGAACTTTCATTACAGAAAGGTGGGTAAGAATTGTTTTTCCAGCTTGTGGCTTTAGACCTCTTAGTCTATCATAAATGATTTTTTAAAAAATAGGGTAAATCCTATTATTTTCTGAGATACAAAGACTCTGCTTCCCTTCCCTACTTGTGTCTTCACCGTTGAAATTATCATATAATTTTTCTTCTTTGATTGGTTGCTGTACTGTATTGATTGATTACATTGTTTCAATACCTGTTATATCAATTTTTCATTCCTAGGATAAATTACTTGTGGTGGATTAAATTTTTAAATATTTTATTGAGGATTTTAATGTATACATTCCTGAGTTACATTGGTCAGGAATTTATTTTTCTTGAAATGTTTGACCCATATCAGATTGCACCAAAGTGCTGAGACTTTTAGTTCAGTTTTATTTTAGAAACAGTCCCACTCTATCACCCAGGCTGGAGTGCAGTAGTGCCATTATAGCTGGCTGCAGTCTCAAACTGGGCTCAAGCTATCTTCTTGTCTTGGCCTCCCAAAACACTGGAATTACAGGTGTGAGGAATTGTACCTCGGCTTTTTAGTTTATTTTTTTACTTAAGCATAACTTAGTCTCAGTAATTCAGTATTTAATATGGAGACAAGATATACTGGCATATTTTTCATATACAATAGGTTTTCTCTGAATCAAATTATGGCATTATTTTAAAATCAGAATTTTCAAAATGGATTCTGAATATAACATATTTACCTATTTTTCATCTTTGTAACTAAATCATTAGTGTGCAAAGTTAGGAAGAGTTTCCATTATATCCTGCTCATTTCAAAACTTTGAGTTACCCCTTTGAGTTTTACATCCCCAGCAGATTCTGTTGGTTGGTTAGTTGGCTGCCTGATTGGTTGGTTGGTTAATTGGTTGGCTGGTTGGCATATCTTGGCAGAAAAAATAATATTATTTCAAGTATCATTCTACAGGGATTCTAACTAGTTGGCCTTATTTAAACTAAGCAGTTAGTAATGCCTGTAATTTACCTCACTACAGTTAAAAGATTTTTGATTACTGAGAAAAGAGACATCTAATACATACACACGTATGTGTGTGTATATATATGTCTCCAATGTTTGGATCGTATTTGGATCCTATTTTAAAAGCCAACTAATAAGAAGTCATTGTATGACAATGAGGGAAATTTGATCGGAAAGAATTAGTGTTAATCATAATACGTGAGAGTGTTGTGATTATGTGTGAAACGTTACTTGTCTTTTTTTCAGATATTCATCTAGAGTATTTAGGGGTAAAATGCCATTTGGCTTGGATTTGATTAAAATACATACACACAATAGACAAGTCAAAATGGCAAAATTATTATAATTCTTCAGTCTGGATATTAGCTATGTATACTGCTCCATTACCCTTTTCTCTATTTTCGATACATTGAATTTTTAATAATTTTTTTGTTTTTTTGGGGGGGGGTTTGTTTTGCTTTGTTTTTCTGAGATAGAGTCTCCCTCTGTCATGGCATGATCTTGGCTCATTGCAACCTCCGCCTCCCAGGTTCAAGCGATTCTCCTGCCTCAGCCTCCCAAGTAGCTGGGACTACAGGCACGTGCCACCACACCTGGCTAACTTTTTTGTATTTTTTAGTGGAGATGGGCTTTCACCGTGTTAGCCAGGATGGTCTCGATGTCCTGACCTTGTGATCTGCCTGCCTCAGCCTCCTGAGTAGCTGGGATTACAGGCGTGAGCCACCGTGGCTGACCTATAAAATGTTTTAAAATATTGCTGACAACTCTCTTTTCAACTTTTATTTTAGATTTAAGGGTATAAGGACATGTGCAGTTTTCTTACAAAGGTATATTGCATGATGCTAAGGTTTGGACTACAATTGAATCCCTCACCCAGGAAATGAGCATAGTATCCAATAGGTAAATTTTCAACCTTTGAAACTCTCCCACCTCCCCCCTCCCCACTCTTGTGGTCTTCAGTGTCTATTGCTTCTATCTTTATGTCAATGTGTACCCAGTGTTTAGCTTCCACTTATAAGTGAGGACATGCAGTATTTGGATTTTTGCTTCTGTCTTAGTTCGCTTGAGATAATGGCCTGCAGCTGCATCCATGTTGCTGCAAAGAATAGAATATAATTTTGTTCTTTTTTGACATAATGTTTTTTAAAAGGAAAAATAATTCCAGGATATTGTAACTTTTATTAACATTCTACAAAAGATCTTGTTTTATATGGGGGGCAATGAAAACACTACGGAAGATATTATTTATAGCCATTTTTAAGGAACCAGTGTTTTAAGTTTCTTTAAGAGAAAACATCATAAATAGTAGTGAAATATTGGAGACAATTGCATTTTAATGATAATTTTTTTTAATTCCTAGTTTAACCATTACTGTTTTTTTATTATTTTGGTCTGCATAATGCTTGAGAAGTTCTGACTTATGCAATAACACATAAACCACTACTATCAAAAAGGAATACACAGGTTGGACATAGTTGCTCACATTTGTTATCCCAGCACTTTGGGAGGCCAAGGTGGGAGGATCACCTGAGGTCAAGAGTTCGAGACCAGCCTGGCCAACATGGTGAAACCCTGTCTCTACTAAAAAGATATAATAATAATAATAATAATAATAAAAAGGAAACGAAAATAACCCGGGCATGGTGGTGCACACGTGTAATCCCAGCTACTCGGAAGGCTGAGGCAGGAGAATCGTTTGAATCTGGGAGGCGGATGATGTTGCAGTGAGCTGAGATTACGCCACTGCACTCCAGCCTGGGTGACAAGAGCAAAACTCCATTTCAAAAAAAAAAAAAAAAGGTTGGGGGGGGAGGAAATAGATAAAACTGCGTCTATTTGCATGTGAATACCTTGAAGAATCCACTAAAAACATTTTAGGATTAATAAGATAAAGTTCTATGGACGCTAAATAAATTCACAGATACTTCACTTAATCCTCTGAAAAGATTATTTCAGTAAGATTTTTTTTTTGGACTAACATAACAAAGTTTATATGTGCAGTTATTAATATTTATTTTGTTTTTAAGAATGGCTCATTGCTAGCTGCACACAAGACTAGAAACATACACTTATAACACAGCAACAGCTACAGGCAAGACAGATTAGGTCGATGGTGACCACTTCTGGCCTTGATACTACTGTCTCAGATCCCCAAAACATTTGCCTTAACTTTGACGCCGCATGTCAGCATTTTCTTCTCTTGCTTTTGATTTACCTTCAGCAGATTTCTTCTCACCAGTAACATCTCAATGTTGGCATTGGTTTTAATCCTTGCATGAAAATTGTAATACCTTTTTTTTTTTTTTTTTAACATTTTCCCAATTTCTCTACTGATATTTCCTGGGTCACAGGATTTTAAAAACATGTAAGTGTCCTTAGGAATGGTGATAGGAAATTTCTGCATGGATATATTTTTTCTTTGCAAAGAAGAGAGGATGTAAGAAACTTTCTCTTAACTGTGTCCTTATTGATGACATACCAGAAACAGCTGATACTTAGTAATAAAGCTAACACAGAGAATGGATGAGGAAGAAAAGATATAAAGAATCTGACTCCTTGACGATCTTTTTAAACTGTATCAATCCACCCTGAAGCTTACTCAGCTTCTTGATTTCCACATATATGAACTTATCCGTTAGCTATTACTGCATAAAAAACTTCCCTCAAACTCAGTGGTTTAAAATGGAAGCTATTCATTCAGTGTAAAGTTATATTGTGAGCCATTTTTGCTAGGCTCGGTTTGGTGGTTCTAGTTTCAGTCAGCAGCTACCTGTAGTCAGTAATGAGTCGGGTGTTGCTGATCTTCACTAAACTCTCTCTCATTCTTGAAACCTTGGCTAGAACAAATGCAGCGATTTGGCTCTCGTCCACATCATCTCTCTTCCTCCCAGGGTCTTATGCAAACTCGTTCACACTGCAGAGGCTAAATTCCCAAAAAGCAAGCAGAAGTTTTCAAGACCTCTTGAGGCTTGTGCTACAAACTGGCACAATTTCATTTATGCTACATTATTTTGGCCAAAGCAGGTTTGACTCAAGAGGTAAGGAAATATATTTCACTTACTTATGGGAGGAACTACTAAGTCAAATTGCAAAGGGCATGGATAAAGACTGTGAAACAGTCGTGTCTGTTTTCATCACCTAGGTAGATCACAGTGAAATTATAAATTCCCTTACAGTGTAAGCAACTTTGAACCAGGAGTTTTATTATTTACTGTAAACAAAATGCTAATTGATCTGGTTACTATCAGTTTTGGTGCATATCTATCTTAGTAATATTAAAACAATGTTAAAATAGAGATTAAAATAGAATTTCTCCCCAAATCAATTCAAATATTAATTTCCCAAAAGGTTAGAATCATTAAATTGATAATTCAAAAGCTAGATATTGATATTTTTCTACTTTCTTTCTGAATGAATCATTATGAGTTCACTAAAAGTTTCCATTGAAAACAAAACATTATTTTAAGGTATTATTTTTACACTTGAACGGGTTTTAGGATGAACACTTTACCATAAAGACATATTTTACAAATGGTCCAGACGATAAACGAGAGTAGCTCATTATCTTTGTGAAATTATAGTTGTTTGCTATAAGACCTATCAGACTTCCAGAATGTAATAAATCAGAAATAATTCTCAGTCCTCTTCAAAAAATAAAATACATTACTGTCAGAAAGTAATAATCTTCTAATGTACTCTTATAATCAAAATACCACCAATTAAAAGGTAAATCACTTACAAAAGGCATTCAAAAGTAAAACCAAATAGCATTCTGCTCTTTCAAAGACCTGCAACACATGCAGTATTACTGAGAGCTTGCTAATACTACCATTAATTTGTTGGTCATTTTTCTGACCACCTGTTTTCAGACAAAATGGGATAGCATAATGCTTTAGTATCTGTGCTGTAATAGGAAAATAATAAATATAGCCTGTCTTATAATCCTGTCTGATGCTTAAGTGAAGTATCTGTGAAAATACTTTGTAAAAGGTGGCAATTTTATATTCCTTTTCAAAGTTCATTCTATTCAGTCACAGAGAGCAAAAATAATAAATCTGTGTTCTCAAATCTTCTTCCTTCACTCACAATGCTCTCTTCCCATTTCTATTCCTCTGTCAAAAATGACCTATTCTGACACTTTTCCTGTGTTAGATAATAGGGTCATTGGGGCTGGAGAATCTATCTGTAGTTTCCTTGAGACAAAAAGGACATGCTTCAATTCCCATCACTTGAAAGATCACCTAACTCATACCTATTGTCTTTGAACTAAGAACACAGTTGATTATTTTCATAGGCTAAAATAAAAAGCTCCTTAAGAGTGCTCCATTCTTAAGAATTAAAAACTGGACCAGCAAGACCTCACAAAACTTAGATTCTGGCTCTATAACGAACTCTACAATTATTTATGGAGAATAGGACAAAAAAATCAGTGAAAAATGATGATACCCTTGGGATTTTCTAAAATTTTATAATTTCTCCATTCACCCAGGAGGGTACTCATTATAAAAATGACTGTTAAAGTTCTACTATGCACTAGTCATGAAGGTGTATACAAAGGTACACTTAACCTAGTCCACATCACTAGGGAGCTTTCAGTTACATGAGGATGGGAGTGAGGCAAAATATATTTACATAATTAACTACAACCACACTTTTGAAATAACTTCACTACAAGGAAGAATTAAGTATATGGTGTAACTGGGCACAGGAATCATCAGATGTTATTAATGACAGAGTTCTCTGGACTCCTGGAGTTACAAATAGAATAGAGCTAACCTGATTCCTAAATGTCTAAGCATCAGACCACTGGGGTTTGAGATGGTCCTGGGATTCCTCACCTAACTAAAGTCACTCCACATTTGAGTTTTCTAAGGCGACACTAAACTTAGTAGAGTTCTGTTATTCATTGTACAGTAAATAAGTTGTAATAATAATGATGATACCAGATTTTTAAATCTAATGATGATTAATAGCTATTAATCTCTGAGAAAGTTACAGACATTGTGCTGAGCATTTTATGCTTCTTATTTAATTCTCAAAATAGCTCTTGGAGATAGTTATTAATATCATCACTTCAAATTGATAGATGATAAAATGAGGTCTAGGGAGGTTAAATCACTTACCAAAAATTACACTAGAGCAAAAGGTGTGTTAGGAATGTACCTGAGGCAGTCAGCTTCTAGAATCCCCATCTTATCCATGGCCAGTCCTTTCCATTATTATATCCCAGAATATGGCTCTCACATTCACTATGGACACCCTCTTCCACATTCCCACTTTTCCCCACACCTCCCTCTTTATTCTGTGAAGGCTGCTGGTAGTACTGATAATAGCATGCACATTAAAGATGAATACCCTTGGCCCAAAGTTATCTACTGTGTCATGCAGCCTTGTCATTTTCCTTTTTTAAAATTTGAGTGATGGAGATAAATTATTTTTATTTCACATATTGTTGTGAGGCTTAGTGAGATAATATATAAAATTGACTTGTAATCAAAAAGACCGCATTAGCTCCGTTTCCTGAATATGGTACTTGATCTTCTTCAGTTTTAGGTCTTTTCTTACCTTTTTTTGGCCTGAATGATCTTTCCAATTAAATAATTCCTCAAAGTATTCTCAATATGGAAAACACTTTAAACTATACAATTCCTAATCATCCTTCAAATTCCAACTTACATTTCACTGCCTCTGTGATCCCATGATTTTTTTTTTATTTTTTATTTTTTTGCCTTGACACTGAGGAATTAACCTCCATCCTGCATCCAGTGAAACCTATTATATATGCCCCCTCTCTTAGGTTGGGATTACATTCTGGTAAGTTCATCGTAACTGGAAAATATCACAAGTCAAAAATGCATTTACTACATCTAACCCACTAAATATCATAGCTTAGCCTAGCCTACCTTAAATGTCCTCAGAACACTTACATTATCCTACAGTTGGGCAAAGTCATCTGGCGACACAGTACACTGTAGGGTATTGATTGTTTACCCTTGTGATCATGTGGATAACTGGGAGCTGCAACTTGCTGCCACTGCTCAGCATCCTGTGAGTATTGGACGCTTTCCACTGAATGCTCTTGCTTTTGCACCAGCATAAAGTCAAATATTGTCAATCAAACCATTTTAAGTATGGAACGGACTGTATTAGCACTTATACATGGTTTGCCTTGTATGAAATGTTTGACTTTCTCTACGGTGTCCCCCTTGCCCTCTCCATCAGAGCCTAGAATGGCAATTAGCTTAGAACTGATGCTCCATAAAGGCTTATCAAAGCTATTTTTTTTAGTCTCTAAACAGTGGAAGATTAATATTCAAAGCAGGTGCATACAAATCAGGATGTTCTTATCCCCTGCAGAGACTCACTGACAGAATCAATTGTTAGAGGACAGCTTTTATTCTGCTGTCTTTCTTACTTTGTGGACTTTAATAGTGCTGAGGAACATTTTCTACATTATATTATTATTCACCTTTACTGTTGTTTATAGTTTGTGTAGAGAGAAGAGGACAAATCAACAAGAAGATTATTTTTACAGAATAAGGCAAAAGTTACTCCTGGTCTACTGACTCAATCATTATTCTGAGTTCTTAACAGTCATCTTACTTCTTCACAAAATGTGGTCATACAGTTTATTGTCTTCGTAATATTATTTACATTAGCTATATTTGTTAAACAATGCTACTACAGGTTTACCTTGAAATATCTTTCTCTCTCTTTCTCTCTCTCTCTCTCTGTGTATGTATGTGTGTGTGTGTGTGTGTGTGTGTGTGTTTATACATGCCTGTGGGGTAATGTGATAATTTCTGAGTGTTTATAAGACCTATAATATTTAGTAAGAATTAAAGTCTACTTAATATTGTGAAGGTTACGTGACTGGGAATCACATAACAAGTTGCTTAAAAATCTGTAGAGAAAATAATCTGATACTTAAGAGATAGCCACAATTAAGCAATCTTGGAGACAGATTGACAGATAAGGTCTTCCACATTCTGATCTTTATCTATATTTTCAGCCCCATTTCTCAGTGTTTCCTCACATTAATTTCATATTCCAAGTCAGTCTTAACTGCCAGTTTTTCTGCCTCCAGCATTTGAACATAAATCCTAGAATGACTGACTGCACCTGTCAAAAATAAAAATCCTATGGCCCAGTCCAATTGCTACCTTTTAAATCACTCAATAGTAATTACTATGTATTGTTTTGCTCCTCTCCTCATAGTACTTTAAATCTCCCATGTTATGTCTCTCATAATATTAATTGTAAAGTTCTAAGCAATGTCAATCAATTTTCTCATTTAATACTTGTATTGACCCTAAAAGGAATGTACCAGTATCTTGTTTATTTACAATGAGGACACTAAAGAACTTGCCCAGTAACATCAACTTGTAATTGGTAGGTTTGGCAAATCTGCACCTCTAGAGACCAAATTGTTAACACTACATTGCACTAATATCCTTATAGTGAGTGTTATTGTTGTTATTGGTATATTTTATCCTTGGTACTAGGCTTTGTGTTGTTCTGAAGCAGAACTTGTATTTTATTTATTCTTTTTGATATATAAGTAATTTGTATTCTTAATTTTTAGATAATATGTGCTCTCCAAACTGAATTGTGACTCTATTCAAATGTCCTCTTGCCTCTGAAAGCCTGCAAGGGGAAATAGGGACAAACTAAAGAAAATGTTGATTAATTAAACCATTATTTCATAGAACATGAACTCTCCTATGGTTGTCAAAGGGAAGCCTAGTTATTGCTATTCATTTTTACAATGAATTTATATTAACATAGTTAAAAATTGAATTTTCCAAAATGATTAAAAAGAGCAGAAAATGAAAAGAGATTCAGAATATGCTAGCTAAACCTTCTTGAAACAAAACATTACTCAGATGGGTACTGATATTAAACACATCCAAATATTATGTTTACTATATTCTACAAATACTCAATAATAAAGTAATTAATGTAATAATACTCTATATTCTATATTCTATATTAATATACTATACTATGCATTCTAATTACTATATTCTACAAATACTCAATAATATAGTAATTAATATAGTAATATTCAAATAATATAGTAAATTTTTTTTGTTTATAGATGGAGTCTCACTCTGTCTCCCAGGCTGGAGTCCAATGGCGTGATCTTGGCTCACTGTAATCTCTGCCTCCCGGTTTCAAGCGATTCTCCTGTCTCAGCCTCCTGAGTAGCTAGGATTACAGGTGCACGCCACCACGCCCAGATAATTTTTGTATTTTTAGTAGAGACAGGGTTTCACCATGTTGGCCAAGCTGGTCTTGAACTCCTGACCTCGTGATCTGCCCACCTCAGCCTCTCAAAGTGTTGGGATTACAGGCATGAGCCACCACACTCGGCCATAATATAATAATATTTTATACATTTTATTTTGAAAATGATGAAAAATAAACAATTTTAAATTGGCAAAATGGTTATAATAATAATAGAAACATGTCACTATTGCCTAAGATGTTGATTTTTTAAGTCATCTATGTTGGCATAAATAACTTGAAGAGTTTTATCAAAGGGCATAAGTAACAAAATATTAAATGAGAAAAAGAAAATAAGAATTGATGCTAACAGAAACCAATCAGTGTCCTAAGCTACAAAGCATCAACTGAATATCCTGATGTACTGTGCAAAATTAAGAACATGGAAAGCTAGACTGATTTTTATCACAAAAGAGGTAACTTACCATTGCATCAAGATTGATTTAAAATTTTCTGGGACTAAATACTAACGTACATTTTTCATTAGGTATGTTATGTAATTGATTTTTTGAGAGTAAAAATGCTCAACTACAAATTCCCAACAAATGCAAAATCTAATTTATACTAAAATTTTTGATAATGGAGAATGTGTTCAAACTATCTCAGTGGGAATACGTCTACAAGAAATATGAGCTGAAGAGAAGAAACCCATGCGTTCTGAACATGTAAATATATAGGGTTTTATCATACAATTTGAATCAAGTTAAAAAATGTGAATGTATAGAAAAAAAGACCTCGTAGAAAATTTTCTCTAAATATCTTAGCTCCTTTCAACTTCCACTAGAAGTTCCCCAATTTGTGCTCAAATCTTTTAAAACATCATTTTAGGCTCCAACCACGTAGAAAATACTTGCTGTTCTCTAATACAGTTATTATTTCATGGTCTTATATCCTTTCACGTGCTTTTTTAATGGAAGAAATACCCATTCCCCACTATTGTCATCCTGTGGAAAGTTGATCATAGGCTCTTTGAAAAGACCCCTGATCCACAGGTAAAAATCAGTTTGTTTCTCCTCTCCTATTTGGTTATATGTTTTAATGACAACATTTTGGTAATTATATTAATGTCACTTTCCCTAAAATGATCTGTAAACTCAGGGACATGCAATACATTTTGCTCACTTTCAAAGAGTCTTTTATATACAGAATATATGCACAAATGCATATTGAACAAATGACCCTATTTCAACTTATTAATATTTAAATCACATTATTAAAGAAGACTGGACATAATGTTAATCTGTGAAAGTAAATTTTAGGTGAAACCAAATGGTTCAAAAAATGGATACAGTATAGGCATTTGCTAATAAACTGAGAAGACCAACTCCTTTCTTGTAATATTTCATTTGATAATGTTTATTAAATTCCTGTTATTTGCCAAGCAGTATAGTCGGAGGAATCCCCATGCCACACCAGAATGCAGCGTAGGTGAAGAATAATTTTATAATCTACCAGATACAGGAAAAATGGTCAATACATTTTGCTGATCATCTACTCTAAACATCAAGTTGATAAATCTTTTTTAAAACTTTTCTCAACAATCAAAATATTATAATATCAGTATATACTCTGAATTTTGTTAAAGGTGATCTCTATGGAATGACTATATGCACTCCAAAATGAAAACACAGTTGAGAATCCAAAGGTTTATACAGACAGACATTTAGGAGCAAGATGAATCTCCAGTTGCCCCAAGTTCTTGACTGTAAGCCCTACAGAGAAGGCAAAACAAAGAGAATGAAATTAGAGGACAGGTAGGGAAAGAATTTCTTCATGTTACTTGAAAATGCTTGTTTATCTGTCTAGTCATTCCCTTTGCTTTGCCAACCTTAACTTTTAGAACTAATTCTCTGAGTCAGTCTCTGAAATTGCCATTTCTTTTGTAGCTTGTCATCCTCTTTCCCATGGGTCTGCAATTATGCAAGACAGGACTAAACTCTAGTCCATACAGAGAGTAGTAAGTTTTACCTCTCACCGTCTCCATGAGCTGTCTTGATGATTAGGGGTTAGTTAACTGCTTTGAGGGGGGCAAAGTACTATTTAGAAATGAGTACTATTCACACATAGCACATGCTCCAAGTATGTTTTAATGTATGGGAGCTTGGGGGACAAGATTCAGAAATGTATTATTTCTTTAGATTATTCTGAAGATCTTATATAAAAAGATACTACTTAGACTACTTACAGGACTTCTTAAATAAAATGGTTGGATTTGACATTTTAATATTTATGTTTGAAGATTAATTTTGGAAATAGAACTTAATAACAAAGTGAGTTACGTTAATATAATTGTTTTAAAAGCACTGCAGATAATTGGCTAAAATTTATAGAGAAATTTTAAATTTTCATTAGTTATTCTTTAATTAGATTTAGAATATATTTAGAATATAACCATTTAAGCTAAGAAACTGCTAAGAAGCCATGTGAGATGTCAACATATTGTCAGATTCCAGGTGAAAATAAAATCTTGTATATAATTGTACATTGTGACTACTTCTACGTGTACTTCAAATAACAGTGTATGTATATATATGTATATGTTAATATAAATAAATAGTTCTTACAGATAAGGAAGCCAGAAAAGCAATGTCTATAATAGAGAAGTCAGTAAGACAAATTTTTAAATTTATGCTTTTATATAATCCTAGAATGTCATGGTGGAAGGGAACTTTTGGCTCTCTTTACCAGGCATTTAATAGTCAAAATGGATAACGTAAGGCCTGGAATGGCAAAGACTGAATGTCACTCAATTTTCAGGTCCAGCTTTAATAAAATCAGGGCTTCACGCAGTATATCAATCTTGCCACTATTGGCTTTCCCAAACTCTTCTCACCATATAAATTATTGAATACTTTATTTATTTGTATAACTTCTTTCATTTATTCCCCAAAACATTTTTGAGTGAAAACACCACCCAAAACTTCTAATTTATATAATTTGAAGATATTGTAATTTATGAATGTGTTCTAATTACCAGATGCTCATGCCTATAATTAAAGGTAATAAATAGCTCCATTAGTCTTAATCTGATTGTGAAAATGCCTATGGAAGAGTCGCCATTCTTTTGTTTTATCCACAGGTGATCTGAATACACTTGCTAGACTAAACTTTCCTCTTCTCCTCACACTGTCCCAAATTTCCATATCCTATCAAATGTCAAAGGAAATTGTGAAAGCAAGTGTTTCGTCTGTTACCTTGAAGTCAAGCTGTTAACAGTTCTGTGTTCCTTTTCCCTCAGCTGTGTACTATCCTGAGGCGGTCTGAGAAACAGAAGTAATAAATAAACAGGGAAGAGAGTTATGTACGATCATTAGAATTTTCACATATGTTTCAGTCCTACAGTGACAATGCTCTGAAAAGCAAGACAGTTCCAAAAGTAGCAGCAAGCTATAGCACCTTCCTTTGCTTCCCAAAAATGTACTTACTAAAATTTTACAGGATCTTTTCTGATATTTGTAGAAGGCTTTTCAGTCAATAACGAATGCCTGTAACTGAAGATCAAATCTGGAGCTAGAGGATCCACACTACATGTTTTACTACAAATAGAAATCCCTGTTGCTGTAATGAATAAGCTGTATTTATTTATACCTTGGCCATGAACATTTTGAAAGCTGTATATTCAGCAGTGACATATGGTGCATTGAAGACCTAAAAATCTATTTGTTTTTAACAGAGATGTTCCTTGGCTTTCTCTCACTGTTCATGTTACTAGAGGGTGCTGTGATAAGACTATTTTTATAGAATCTCAAAATAAAATTCTGATAAAATACTACACTCTTTAGGAGTTCCTTTAATAACATAATCAATCTACTGCTTCTAGAAATGTGACTCAAATAAAAACACACGTGGTTTCATATATACCGCTGTCTTGATATTAAATAAATTTAAATTCACGAATTATTTGCTAGAGTTGGAAACTTCCACTCATTGCCCTAGTTCCTTTCCATAAATACACCATAGAAACAGTAATTCTGAGATAACTATTTCATAGAGGTCTCAGACTATCAGAGGGTCAAATCTGGACTGCCAGTATTGCTATTAATCTTCCCCTGTCAGTAACAGCATTCCTTCTGGCAGCCTCTGCATCTTACAGATGCTTTGTAGCTCAGTCACCCAAAGGGAGTTCCAAATTTAAAGGTATGTTTTGAAAATATGCAGTGGGAAAATGTACTGTAATTTAGAGTGAAGGAGTGTAAGCCATTTTCTATAAAGTCATTTCAAATGGAAATCATTGTTAAAGTGTGAAGTCTTTTTTTCAGCTTGAAGAAACATATTTATTTTTGTGGATAGAGTATCACAACATATTATCCATTTTTGTCATTTTAGCAAGCTTTATGATAATTATGAAAAGCAGCAGCGGCAAGTCATCCTAAAATTACAGAAAATGTCCTTTATTAGATAAGGTACTACTCTCAAAGTCTTTAGTAATCGCCCTCCTCTAATTTTTTCTATTCAGCTGTTTATTTTATTTTAAAGGGATGTTCATAGCACTGTAGCACATTAGACTGGAAAGGAACATTGAGTGTATCAAGCTGCAGATGAGGAAAGCGAAACATAGAGACTTGGAGTGATTTAGGCAAAGGCAGACAGAGAAATAACGGCTGAGATTCATTTTCTTCTGGGTGTCTTATCATTAAACGATCTAACATATATGCCTCTATTTTAGTGAAGTCATTAAATGATACAACATATACCTCTCTCGTTAAGTTATATAACATATGTGACTCTCACAAAATAATTTTTGGGTTTTAAACAACAATAAAATTGATATTGTGACTAACGAAAGTGCCTAAACATCTTAAAGCCATTTTGTTTTCTAGATGTTATGCCCTATATTATAAACCTGATCCTGTATGTTTAATACTTTATAAACATTTTGGCAGTCTATGCTCAATGTCTTTCTTGAATTTCAAAAACCATTCTTTTGGATTTTATTATCAAGAACAAATGAAACAATGTTTCTCTTTCTTTCACATTTTCTAGGGAAAAAAGCCATAAATGTTTAGTAATAGAATACTGTTAGGAATTTTGATAACCTGTGTTTCAGTCTTAGTTAAACCACTTTCTAACGGTCTCCAAAATGGGACATGGCATAGTGTAAAAGCAATAACTTGGAAGAAATTATTTAAATTATCACTACTCATGATTCAAATTCTAGATCAGTAAATATGTGGAAACTTCATGGTCCCTTGTTGACATTAAATCTTTTTTAAATGAGAATAATGATAACACTTTTACCAAATTTTTAAAGAGTAAAGGAATTAGTTAATTGGAAAACATCTGGAAATTATAAATACCTCCAAATACCAAAGCCAGTATTCTGAAGTGTGTGTTAAGAATTCCAGATAACTTCTAGAGTGTTTTTACCATTTTATTTTAAGAAAATTTATTTTATTTCCCATATGTCAGGCACCATACTAATGAGTTAGGATGAAAATTAAATATAATATAGTTTCTACTCTTAAAAGAGTATAACCTACACCTCTAAATGAGAAGCATTTAAAATAAGTAAAATGAAGTGTTAAGTAAATGACGATGCTAGCAAAATGCTACAAAAGGAAGATTTTATAATCAAATTCTAGTGAGTAAAACAATGAGACTGTAATATGGGCTACATGAAGAAAGTTTTATATATAGAAAACTCCAGAAATATTGATAGTACTAAGATTTATTCTATACTTTCTAGATGCTAGATACTATGCTAACCATGATTCCAATTTCGCAAAAGAGGTAACCAAAAACTAACTTTGTGTAATTTAGCTCACACTGAGACATGATAGAACTTATCCAAGATCATACAACTTGTATACAGCAGAGGTATGACTGAAATGAGCATAGCCTTATTCAAAAGCCTGCATAAACTACTACGGTTAGTGAAAAAATACCAGAGTGGCAAGTTGGTAGAAGGTGTTCATTGAATCAGATATTAGGAAACTTGACATTTATTCTGTAGGCAAAGGAACAGAATGTAATCTAGCATATCATTTATTTGTTATATGATCAACTTTAGGTTCAAATTTTGGAAATCTGGAATTGTTGTATAAAGCATTTTCTGTTTCAACTCAGATTTAAAAGAAAGAAATATTGTCAAAAGTAATGAAGCTATTAAAAAACACACTCAACTAAATAATTTTTCATACTAATTATGGATTCATTTTGTAATATTGTGTTCCTACAATTTTTAACAAAATAAGATGACATTACTCCAATATTTAATTTTTTGCAAATTCTAATCAAAGTAATTGAATAATTTTTAAAATCAAGTATTAAAAAGGGATTCATAGCAAAGCTATAATCCGGTGACTGACCATATATTTCTACCAGTTCTGCTCCTCTGAGGCAATCAATAAGCTAAATAATTCACAGTCTCATTCTACTACTTATTGTCTTGACACTTTAGGCCTTGTCTCTTTATATTGTGCTAAGAGGTAAGAATTTAGCTTAAGAATACTACCACTCTATTTATTTAAATCCAGTAATTATGTCAGTATTCTAATTTCTTTTCACTTCAACATTCAGACAGGCATTCCTAAACCCTATGTTTTTCATGTCATAATCCATAGACTCCCTATTTGTCTCCTCATTCATACGCTACTAAAGGGCTCTCCATGTGGTAAGTAACCCAAGTTCCACTTTCAATGCCTGTTTCTTATACATTACTTTTTTTTTTTTTTTTTTGAGACGGAGTCTTGCTCTATTGCCCAGGCTGGGGTGCAGTGGCCGGATCTCAGCTCACTGCAAGTTCCGCCGCCCAGGTTCATGCCATTCTCGTGCCTCAGCCTCCCTAGAAGCTGGGACTACAGGCGCCCGCCACCTCGCCTGGCTAGTTTTTTGTATTTTTTAGTAGAGGCGGGGTTTCACTGTGTTAGCCAGGATGGTCTCGATCTCCTGACCTCGTGGTCCGCCCGTCTCGGCCTCCCAAAGTGCTGGGATTACAGGCTTGAGCCACCGCGCCCAGCTTTACACATTACTTTACATTTCTTAAGTGACTAATATTTACATTCTGAAGAGTTTGAGACCACAGATCAACTCAAAACATTCACAAACATATCATATCATTTACATTTTATGGTAATGTAAATGTTCTTCACTAAAAAGTCAAGAAGACTGCTAAAATTATCTGTAATTTCTTTGCATCCAAATTCATAATTCTTCTGCTTCTCATGAGTGAATGTTTTAACCATCAAATTTCATAAGACTCTTTTGATTCACACCTCCCCAGTTGCCTTGAACTCATTCCCAAGTTTTCCCAAGCCAGCTCAAAGTTGTTCTAAGTGGATATGAGAAAGAGAGAAGGAAAATAGCTTGCTGTTTTAAGACCTTCTATTAAACCACATAATTTTATTACCACTTCCTACCACAATTATCTGATTCCCTGGCCCTCTCTGAATCCAGAGCCTCACTAATGTTCAATGAACCGGATGGATTCTCTCTCAGCCTTCCGTTCTCTCTGGGTATTGTCTGTCTGTCAGCGTTCTCTGCTACTCATCCATCAACATTCTTCCACTTTCACTTTGTCTAATAAAATATATATTGACAGTTTTTGTTTACCTTTTGAAAATTATTTTTCTATTATTTTGAGGCAGGAGGAATGATATGTGCACACAGTTCACCATAATGAATTGAAATTCGTGTTAGTAGTTTGGTTAAGTGATGATACCCTCCTAATGCCAGCTCTTTTCATCTAATCTTCCTCGTCTTTTGCTAATTCCATAGTTGAAATTTCTTGCAATAATTAATACAGAGGGTCAGGATTAATGCAAACATTGGTACCATAAGTAAATAAAGGAAACACAAAATGCTTGCAGTTTTCCAATGCTGCTCACTGAGAAATAGTACTCTCGTTTCCTGCCATCCTTCTTCTCTTTTCCTCCACTATCAGAGAAAGAGTTACATGGGTCATAAGGATTTAGACTCTTTTAACATACACTGGGGAAAACACAGTGTCTTCAATAAATGGTGACAAACTGGATATTCATATGCAAAAGAATGAAACTAGACCCCTGTCTCTCACCATATACAAAAGTCATATCAACATGGATTAAAGAGGTAAATCTAAGACCTCACACTACGAAACTACTGCAAAAAAAGTTTGGAGAAAATTTCCAGGGTATTGGACTGGGCAAAAATTTCTTGAGCAATACCCCACAAGCACAAGCAACCAAAGCAAAAAAGGACAAAATGAGATCACATCAAATTAGTTGTGTTAATTTCTTCACAGCAAAGGAAATAATCAACAAAGTGAAGAGACAACACACAGGGCGGGAGAAAATATTTGCAAACTAACTCTCTTACAAGGAATTGATAACCAGAGTATACAGGGAACTCAAAAAACTCTACAGGAAAAAAAAAATTCTAATAATTTTATTAAAAAATGAGAAAAAGACTTGAACAGACATTGCTCAAAAGAAGATATACAAATGGCAAAAAAGCATATGAGAAGGTACTCACATAACTGATCATCAGAGAAATGCAAATCAAAACTACAATAAGATATCATCTCACCCCCGGTAAAATGGCTTACATCCAAAAGACAGGCAATAACAAATGCTGGCGAGGATGTAGAGAAAAGGGAACCCTCATACACTGTTGGTGTGAATGTAAATTAGTACAACCACTATGGAGAACAGTTTGGCAGTTCCTCAAAACACTAAAAATAGAGCTACCATATGATGCAGCAATTCTACTACTGGGTATATACCCAAAAGAAAGCAAATCATGATGTTGAAGAGATAGCTGCATTCCGTTGTTTGTTGCAGTGCTGTTCACAATAGTTACGATTTGGAAGCAACCTAAGTGTCCATCAACAGATGAATGAAGAAAGACAATGTGGTGCATATACACAAGGGAGTACCATTCAGCCATAAAAAAGAATGAGATTCAGTCATTTGCAACAACATGGATGGAACTGCAGATAATTATGTTGAGTGAAATGAGCCAGGCACAACCACATATTTTCATTTATTTGTGGGATCTAAAAATCAAAAATATTGAACTCATGGAGGCAGAGAGTAAAAGATGGTTACCAGAGGCTGGCAAGAGTAGTAGGGGATGTGGGGAGGTGGGGATGATTAATGGTTCCAAAAAAATATTTAGAAAGAATGAATAAGACATACTATTTGATAGCACAACAGGCTGACTATAGTCAATAATGACATACTTGCATATTTTTAAAGAACTAAAAGAGTGTACTTGGATTGTTTGAAACATAAAAGGTAATTGATTGAGGGGATGGATACCCCATTCTCCATGATGTGGTTATTTCACATTGCATGCCTGTATCAAAACATCTTATGTACCTCATTCATATATGCACCTACTATATACCCACAAAAAATAAAAATTAAAAAAATGACTTTTTTTTAACTGTAGTTTTAAGCCCACAGAAAAATTGAGCAGAAAGTACAGAGTTCGCACAAGCTCCTTGATCCACACACATACAGCCTCTTCCATTATCAACATCCCATGCCAAAGTGGTACATTTATTATCATCCATGAACCTACATGGACACATCATTACAGTCCAAAATTCGTAGCTTACATTAGGGTTCTCTCTTGGTGTTGTACATTGGATGGATTTTGACCACTGTTTAATGATGTGCATCCACCTTAAGAGCATCATACAGAATAGTTTCACTGCCCTACAAAATCTTCTCTGCTTTAACTATTCATCCTTCCCTCTTGCCTAACCCCTGGCAGTCACTGATCTTTTTATTGTATCCGTAGCTTGGCCTTTTCCAGAATGTCACATAGTTGGAATTACATAGTGTGTAGCCTTGTCTTATCAGCTCCTTTCACTTAGTAATATGCATTTAAGCTTATTCCATGTCTTTTCATGGCTTGATAGCTAATTTCTTCTTAGCACTGAAAAGTAGTTCCATTTTCTAATATAACAGTTGATTTATCCATTCCTCCACTGAAAAATATCTTCATTGCTTCCAAGTTTTGGCAATTATAAGCAAAGCTGTTATAAATATCCATGTGAAGGCTTGTAATTGTAACTTTTTCTTTGATAAAAGTCAGTTAATATGTGAAGATTTATTTGTGACGGAAAATGAATCAAGTCTTTACAAATACAAACCACTAATGTTGAGATATATCTGCCTAAAAAGTCCTTCATAAGCAATGTAGACATTTTCAACCTCTAGATATTCTCAAGTCATTCTTTAACCATGAATTGAAGTTTTGCCAGTTTTCTCAAGGAGTATCCGGCAAGAAAGTTCAAAGTGGTATGTACAAACCACTGGAAAACAATCACAGTAGTTGTATTCTTGTGAAAAAAAAAAAAAGCCAGAGTCATCTCAATTGGATGAAACATTTAAAAATTTAATTTGTCGATTCGAATCATTGTATGGAGAAACTCAAGTCTATGTAATCTCTCTTTCAAGGTCTTCCTGAGTAAAATGTTAGCTACTCGGCCACTTGATCAATGCTTCAGCTACAGATTGACAATTCTATTTCACTCTTTCATCCTTGGTATATTTCCTCTGGGTTTGGAGACCCTCAGAAAAAGCCATGTAACTAAGTGGGACATTCCATCCCCCGGTTGCCAGTCTGAGCAAGAGATTTGCTTCCATTATGCTGCCACCTGTGAATGCAGAATTTGTATTAACTTCACATTTGCTTTTGTAGAATAGCCTTAAAAGATACTTGAACCTAAAATTTAGCATCTAACTGTTATGCTTAAATTCCTGAAGGTAGTGGCACAATAGTCCCCCTTTGTCTTATGGGAATGCTTGCAACTCTAATTGCTTATGTTTTTACCTGACTCCCTGTAGCTCTTCCAGGATAATTTATTGCTGAAAACACTGTTAGTCTCCATAGCTCTTTCAAATGTGGAAGACCTAGGTTCGTAATCTGATACCTAATCCTGGCTTTTTGTTGGCCAATAATTACTCAGTGTTAGAGTTCTTTTCATAAAATCTAACTTCTCTGCACAAGCTAAGCTAAAAGAGATGTTTTGGTATTTGACAGGAAAAAAGAATGATAACCTTTGTCCTTAGTTTCTTTTGATTACACTTAGCCTCTGTCAAAAAGTTACTGAGCCAGGCTGGAAGACCTTGTGATTACAGAGGTTCCTTTCTGCTCAAGAAAAATGTACATTCTAATTGAGACAGCAAGTTTGTAGATAAAGTCAAACCACATTTCCCTGAATGGAATTCTACTCCTCATTTGTACTTTTGAGAAGTCTTCTGAATCTCTCACAGGTAAGCATATATAATTCTGTAATACTAAAAGATTAAGGTGTTAATATCTGTTCAAGCAAAAGCAATATGGAAAATCCTCTAAAAGCGACAATTCTACCAGGAACAATGGAGAAACTAAACTAATTTATAAGGCTAAATGAAACTTTTTTTATTCATAAATATGATTTTTAAGAGTAGGGTATGTTTTGCTCCAGTTTCCATATCTTTCCACTCTACAACAAATTTTCTTTCTTCCAGACTATTGGTATAAAACACACTTGTGTATGAAAATTACTGCCATCCAAAGAGGCAATTCTTACATTCAGTGTTTTCATATTATTCTTGTCTTCACTGGTTTTTAAATGCATTGCAAATACCTTATTACTAATGATTAAGTACATATTTTAAAAATACTTTTAAAAGATTCAAATTATCCCTATAATTTTATTCTACTTGCATTCCAATCTGCTTCACTTGAGTGACAGACAGAAGAATGAAGTTACTTATAACTTTACACAACTTTTGAAATGATTAGAACTGGGCACATCCTGTAACCTGTGTTATAACCAGTACTAAATGACTGTAATCCATGCATTTTATAGTGATTTATTTTTCTTCAAAACTATATTCATTTTTGTCATCAAGTTGTGGATATACCAATGGAAATATTTCCTGTGCGATGCCATGTTTTCGATTATCTCTTTGCCTTCCTTTGATTCAGCATGTCACCTTCTTGTACTTTCTGAGAAACTCGTTTTAAAACTCTTTACCCTCTCAAATGAGTGATGGTCAAGTGTGGAAATATGGTAAAGTCTCTCTTATTAAAAGAAAAATAAAGTCTCGGCAACAACAATGAAAGGATCTTCCTTTAAATCTGTATCTTCTCTCTCTCTCTCCTTATTCTTACTACTCTCTCTCTTCAATATTTTTGAACATTTTGAACAACCTCATTTTATACTTTACTGTTTATTTCTTCACCTCCTTCTTCTCACTGGTCAAAACATTCCAGCCTCGCTTCCATCACTCTCTTGAAATAGATTTTCCTAGGCTCACCAAGGATCATCACATCACTGAACAAAGTGGACACTGCTGAGTCCATGTGTAATATAATCCTTGTCAGTGCTTTGTGTAGTTAATCATTCTCTCGTTCTAAGGACTCTCTTTTCCCTAGGCTTCCATTGCCGCACACACTCCTGAGTTAGCCTTGCCTTTTTTGGTTATATCCTTTCTGTCTCATGTGTTCAGCCTGTCCATTAAATATTTAGAATTCCTCAAGACTGATTTGTAGATTCTTTTTCTCCTATCAAATATCTTCACTGGGAAAATTTCTTTGGTTACTACATATTGCAGATGATTTTCAAATTGATGTCTCCATCCTAGACCCTTTCATAGGTTTGTTATCTCCAATTGGATATCTTCAAAACAAAAATTAAAATATTGTCCCCTCTCTACCACCTACTGGTAATATTCTATCCTCTCCTAGCACAATGGAAGGCCCTACAGTGCAAGTCAGTGATGACTTGACTAATGGACAAGTCCATCTAGTCATGCAAACTGGAAATCCTGATGTCCCCTTTTGCTTAACCATCACACCCACTTCCAATTCATTATAAACTTCTATTTTTACCTTATGAGGCTCTGTTAAATCCATCCTCTATTCTCGATTTCCAAGGCCACCATTCTAACCTAAGTCACTCTTATCCCTGAAAAAAAAAAATCTCTGGCTGATTTTTCTGCCATTTGCTGTAGTCCTCACCTAGTAAGTTCTCCTCACTGCAGACAGATTTAACTTTACATCATGAATCTTGTCATCTTACCCATATTCTTAAAATAATGTAATGCCTGTCTACTGCATTCAGAATAAAAGGCGAACTTTAAGGTGATCTATAGGGTGATGCCTGTTCTGGCCCTTGCCTACATTTTTAGCCCCATCCTATAACTTTTGCCCCTTTGCCAGCTATACTGCACACAATGCACATACATTTCTCTTTTCTGGGAATGCTAATTTATAGTCTTCTTTGTTTTCCCATTTAGATAATAAAGTCATTCCACATTTTATTGTAATGATCCACACTGTGTTGTACACAGATGGCAGAACTTCTTTTGTCTTTATCTGTTGAGATTGATCACTGGGTAATTTAACTACTTTTTTTTTTTTTTTTTAGATCTCCACACAGAGTTTAGGTAGTCAGTTGGATTTTGGCATCATTCATTCATTTTTAAACCCGTATATTTAATAAGCACTGATTAAGCACAAATCAGTCACAATGATTGTGAAGTTCTGACAGCGGAGAAGGAAGTCAGGAGTTGGATCAGGCTGGGAACTTGATCTTGTTAATGGGTTGGAGATGAAGAAGGCATAAAGTGGCACCACCATTCTTTCGTGTTCTGTTTACATCATGGTCTAAACACTCACGTTCTAATCACACACAAAGCAAAAGACTCTCCCTTTCAGCTTGCTTCCTCTATCATGTTATCATCAGGCTTCACCACCATAAATCAACACGATTATCTTCAGAAACTTGAAGAGTGTCACTTTTGGAGAATGTGATTGAGGGGAGCATTTTCTTCTCCCATACGAGCCCCCTGCAAACATTGGAACCAGCTTAAAGCATAAACCAAATAGAATCCCTGCCTTAAAGCATTCACCTTCTATGTCAAATTCACATCTTTTAAAACCCATGCTAAAATCTCATCGATTACACCTTAGGAATGTTTTTTACAACTTTCTGCTCTTCCTATTAATTTAGTGACACTAGCCTTTTCCAAGTCCATATTGTATCTCACCTGCATCTTAACTCCTCCAATTTGTTCTCTTGGCCTACAGTCTCTCCTCTTCAATGTATCCTGCACACTGATGTTATCAGCATTATCTCACTCTATGTCTAATAAAAGATACACTCTTCCTGCCCTGTTCTCTCAGTATATCGTGTCTTTTCACAAACTGTTACCTCTGAACACGATGTTCCCCCTGTCAGAATACTCTCCTTCCTCTTTCTTCTTCACTTGTCAAACTCCTACCCACTCTTCAAGATTGAGTCCAAATGTCACCACCTGTGTGATGCCTTCCCTATATCCCTCAGGCACGATTAGTCATTCCTTCATGATGTTCCCAGAGTATATCATTATTTCTTACGGATAGTCCTGCCATTGAGCTTTTAGTGCTCTTTCATTAGGCTGTGAGCTCTTTAAAGACAAGAGCGCTGTCTTATTCATCATCACGGACAAAGCACCCTGCCTTACACATAGTAGGTACTCTCTCTGTATATACATTGACACAATGTGAAATGGGATGAAACAAGATGACTTCCTCTATGACACATTAAGCATTTATCTACCTTTCCCAAAAAAGAAAAGGATTTTCTCTAAAGTAGAAAATAAAACAAAAATTTCACATAAAAAGTGCAAAGTATCCATCTACAGAGAGCTGATGCAAGCGTTCATTGCTGGGAAACTGTCTCAAGAAGAAAGATCACACACAGGTATTTCTTGTGGAAATGTGGCTGGCTAAGGAGACACCTGCCAAAATGTCTTAGCCAGTTTTCCACTGTGGGAAAATGAAAAGTAAATTTTATCAGGCTCAATTTCAGACAATCATTTGAGCCTTGAATAACAGAGCTGACCAGTAAAACAATTTGTCATTTTTTTTTACTAGCAAATTTAAGTTTTCTTTTAAAAGATGACCAATTTAATCAGACAGTGTTACATCTTTTCAATCAATGAAGAACATATTTCCAGTGACAAATATGACATAGTCCTCAGTGAATGGAACTCTAGCCACACTGCAAGCCTTAGTAAAAAGGTAATACAAACTTACAAAATGGCATAGCATTATACACAATGATTTCATATTGAAAGTTCCCTTTATGAGTGGGAAAAAAATGTTAAAAGTGGTTTGTTGAAGGTCTCTTTTCCAGTCAGGACTAGAACTTGGTGCTTTTAATTTTAAGCACCAGGCTTCTCTTTTAGATGTTTATAGTGAGTCCCCAAAACGTAGAACACTGATATTGCAATGACTAGAGTTAAAATATCATTTCTAATTAATGATTTTTTAAAATATAGAAACATGGACAATATATAAGTAACATATTTCATATAAACCATTCATGAAATTTCTTTTATCATAAACTACTTAAAAGTTTTATTTGGGGCTATTACTTATACGTGTATAAAACCCTTTTATAAAAGCAGCAGATATAATTTAACTTAAGAATATTATAAAATAGTTGTCCTAAAAAATTTTCCAATACAGCATACAGCCTTTAAAAAAAAAAAGCATTATTCCTTCGATTCATTATATTTCCAATGATCATTCTTCTGTTTGGCTCCAACACAAACATTAGGGTTATTATGGGAAAAATTAGAATAAAAGCTCTGAGTTGAGAAATACATTTGATGTTTGTACCTTGAAGGCTAGCTTCCATTTCCTTTATCTTTTCTGGACCTGTCATAGGAAATCTTTGGCCCAATAACACCTCTTGTTTCCCAAATCATCTTGAGAGTGCAAATTTTACTTTACTTACTTTTGCTTTCTAAAGTTAGTCCTGTATGAACAATCATGAGTGTAAATTAATTACATAAATTTGTCTGTGGTCTAAAAGACAGAATTATTCACCTTTGAAGCTGTCCATATTTGCAGTGTTCTAGAAAGTTAGATCTTTTATTGAATCTATTCTCTCCTCAGAGCAAAGTAAACCAGCTCACTAAAAGGTGTGCTGATTGTCCTTTATTCAAAATGAATCCACGCATTTTCAGCTGATTGAAAATATTTTGGTGGTTTCTATCTTCTAAACCAAATGCCTCTCTACTGTCAATACTGTGAGTTTTCTCTTTTCTATATATGACAGTAATAACATTAAAGCTGTTTCTCAAGGGTGCATGGAGATAGTTATCCTTCATATAAACCAGAATACATCCTATTACTGCTGGAAAGCACAAACTATTTAACCACATGCCTCCTTACTGATTTGCTTTCTTTCCAGTTTCTTCTCTAGCTAATTCATCATAGATCTCCTAAAATGTTACTTTTCACGTGTTATACCCTGCCACAAAAACTTTATGCAATGCTCAGTTTATGTATAATCAAGATAAATGTCTAAGTTTGGCTTTGCAAGCTCTACAGTAGGCATGATTTCTTGTGCATTGCCCTATGCTTACCTGAATTCCTAGGGATAGAAATGGCAAATTTAAAATCTGGTTATTATTATTCATGCAGATATGTTTAAATTAAGAATCTGTACTACAGGCCAGGCCCAGTGGCTCACGCCTGTAATCCGAGCACTTTGGGAGCCTGAGGCAGAAGTTTGAAACACCTAAGGTCAGGAGTTCAAGACCAGCTTGGCCAACATGGTGAAACCTCGTCTCTACTAAAAATACAAAATTTAGCTGGGCTTAATGGTGCCCACCTGTAATCTCAGTTACCCGGGAGGCTGAGACAGGAGAATTGCTGGAATCCATGAGGTGGAGGCTGCAGTGAGCCAGGATTTCATCACTGCACTCCATCCTGGACGAGAGAAGGAGACTCTATCTCAAAACAAATAAGCAAACAAAAAAACATGTTTAGAATCTGTATTACAGATACCAACATTCTTCATTTACTATTTGCATATAAACAAAATCACATCTTCTCTGAAGCAATGATAATGCCTTACAGATTAGATACAATGATGATTCTGAGCAATTTAAGATAGCAATCATTTAGACCAGCTTAGACTTGACTATTCTTTGGAATCAGTTTCTTAGCAAAGAAATTGTCAAGGATACAATCTAATTGTATAAATGTTCAGTTTGTGCCTTAAAAGTATGGCGCTACCATGTAATGTCGTGCTTGTTGCTTATTGCCCAATGGCAGGGAGCATCATTCACACATATTAGAGGAATGTGGCTTCCTTTGGGGTGGTGTGATTTGTTATCTGCACACCTGTTCTTAGTAGTTTCTATATTCTAGTTGTGTGCAGTGTCTAATATATATGCATTAAGTACATTCTGTTGATCCCACTGTTAATAATTTCAGTAGATTTACTGGAATTTTTGTTTAATTGTTCATTAATTACCCAGAAAGCTGTGTTAAAACTCTCCAACATGATTTGTCTATTTCTTTCTGTAATTTTATCAATTTTTGGCTTATTTATTTTTTAAGCTATATTATTAAGAGCTTACCAATTTAAACTTGTATCTTTCTGGTGAATGGGGTGTTTCTAATTATGAAGTGATTTTCCTTTTATTTAAATAACTACTGTTTTGATAAAGTATATTTCGTTCAGTATTAACATAGTCTACGAGCTTTCTCTTAGTTATTATTTACATGGTAAGATATTCCCCATATTTTACTTTCAGTCTTTCAGCAACTTATATTATACATAATCTTCTTATAACCAGAATTAAGAGTTTGAATTTATTTTCAGTCCAATTAAAAAATTTCTTAATTTTAAACAAAATGCTTTTCACTTCCAGTTACTGTAATGTCTAATACATTTGGGTTTGTATCTATATGTTATTCTGTTTCTTGTTTGTAGGTTTTTCATTTCCTTTCTTGCTTTTTCATCTTTCTTTTGTTTTCCAGGTGTATCATTTCGTCATTATTATCCCATTTTTTCTATCATTGTTTAGAATTTATTCACTTGCTAGTGATTCAGTGATACTTTAGAAATTATGACATATATAATTGATTTCCTTGAATAATATGACAACTTGGGGCACTATCATGCCATTTACCTTCACTCCTGACCTACTACTGTGAGTTCTAATGCTGCAATTTTTTAACCTGCAAAACAACATTGTTTCGTGTAGTTCATGCACCTTTTGTTTAGCCCACATATTTAGAATGTACTTCAACTGTATTTTTTCTTACCTCTCGGATTCATTTTATGGAACTACTTTCTTTACACCTAGAGTGCATCTGTTATAATTTTATATAGTGGTAAAATTCTTCAGTTTTTGCTTTTCTGAAAATGTCTATTCCGACTTCAATTTTGCAGGAGTAATTCTTAAGATATATAATTCTAATTTAGTAATTATTTTCTTTCAGACTCTTGGAGATTTTATTTTGCTGTATTCTGGCTTCCAACTCTTACTGTTGTGAAATAAGCTCTAAATTGAACTGCGGTTCCTTCAAAGAAAATTCTTCTGCTATGACTGCTTTAAGAGCTTCTTTTGGTATCTGGTATTCTGAAATTTAATTATCATATGTCTAGGTATGGATGTTGATTTATGTCATACGTGGAATTTGTTAGAAGTCTTGAACCTGTGAATTCTATTCTTTTATCAGTTCTTGAAAACAGCCATAATCTTTTTTCTCTGTTCCATTCTCTATCTTAGTTCCTTCTGAAATGCAACTAAAAATATTTTAGAGCATCTCAATCTTAATCTCCCACTTCCTTCATTTTATTGCTGTCTATATTAACTCAATTAACTAATTCCTTCTTCAGCCATGTCTAATCTCCTATTTTGTACCTTCTATGGAGTTTTTATTTGAGATTTTAAAAGTTTTTATTTCTGGAAATTCTAGTGGTTTGATAAATTTTAAATAATTTTCTGGGGCTGGGTGTGGTGGCTCATGCCTGTAATCCCAGCACTTTGGGAAGCCAAGGCAGGGGGATCATCTGAGGTCAGGAGTTCGAGACCAGACTGGTAAACATGGTGAAACCCTCTCTCTACAAAAAAAACACAAAAATTAGCCAGGCAAGGTGGTGCACAGCTGTAATTCCAGCTACTCAGGAAGATGAGGCAGGAGAATTGCTTGAACCCGGGAGGCAGAGGTTGAAGTGATCCGGGATCATGCCACTGCACTCCAGTCTGGGCAACAAGAGTGAAACTCTGTCTTAAGAAAAGAAAAAAAAAAAAGAAGACTTATATAAATTTATTATTGCTTTTATATGTTTAAACTCAGTAAACACATTGATGTCATCATCTGTGCATAACTATGTGAAACATATTTGGGTCTGTTTCTGCTTATTTTATTTATGGTGTATGTTTATTTTGTGTGTTTGAGTTTCTTATTTTTCTTCAATACATTTATGAGACTACCTATAAGCCTAGTAAGTTAGAGAGATTATTTAGGTTTACTTTTTCAAGTGGCTAGAGCCACTAGTGGTTCTTCCTTCGCCTTAAAGAGACTTTTTTTTTTTTTTTTTGGACCATGCAGGTAACATTGATTTGAGTTGCAGTTCAGCCTGTTGGCTGCAGATCCCAGGGATAGGTATATTTGTTGTGTTCTTTCATCTGGCTTCATTGAGTGTCAGGGCAATTTTTCTTGCGTTTTGTTATGACTTGGCAGAGGCAGGGTGATAGTTGACTGCTATTATAGCCTTTGGAGTCTCGACTTTATATAACTAGTGTCCATAAAGGCTAAGGGCTTTCCGTGTTGACATAATCACCAAAAGAATTAAGTATACACTCTTTAGTAAAAGTTTATTCAGTGTTCTCTCTACCTGTAGCTTTGCATCTTCACTTACATTTGTTCCTAATCATTAATTTTTTATTTTTATTATTATTGTTTTTGAGACAGAGTCTTGCTCTGTTACCCAGGCTGAAGTGCAGTGGTGCAATCTTGGCTCACTGCAACCTCCACCTCCCGGGTTCAAGCAATACTTCTGCTTCAACCTCCCTAGTAGCTGGGACTACAGACATGTACCACTATGCCTAATTAATTTTTATTTTTTATTTTTTTTTTGTATAGATGGGGTTATATACCACGTTGGCCAGGCTGGTCTCCAGCTCCTGACCTCAAGTGATCCACCCACCTCAGCCTCCCAAATAATTCTTATATTAACTTAGAGCACTTTCCCACCTGAAAAGTCTGTAATTCCATATTGAACTGTGAATTTGGCTGTGAACTTCTACTTGCAAAAAGTGTGGGAACTTGGGCTCTAAGCATTGAAGAGGACATGGCCGTTCTTTTAGTAGAATGACAATTTTATATTTTTATGTTTTTCAATATTCTAGTTATTCATGTCTTAATTTTCCACATAGTCACCAAGGACCTCAAGGTGAAAAGTTTTCTCTTAAATCTCTGTTCTCATCAGTAGACTGCCTGGTGCCTAGCAAATATGTATTTTGGTTTATTGGAATTTTGCAGTCTTAATTTCCTAAAGATATATTTTCATTCCTTGAGAAAGTGAAGACACCAGAGTCAATCTCAAAAAGTTCCAAATACATCAGAAAAGATACACTTTTAACATTGGTTCTGAATTTTTCTCTAATACTTAGAAAGGATTCATCTGAATCTTTTTTAATTTCCACTTTGTGAGTGTAACCCATGCTTATATTTTTATGTCCCTCCTCTATGTATCCCACTCAACCCTGCAGTGAAATCCAAAACACACACACACACACACACACACGCACACACACGCACACACACACACACACACACACGCACACACACGCACACACACACGCACACACACACACACACACACGCACACACACACACACACACACACGCACACACCCACACACGCACACACGCTCACACACACGCACACACATGCACACGCCCACACACACACACACGCGCGCACACACACACACACGCGCACACACACACGCACACACGCGCACACACGCACGCACACACACACACGCACGCACACACGCACGCACACACACACGCACACGCACACACACGCACACACACGCACCCACGCACACACACACCCGCACCACACACACACACACAGCGCACACACACGCACACACACACACACACACGCACACGCACACAC
>NW_016805666.1:5545421-5553312 GCF_001698545.2 Rhinopithecus bieti
CACACACACACACACACACACACACACACACACACACACACACACACACACGTATACACAAAAACATAAAACCAAACTATTTTCTGCTTAAAATCAGAAGAATCCTATCTGGGTCAACTTTGTTGTTTCAGAGATCATGAACATTTCCGGAATGTGAAAATGTAGAGGAAAGGCAGCATAGGTAAGCAGACTGGAGTTTAGGGACTTAAAATTTTAATGTCAGTTATTTGTGTCCCCTAAGATAAATGACTAATCTGCCTCTATTAGCAGGGAATTGAAATACCATAGGGTGTTTTAGGAATAATGAATAAAATTTGGTAAGTAACTTATTTTTGCAAGTATTCTATAAACCCTGAACTATATAGATCATCTGAATAATATACTTAATATGCATGTCATAGTATGCCCTAAATAATTTTATCAATTTATAATTTTTGTTTTCTAGCCAAATAAAACTTGATAAAAATTGCCACTGGGTATACGGCCTACTACAGAAGAGTCTCATGGTAGAGAACATTTGTGAAAATTACTAGGTTGAATGGTATTAACTTTCAGAAGTTGGGAGAAAAGTCTGACCTTAGAAAAACTTATCCTAATAGAATATTTAGAGGGATGCTCCATGGGGTTCAGTAAAAATCAATACCAAACTCCACTGCAATTCCTTTATCCCCAGTGGCAACCTATTTCCAAATGTGAGAGAAAGACAGAATAATCCAGTTACCCAATGATTGCACTGTTCTGAATTCTCAAGAAACACTTAAATATATTTATATTTTACCTTGCTTTAGAGCTTTTAATCCATCTTGAGTACTAATGACCCTTAATGCAGTATAAGAGGATGTAACATCTTGGCTTCTTAGCAACAAAAAGTCGCTAGTAAATTTAGTCTCTAAAAGATTGTCTATTTTTGAGAAGTAAAAAAGGTCAATTTAACTTACTTAAAATTTGATTAGATATAAATTAACTTATGTGCTCTGTCACTTTTTTGTGAAACGTTTTATTTTCAGAATCGAAGAAAAGTAATAATAATAAAACATGTCTTAAAATCTTGTACCATAATAATTATCAGATCCTCAGATAATGGATTAATGCGGAGAGTATATGAGGTGCTATTCTGAATGAAAGTTTAGAACTTGTAGATGTATTGATGTTTCCTTCCTCTTTCTTTTCTTTTAATTTTATCCAGATTAGTCCAATAATCAAAGAACCTGGGTCAGTTAAATGTCTAACTTTATTCCCCACTCAGATTCAATAAATCAAATGTGTGTGGCCTTGTACAAACCACTGGGAGGGAGACATAAACAAACTCTGGCCTTGACTCCAAGTATGATAGAAAGAAAGGACACGGATACAATGACTTACACAGATCAAAAAATGACCAAGACTGCAAAAAAAGGTTCTGCAAATATCTGGAGAGTTGAGTGATGACAGCATGCTTCTAAGGGTGTCATAACAGTGGTTTCAAACATTTAAAAAACCCCAGAAAGATAGAACAGACAGTGCTCTGTAAGTACAATATGTAACACAAAAATCCCCACAACTGAAAAAATGCAGTTGGGAAAGACAATGTATGTCCTCTGGTTTTGAGTGGAAGGTGGTGCCTGGTGAAAAATGATTACATAACAAGCCAAAATGAGACGTGTCTTTATTACTCTAATAAGTTGATGAAGGTGATTTCTCTTCTGGCCTTCAAATTCCAATTCTCAATTTTTAAAGAAGTAATGTCTGTGGACTTCAACTCACTAGAAGGTAAGATGGCAATCAAAATAGGCTTACTCTTTCTTTTTTTAAGGGTAGCCTTGATGGAGAATATAATCCATTCTTTCACTGTTCAAGATTTTCTTCACCAAAACTAGGGAAGTTCTTATTTTAGTATCAATCAAAACATTAAATAAAAATAGTCAGTACTGTAGAGCTCAGACATCTCCCATGAGAAAACCGTTAGAAAGTGAAAGCACCCAGGAGTGTCTGCTGTAGGATTCAGGTTAGGCATTGGCATCAGAGAGAGGAAGGTTTGTAAACGACTTGCACGGGGCAGACTTTTCAGGGAAAGCCTATACTTGGGGGATGACAACATTCAAACGGGTCTCCTTTTACTTTGCAACAACCTGAGACTGCCTGAGAAACCAGTGTCTATCATGTCTTCTCTGTGAAAGCGTAACAATATGCGGGATTTATCTGTATTGCAGGGCACAAAGAGACAGTGAGAAGCTTACCAGGAGGTAACTGCCAGAAACAAACTTCACAAGAATATTGTGAGTATAATGAAAAGGCCGTCGGACTTGGATTGAAAAACAAAATACACGTAAATGGCAATCTGTTTAAGTTTGGATGACAGATCTGGCCTTAGCTATGTGACCTTGAGCCAACTCCGAATCCTTCCGGCTTCAGTTTCCTTCTCCTTCAAGTGGGGATAATAATGTCTGCCAAATCTATTTCAAAGGGTATTGTGAAGGTCAGAAAAGATAATCGGTGTGGAATGATTCGAAAATCATCACTTGCTAAAATGAATAATTATGTTATTGTGATTTCAATGGGGTCTTATATGTGAATCTACAGAATTACCTTACTTGCATGATTGTGATGTGGGCAAATTTCTTAAATTATCATTCTTCAGTTTCCTTATTGGGAAAATTAGAATAATAGTCTCTACTTCTAAGGTTGTTATGAGAATTATATGAATTAAAAATTATACAATACTTGAACAATACTGTTTATATAATATGCCCCATTTAAGTATCTGTTTAATTAATTATTTATCAACCTACAAATATTTTGAACAGGATTTCAAATATTGAAAGAATCTAAGAAACTAGAAAAACAATGTTTAAAATGCAGATTAGGCTTCTTGGATGAGAAATACCTGGGGAATTTTTGGCTTTTGTATATTTCCAGGAATCACCACAGACCAAATAAGTCAAGATTCCTTGAGGCTAGGACCTTGGGAATCTACATTTTGTTTTATTTCTCGGGTAGTTCTTATTGCCAGCAAAGTTCTAGAACCATTGACCTAGAACTATTTTGAACTTTTATCCACTCACAATTGGCATGGTTTGAATCTGTGTCCCCACCAAATGTCCCGTGGAATTGTAATCCCCAGTGCTGGAGGTGGAGCCCAGGGGGAGGTAATTTGATCATGGGGGCAGTTTCTCATGAATGGTTTAGCATCATTGCCTTGGTGCTGTTCACATGATAGTGAGTGAGTTATCACAAAATCTGTTTTCTGTTGTTGTTTTTTTTAAGTGTGTAGTATCTCCCCTTTATCTCTCTTTCGCCTGCTCCCAGCCATGTAAAGTGCTGGCTACCCCTTCACCTTCCGCTGTGATTGTAAGTTTCCTGGGGCCTCCCCAGAAGCCAAGTAGATGCCAGCATCATGCTTCCTGTACAGCCTGCAGAGCCAAGAGCCAATTAAACTTCTTTTCTTATAAATTACTCAGTCTCGGGTATTTCTTTATAACAGTGTGAGAATGGACTAATACAACAAACACGCATTTTTTTTCCTGCTGAAAATGCATTGAGACTATTGATGGATTGATTTGACAAATATTTAAAATGTACAGATTATATGGCAATCACAATTCTAAATGCTTTGATATTTTGATTTATTCTTCACTTGTCAGTTATGCTTTCATGTCATAAGTAATTAAGCTATATGAAAGAGTTATAGCCTCTGTACAGAGACCAGTGTAGGTGTATTAAAGGCAGAAAAAAACAGAATGAGGCAAATTTGAGCTAAGGAGTAAAAGTCTTATAAAGAGAAATGGTGCAATAGTGTGCAGGTAAACAGGCTCTTCAAAAACAAAGTTCTGATCTGTGCTGTTTTCCAATTTCTATGATAAAATATGCCCAGCAAAGCCAGTTTTAGCTACTCAAAGCTTTTCAACTAACTGGTAAATTCTGAATATTTAACAATTGTCTCTCACTAGTTAGTCTCTGGCTTCATGGAATGTTCCTTCATGAATAAAAATGTACCATTATATAAACTAAGAACAAGAATAACTATTGCAAGGGATATTATTTTAAAATGTCAGGAGGGTGTAGAAGAAAGAACTTTCAGTTATAATTGAGGTGTTCACAGGACAAGATAGGCAGGAAGCCCAGGATTTGCCTCTATTATTTCCAGGGTTCCTCCACAGCTTAATTTTACCTCTTTATCTTTATAACTCTCATTCCTTTCATTTCTTTTTTTCATTTATTAATTTTTAGGCTCCTGTTTTTGTTTTGGGTTTTGGGGTTTTTTTGTTTTGTTTTGTTTTGTTTTTAACATTTAATGGAGGTGACCACATTGAATCATTGACTACAAGAGCATATTTTAATTCAGTGACAGTGCATCCAAAGGCCCTACAAAAATATTTGTTATGAAAATGTGAAGAGAATTTGCCTGGAATATATAACCAAAGTGATTCAACATTTCATTTTAGTAGATTCACTTTCTTCCAGATACACTCACCAGTATTCACAGAAGCAAAATGTCCCTGATATCTAGCATTTCTGGACTGTCATATGCTCCTGCTCTCTTTCATGTTAAAATGTAAGAAAGAGCCACCTTCATGGCCAGTTCATACAAAATAACCCATACAAAGGTTTCACTAAATTCCCATCACATCACCAAAACTAAGTAGTGCATATAGAACCATGTTCACAAAACCAGTCAAATTTCCCAGTAAGATTTCAAGACATACTAGTACTTATTTCCCATGTTTGCAATGCCTTGTAAGAATATGCCTGTTCAAATGTATTCCATACCTAAAAATAAGGTAAAATACATATGTCATTTGATCTTTTAGACTTAAAGAATCATCTCACTTGCTCCCTTACTCTCTTACCATGCTCTTAGTAACAGAAATGTATGTACTAAAATCAATACTTTTAGTACTGAAGGCTAATTTCCAATTAGAATGCCCTTTCATTTTCAATCCGGCAAATATGAGGGAAATTGGAGGAAATACAGAGACATTTCAATTCTGAAATCTGCCATTTTAAAGCATCAACAATGATGTGAATTTTAAATCAGTGTTCCAGGCAAATTCTCTTCACATTTTCATAATAAATATTTTTGTAAGGCCTTTAGAAAACTTCCAGCCCATCTGTTTCTACTCGGTTTTTATCAGCCATGATTTCCTGTAAAATGTATCACAAGCCTGACTGTCTATCTGAAAGGGGCACATTTAATGTAAATACTATATAATATAGAAATTAATAACTTCAGTTGTCTTTATAGTTTATTAAAATGACTTAATGTCTCATTTATCAATACAAGCAACATTTTGATTTGTTTGTTTTTTAGGATCCTTTATTAGGTATTAGAAACCTGTACTGTTGAAATGTAGAATATTTCAGAAAACTAGCTCACATTTTGGTATGATTAGATGTACAATATTGATCCTTTCAGGCTAATACTCAGATTCTTTTATTCTTAGTCAGAAACCATAGCTTAATAACTAGACCTGAACACCACACCAAGATTTAATAAAACAGCAGAAACAAAGATCGTGAAGTAAAATTGTTCATAATCTTTCCCTAATTAATCTGGGTCAGGTCTTTCTCCATTGTTCCTACCTGTTCTCTCATTTAAACTTCAATAGTTTTCATGTCAATGATTGGGATTACTTCCTACAGATCGTCTGTCTCCATATTCTCCTCCCCTTAAGCCCACATAACACCCCCACGTGAGGCTAAAACACAGATTTTGGTCATGTTTTTCCAGACACAAATGACTTCAAACTCTTCCATTTGGCAACAGAGCAAGGTTCCATCTCTCTGACCTGATTTTAATGTCACCACTTTATTCTAGACCGGATTAGTAAAAATTCTGTAAACATTTCCTTTACTTAACAGTTGTTAGTGCCTTTTCCTAACCAGAAATGCTTGCTCCTGATCTCCCTTATCTTGTCAACTCCTCCATTTTTACGTAGTGAAATCCTACCTAATTTGCAAATGATTATTCCAGTACTTCCATGACACCTTTGTAGATGCTTCTCCATTCCTTACAACATATGTTATATTTTACCTTACATGACATCAGCTTATTTTTACTTCTCTCACACTATGTGGAGTATTTTGTGTTATGGTTATTTGTGTTGTAAACTAGGAAACTCTGGAGGACAGAAATCTGCCTTCATTGTTTTTGTATAAAACACAATGCCATGAAGCATAGTGTTCGTTTATGTATTTGTCTGTTAAAGGTGAGTTGAGAACTTTTAGAGTCAGCTACAGTGCCAGGCCATGGGAGCAGAAAGGGCAAGTTGCCAAAGTAATAAGAATTCATTGGCTCTATAGTCATCTAGTCATAGTCCCAAATTCTGATCCCACTACTTTCTATGTGTTTGTTTTAGGCCTCCCTCTTCGAGGCTTTAGATAGGGGTTTGGAAAAACAGCAACCTCAAAATGTCCAAATGTGTTGAAATGTTGTTTGACTGGATGTGGTGGTGTTTCATGCCTGTAATCCCAGCACTTTGGGAGGCTGAGGCGGACGAATCACGAGGTCAAGAGTTCGAGACTATCCTGGCTAACACCATGAAACCCCATCTCTACTAAAAGCACAAAAAATTAGCCAGGCATAGTGGTGTGTGCCTGTAGGCCCAGCTACTCAGGAGGCTGAGGCAGGAGAATTGTTTGAACCTGGGAGACGGAGGTTAAAGTGAGCCAAGATCGCATCACTGCACTTCAGTCTGGCTGGGTGACAGAGCAAGACTCGTCTAAAAAAAAAAAGAAAAGAAAAGAAAAAGAAATATTCAATTTACAAATGTCTAGTATCTACTATTTGGTAACTACACATAGGCTGTTTTTTCATTGTTCTTTTTTTTAATCTATTTAGATTTTATACATCTTGTCAGTGAAGGCAAAGACAAAGGCGAAGCTAGAAAGTAAAGTGACAACTGCCGTAACAGACATAGGTACAACCTGATTTGGAATCAGAAAAAATTGAATTTTTAAATTCTGATCTGGAATAGTGAAAGTTTTACACTGAGTTACATATAAGCCATATAATAACAATAAGGCTAAGCTCATGACATGGATAGAAGGTAGGGTGGAGACTTAATGTTCAAGCTCAAGGAAACTTGAACATTAACTTGAACAAGCTAATGTGGAAATAATAAGGACATTTTAGAGGACTGCAATCAATTATTTACATCTAGAATAGAGTTCTAGAACTTTGATGGACGGGGAAGGCTCAGAGGATAGAAATAGCCAGGCCATGGAAGGTAAGGACCAGCACTTCATATGCACCTGTTTGCTTGAGGGATAAGTTCCTTTTTGCACACTTTCTAAGTTATTTTAAATTACAAATTAAAAAATCAAAATTCAAACACAAAAAAATATAAAACGAGAACTGAGTTAATATCTCACATGCACAGACTACTCAGAAGTAACCACTATTATCAGTGAAATACGTTTTTTTGTTGTTGTTGTTTTGTGATGGGAGCTTGCTCTGTTGCCGAGGCTGGAGTGCAGTGGCACAATCATAGCTCACTGCAACCTCTGCCTCCTGGGTTCAAGCGATTCTCCCACCTCAGCCTCCCAAGTAGCTGGGATTACAGGTGCCCACCACCACACCCAGCTAATTTTTGTATCTTTTAGTAGAGATGGGGTTTTACCTTGTTGGTCAGGCTGGTCTCGAACTCTGGACCTCGAATGATCTGCCCGCCTTGGCCTCCCAAAGTGTTGAGATTACAGGTGTAATCTCACCACATGTGGCCATCAATGTAATATGTTTAATACCAGAACGTTACTAAGTGTATGTGTGTGCGTATGTGTGTGTGTGTGGGTGTGTATGTGTGTATGGGTGTGTGTATACGTGTGTGTGTGGGTGTGTATGTGTGTATGGGTGTGTGTATGTGTGTGTGTGTGGCTGTGTATGTGTGTATGGGTGTGTGTATGTGTGTGTGTG
>NW_016805666.1:5560541-5581964 GCF_001698545.2 Rhinopithecus bieti
ACACGTATGTTTATTGCGGCACTATTCACAATAGCAAAGACTTGGAATCAACCCAAATGTCCATCTGTGACAGACTGGATTAAGAAAATGTGGCACATATACACCATGGAATACTATGCAGCCATAAAAAAGGATGAGTTTGCGTCCTTTGTAGGGACATGGATGCAGCTGGAAACCATCATTCTTAGCAAACTATCACAAGAACAGAAAACCAAACACCGCATGTTCTCACTCATATGTGGGAACTGAACAATGAGATCACTTGGACTCGGGAAGGGGAACATCACACACTGGGGCCTATCATGGGGAGGGGGTAGGGGGAAGGGATTGCATTGGGAGTTATACCTGATATAAATGACGAATTGATGGGTGCTGACAAGTTGATTGGTGCAGCACACCAACATGGCACAAGTATACATATGTAACAAACCTGCACGTTATGCACATGTACCCTAGAACTTAAAGTATAATAATAATTAAAAAAAAGAAAAGAAAATATATACAGTTAAGCTTCATAAATGTGTAATTAGAAACTCTACATACCAATGCTTTTGTATTTTTGATATCAGTTTCTGGGAAATTATATTACATTCTCTCAATATAAAAAAAATAAAGTTTCACAGAGATCATCTATACTAGCATATTTCTTAAAATCTACCTCATTCTTTCTAAATAAGTTTATATTACACATATTTAATAATCTAGTGGTTTCTTATCTGTCAACATTTTAAGGTATTTAACATTTTTCACTATTACCAAATGCTTCAATATCAATTTATATGTATGTATGCATGAAGATATCCGTCTTTGCACTCATGTCAGTATCATTGTAACAGGAATTTCGAGATTTAGGTGGTCAAAGTTTATTGGATTAAAGTAGCTGGATATAACAGATAACATCAAAATGCTCTCCGAAATGTTATTTACATGCTATCTACTATCTGTGCCTATTTGCATACATTCGGGCTTAATTTTACTTTTTCATTTAATTGTGAGTTCAATATTTTGTCTTCACATTCTAACACATTTTCAAAACTGGTCCATATCCTATGCAAACTTTCATGTAAAATTGTCTCTTTGTTTTGTCCTCACTGACTTTGGCATAATTTTATTAAGGATTTGTCTGCTCTAACATTATATATATTTTCACTGTGGTTCTCTTTGGTCCTTCAAATTTTACTATTGTATCATTTACTTTATATGACTTTTGTTTTTCCTTTCTCCACAAAGAGAAATCTATCAAAATGTAGCCTTATATTTTCTGAGTTTCATACGTTGTTTAAGATTTTTCCAATTTTAAGGTTATCAAACTATTCTCTCATATACCTGAAACATAAAAGCATCTTAAAATTTTGTTTCACTCTTTCTTACTGAGACAACTGAATAGACAAAATGTACAATATGCAGAGTAAAAGTGCCATTTTCAATGACAGTAGCAAATATTGACTCCTTCTAACTACAACCTGTAATGGACAATTTTCAAACACAGTGGATGTGGGTCCGACCGTTTAAAAGGAAGAGATAAAGAATGGGCATGTTATGTAGATTGCATGGGGCACATTCAGAAGCATGTACTATAGTTTTGTTGCCCAACTAGTGATGTCTTAATTGAAACAGCAGGGTCTGGAAAGCATACATGGGTGTGAAAATCCCAAGGGCCACATTCTACATTGATGATTGGCAGAGACAAGGCACTATAAACTAAACTGCTCCGACAAGCAGTTTTGGCAAAACAGCAGAATTGTGACAGTGTAGAGGGAAAACAATGGATTTGATTAGCTTTGCTGTTACTAATGACAGTCAACTCAAGAGAAATACACAATCGCATTTTAATAAAACTGACATATGGGCTGTGATGGTTAATATTAGGTGTCAACTTGATTGGATTGAAGGATGCCTACATGGATGGCAAAGTATTGTTTCTGGGTGACTCTGTGAGGGTGCTGGCAGAGGGGATTAGTATTTGTTTCAGTGGACAGAGAGAGGAAGACTTACCCTCAGTGTGGGTGGGCACCATCCAACAGTTCCCAGAGTGGTTGGACAATCTAGGGGAAGAAAGTGGGGTAAGCTTTGCCTGCTGAGTCTTTCGGCTTTCATCTTTCTCCCATGATAATACTTCTTTCCACTTCTCCTACCCTTGCACATCAGACTCTGGGTTCTTTGGCCTTTGGACTCTTGGACTTACACCATTGGTTTGCTGGGGGCTCTCGGGCCTTTGGCCACAGACTAAAGACTGCACTGTCGGCTTCCCTGCTTTTGAGACTTTTGGCTTCGGACTGAGCCGCTACTGGCTTCCTTCTTCCCCAGTTCGCAGACGGCCTGTAGTGGGACTTCACCTTGTGCTCATGTGATCCCGTTCTCCCTAATAAACTCCTTTTCATATATCTATCCTATTAGTTCTGTCCCACTGGAGAACCCTGACTACTACATGGGCCTTAGAAGAAGAAAAGGCTCCTACTTACCTAAAAGGCGGGACTACTGAATACTGAAACATCAAACAAAGGCAAAGACATTGACAGGATTGTGAGAGAACAGATGGCCAGGATAAGCAGCTCCCATTAAAAGATGAGAAGTAATCATAAATGAAAAACTATGGCATTAATGCATATTGAATCTAAAGATACAATAAAATTAGGTAACAAAATCATAATATCAGATTAGAACAATTAAGCTACCATATGGAAAAATTAAAATAAAAGACCCAAAACAAACGAAAAAGACCCTGTCTGAAAAAATAGCTCAGAAAATAGATACAAAGAAAACTGATGTAAGAGCTTCATAGTTTGAGTACCGTCTTTTGAGTAGCCCCTAGAAGAATTTATGTAGGATCAAAAAGATCACTTCTGTGAACATTCAGTGAAACTATGTGAACATTGTCTGTGATTTTGCATAAGGATTTTAAACAATTTTTTCATTCTATTTTCATGTCAGTTCCATGAATTAAATTATAATATTTTCTATTTTACTGATGTATTAAAATTTATTACAAAATATTTTGGTGCTTTTTTATTTTATTTTTATTTTTTTTATTTTTTTTATTTTTTTTATTTTTTTTTTTGAGACGGAGTCTTGCTCTGTCGCCCGGGCTGGAGTGCAGTGGCCGGATCTCAGCTCACTGCAAGCTCCGCCTCCCGGGTTTACGCCATTCTCCTGCCTCAGCCTCCCGAGTAGCTGGGACTACAGGCGCCCGCCACCTCGCCCGGCTAGTTTTTTGTATTTTTTTAGTAGAGACGGGGTTTCACCATGTTAGCCAGGATGGTCTCGATCTCCTGACCTCGTGATCCACCCGTCTCAGCCTCCCAAAGTGCTGGGATTACAGGCTTGAGCCACCGCGCCCGGCCTGGTGCTTTTTTAAAAAAGATTGTAAAGATATAATCGACATAAACTACACATTTTTAAAGAATAAAATGTGCTAATTTTATCAAACAGTCATTCGATTTTTTTCTTACGTCAATTTGATAAGTTAATTAGAGTTTTTTAATTTCACTGATATTTTAAAGTTTATTCCAAGAGATTTGATTTTTTTTAAGAAAACAGATTTTAAGGTAGAATTGACACATAATAAACTGCACATTTTAACACAAAAGTTTTATAATTTTGACATATGTGTAAGACCGTCACCACAGTAAAGATAACGAATATTACATCCATCATCTCAAAAGATTCCTTAGACCCCTTAGTAACAGTTTTTTTTACTGTCACACCGAGTAGTATCCCTTTTCCAAGCAACTACTGACCTGCTTTCTGACATTAGAGATCATTTTAATTTTCTAAAAGTTTATATAAATGGAATAATGCATAATCTTTTTTGTCAGTGACCTTTACACCAGCACCATCATCCATATTGTAGCATCAATAGTCTATTCCTTTGGTTTGTTTCTTTGTTTGGGGGGATATAATATAATTTGTTAACCCAGTAAACTTTTATGGACATTTGTTTGGTTTCAGTTTGGGGATGTTTACAAACAAAACTGCTATGCATACATCTTTGTGTGTATATCAGCTTTCATTTCTCTTAGGTAAATATTTAGAAGTGGAACAGCAGGATCAAATGATAGGCATATGTTTAACTTTTTGAAAACCTTTCAAACTGTTTTCCAAAATGTATCATTTACAGTCTTGAAGCAGAGCATGAGAATTTCAGCTCCCTTCTATCCTTTTCAATATTTTGTAAGATCGGTCTTTCAAATTTTAAACATTCTAACAACTACATAGGGGTCATTTGTAGTGGGTTTAGTTTGCATCTCCCTAAAGGCTAATGTCAAGCGTATTTCATGTGCTTATTTGTCTCCATATATCTTTTTTGCCCATTTTTTATTGCATTGCTTAATAAGGATTGAGTCTGGAGAGTCCTGTATCTGTTATGGGTAAGGTTCTTGATCAGGTGTATGCTTTCTGCAAAAGGTGGTTGTCAGCACTGACCTGGTAGGTGGCTAATTAAGGCACTGGCTTGGGAGCTTGCCTCTGTTTTGCCCACCTTAGTGCTTTCTCATGGATGGGGTGGGCTCCTAGGTGACAGTATTGAAAACATTTAAAGAAAAATATCCTGTACTAGTTGCAGCCACCTGAGGTAAGCAACAAGCAAACCAAAAATCTGCAAGCAAAACTCTGGGAAAGCAGATGCATAAGAGAACAAAGGCTTTGAGAAACTGCACCTATACCAGGAAATCTAGAAGGCAACGTGAATGCCATGGGCAGGACATGTGCTCAGAGAGAACTGAGAAGACCCTAAGCTTTCATTTCTGGTTGGCCTTTCAGTTCTGTGCAAGCAGGAGGGGAAGGCTAAAGAAGAGTTTAAGTGGCCTGAATAAGCATTGAAAGGGCGCCCTAGTACAGAGCCAGCCTGCGAAAAGTGTGTGCTTTTTACCCCCTGGCTCTAGACATTTAAAGAAATCTCTGCCAAATCACTAACGGACCACCAGGCTCAAAGAACAAACATGTCAGTGGCCACGGATAGACAAAACAAAAGATACAGTCTTTACAAAACTGATTTAGGAAAGTCACTAAAGAAATAAACACCTTTCTCTGGCATCTCCTTAAGGAGCTTAAAAATCAGTCTTCTGAATTCTTTATCTGGCAATTCAGAGATTTATTCTTGGCTTGGATCCACTGCTGGGGAGCTACTGCAATCTTTCAAGGACGTTATGGAACCCTAACTTACCACATTACCAGAATTACTTTTCTGGTTCCTTCTCATTTGGGTAGAATATTTGTTCAAATTGTTCTTTATTTTTGATTCAACTGGGTTTTTTGTCTTTTAATTTGTTCCCCCCGCCCCTTGAGGATGTAACTTTAATGTTTCTGTGGAGAAATCAACTATGAATCTGTTCTGATAGGTTTTCTTTTATAGGTTACTTGATGCTTTTGTCTCACAGATCTTAAGACTGTTTTCTTTGACTGTAGATAACCTGATGAATATGTGCCTAGGTGATGATACTTTTGCAATGAATTTCCCAGCAGTTCTTTGAGCTTCTTGTATTTAAACATCTAGATCTGTAGATGAGAGAATTTGGAGACATAATTTGAAGACATACTATCAAAATGAAACATAGAATGGCAAATGACTTAAATAACAGAAGATTAGTGAACAGTTGGAAAAAATCCAAACAGCAAAGTATAAGTGTAATTCAAGTCTCCAAAGGGGAGTGGGTCAGAAAATATTTAAAGAAAAAAAGTATTTAAAAACTAATGGCCGGAAGTTTTTAAAATCTGGTAAAATCTATAAAACCACAGATTCCGTAAGTTTAATAATCCCAAGCTTCTAAATAAACATGAGGGAAAGGACACCAAGAGTTGTGAAAATAAAACTGTTTCAAACTGCTGTGAAGGAAAAAATATTTTAAAAGTAAGAGAGAAAAGCAAATGGCATACCGAGAAGTCAAAAATTGTTTTCTGTAAAATTGCAGACATTATACTAGGCCTTGTAGCCGAGGTGAGCAGATCACTTGAGTCTAGGAGTTTGAGACCAGCCTGGGTGACATGGCAAATCCCTGTCTCTACAAAAAATACAAAAATTAGCTGGGTATGGTGGTGCACACCTGAAGTTCCAGCTACTGGGGAGGCTGAAGTGGGAGGATCACTTGAGTAGGGGAGGCGGAGGTTGCAGTGAACCAAGATCTTCCCAGCCTATTTGACAGAGTGGGACCCTGTCTCAAAATATATATACATACACATACAGAGGTATCTAATATAAAAATAAAATAAAAATATATTATTTTGATTATTATATATATGTATAACCCTGGGGGGATCATACAGTCTGTCACATTTACTCAACTCTGCCATTGTAGTATGAAAGCAACCATAGACAATATTTACATGAATGGGTGTGGCTGTGTTCCAATAAAACTTTATTTAAAAACCACAGAATATAGTTTGTTGACATCTGATACAGAGGAACAAAAATTGAGAACAAATATACAAGACAGTATGTTTCTTATCAGACACAATGAAAACAGAAGATAGTGGAGCAACATCTTCAAAGTCCTGAACAAAAGAAACTCTTCACCTAGAATTTTTTACCAGATAAAAATATCTTTTATAAAAGGAGGAATAAAACTACTTCAGACATACAGAAGCTGAGTGAATATGATCAGTATAGTCACACTGTAAGAAGTGTTAAAAGAAGTTCTTTAGGCAGCAGGAAAATGATATCAGATGAAAACTTGGATGTATACTTTTTCTTTCACTATGTTTTTTCTGTTGATTTTTCCTACTCTTTTTTTTTTTTTTTTTTTTTTGAGACGGAGTCTCGCTCTGTCGCCCGGGCTGGAGTGCAGTGGCCGGATCTCAGCTCACTGCAAGCTCCACCTCCCAGGTTCACGCCATTCTCCTGCCTCAGCCTCCCGAGTAGCTGGGACTACAGGCGCCCGCCACCTCGCCCGGCTAGTTTTTGTATTTTTTAGTAGAGACGGGGTTTCACCGAGTTAGCCAGGATGGTCTTAATCTCCTGACCTCGCGATCCGCCCGCCTCGGCCTCCCAAAGTGCTGAGATTACAGGCGTGAGCCACCGCGCCCGGCCTCTTCATCTTTTCTATTAGTTGAGATATAATTAATAATTTTCGTTTATTTCTTTTATATAAACATTTACAACTATACATTTCCTTCACACAGTCCCTTTCTCTGCAGTTTATAAGCTTTCCTATGGAGTGCTTTTATTGCTTATTTTATTATTATTGTTCTAAGTAATTTAAAGTTTTCATTAAGTTTTTGACCGATGAGTTATTTAGCAATGTCTTTTATAAATTTCTAAATGCATTGTAATTTAAAAAATTTTGGTTATTTATTCTAACAATTATGTTTTGTTCAGAGATAGCATTCTATATCAAGAGTTAGCAAGTTGTGGTTTCTGAGCCAAATACTGCTGCCTGCCAGGTATTTTTCTAATAAACTTTGATTGGAACACATCTAAGCTCATTTATTTAAATATTTTCTATTAATGTTTTTGTGTTACAATGGCAAAAGTAAGTAGTTATTGTTTGGACGAACGGAGGCAAGATGGTGCACTTCTGGGTTCTTCTTCACCAACTTTTCCCGCCCCCGTGAAAATGCAGCCGGCGATCTGGGAAGGTGCAGACCAACTAGGCATGCGCCAGGTGATGTCAATCCAAAGAGACCAAGATTTACCTGGTCGCACCTGCGGAACGCCCCCCGACACGCCCGTGCCCCGCCTATCGCCCTCCCACTCCTAGAAAAGCCGCTCCAGACAAATGCCACGCATGGACTTCCCAGCTTCCCCACTGCGGTCGGGACTGTTGGAACTCCGTCCGAGAGCTCCACGGGTGACTCTGTTGGCCTCATTTGCCGGAGGCCAACAGACCTCTCCCTACCCACCTTCTTCCCCTGAAGCTAGGTGACCAAAATAAACTTGCAGTTTTGCTCCTACCCTTGCCTAGTCGCTGGTTCTTTTGTGCCCGCTCTGGTGGTCTTAGAAAAACAAATCAGTTATATTACAGAATGTATGCTGTGCAAAGCCTAATTAGGCCTTTTACATTAAAAAAATGTGCTAAGGGAATAGCACATATTAAAAATAGCTTTCCTACAGGAAAGCTATTTTTAAGCAATTTGTTGATACCAATTTACAACATAATAAAGGATAAACTTGTATCAGTTTTCCACATGTGCTTGAGAATAACACACACTGTTTAAACCTCATATATAATACCTTGTTCAAATCTTCAGTAGAAGTGCAATTTTATAAAAATCTGCTTGGGCTATGTCTCTTTGATCCCTAGTCTGTTGAGGATTTTTAGATTTTATCATGAAGGGATGTTGGATTTTATCAAGGCTTTTTCTCCATCTGTTGAGAAGATCATGTGATTTCTGCCTTTAATTCTGCTTATATATTGAATTACATTTATTGATTTGTTCATATTGAGCCAGCTTTGCATCCTGGAAATAAAGCCTACTTGATCATGGTGTGTTAACTTTTTGATGTGCTGCTGTATATGGTTTGTCAGCATTTTATTGAGGATTTTTGCATTTATGTTCATCAGGGATATTGGCCTGAAGTTTACTTTTGTTTTTTTTTTTTTCCTCAAAATAATAAGGAGCATCTATGACAAATCTATAGCCAACATCATACTGAATGGGCAAAAGCTAGAACCATTCCCCTTGGGAACTGAAACAAGACAAGGATGCCCACTCTCACCACTCCCATGCAACATAGTACTGGAAGTTCTAGCCAGAGCAGTCAGGCAACAGAAAGACATAAAACGTATCCAAATAGGAAAATAAAAAAATCAAACAATAACTTTCTTCACTGACAATATAATTCTATAACTAGGAAAGCCTAAAGACTCTGCCAAAAGACTACTACAACAAATAAATAATTTTAGTAAAGTTTCAGGATACAAAAGCAATGAACAAAAATTAGTAGCATTCCTATACATCAATAACACCTAAGCTGAGAGTGAGATGAAGAACACAATCCCACTTACAATAGCCACAAAGAAAATGAAACACCTAGGAATACAGCTAACCTAGGAGGTTAAAGAGCTCCACAGGAGAAAACATTACTGAAAGAAACACTACTGATAGAAATCAGAGATGATGCAAATAAAGAAAAACAGTCTATGCTCATGGACTAAAACAATCAACATCATTAAAATGACCATATTGCCCAAAGCAATCTACAGATTCAATGCTATTTCTATAAAACTTCCAATGTCATTCTTCACAGAACTCAAAAAAAAACAAAACAAAACACTATTCTAAAATTCATATGAAACCAAAAAAGAACCTGAATAGCCAAAGCAATTCTAAACAAGAAGAACAAAGCTGGACACATCACATTACCTGTCTTCAAACTATATTTTAAGGTTACAGTAACCAAAATAGCATGGTACTGGTACAAAAACAGACACATAGACCAACGAAATAGAATAGAAAACTCAGAAATGAAGTCTTTTACTTACAACCATCTGATCTTTGACAAGCCAACAAAAGCAAGCAATGGGGAAAGGACTCCCTATTTAATAAATCATGCTGGGATAATTGGCTAGCCATATGTAGAAGAATAAAACTGGACCCCTACATTTTATCATATACAAAAATGAATTGATGATGGATTAAAGATTTAAATGTAAGACTTCAAGCTATAAATATCCTAGAAGGAAACCTAGGACATACCCTCCCGATATCAGCCTTGGCAAAGAATTTTTGGCTTAGTCACCAAAAGCAATTGCAGCAAAAACAAAAACTGACAAGTAGTGCCTAATGAAGTTAGAGAGCTTCTGCACAGCAAAATAAACTATCCACAGATTAAACAGACCACCTATACAATGGGAGAAAATATTTACAAACTATACATCTGAAAAAGGTTTAATATCCAGAATCTATAAGGAATTTAAACAGATCAATAAGTAAAACAACACCATTAAAACAGGCAAAGGACAAAAACAAACATTTCTCAAAAGACATATGAGCAGCTAAAAAAAAATATTAAAATTGTTCATCATCACTAATGATCAGAGAAACGCAAATCAAAGCCACAATGAGAGATCATCTCACATCAGCCAGAATGGCTGTTATTAAAAATCCAAAAACAACAGATATTCTGTGTCACGCACGTCCGTGTAAAGAGACCACCAACAGGATTTGTGTGAGCAACAAGGTTGTTTATTTCACCTGGGTGCAGGCGGGCTGAGTCCAAAAAGAGAGTCAGTGAAGGGAGATGGGGTGGGGCCGTTTATTATAGGATTTGGGTAGGTGGTGGAAAATTACAGTCAAAGGGGATTGTTCTCTGGTGGGGAGGGGCGGGGGTCACAAGATGCTCAGTGGGGGAGCTTCTGAGCCAGGAGAAGGAATTTCACAAGGTAATGTCATCAGTTAAGGCAGGAACAGGCCATTTTCACTTCTTTTGTGATTCTTCAGTTACTTCAGGCCATCTGGATGTCTATGTGCAGGCCACAGGGGATGTGATGGCTTAGCTCGGGCTCAGAGGCCTGACGTTCCTATCTTCTTATATTAATAAGAAAAATAATATAAAACAGTGTTGAAGTGTTGGGGCAGCGAAAATTTTGGTGGGGTGGTTGGAGAGATAATGGACTGCTTCAAGCGGGATTAGGGGTGGCCTGGGAACCTAGAGTGGGAGAGATTAAACTGAAGAAAGATTTTGGGGTAAGGGGTGATATTTTGTGGGGTTGTTAGAAGGAACATTTGTTGTATAGAATGATTGGTGATGGCCTGGATACGGTTTTGTATGAATTGAGAAACTAAACGGAAGACACAAGGTCTGAATAAGAGAAGGAGAAAAACAGGTATTAAAGGACTAAGAATTGGGAGGACCCAGGACATCCAATTAGAGAGTGCCCAAGGGGGTTCAGCCTAATTACTGGCTTGGTTGGTGAGTTTTGGGGCTCTATCCTTGAGGTTTTTTATGTTGTCATACACCAGGCCAGATTGATTTAGGTAAAAACAACACTCTACATTTAAAAATGTACAGTCTTCCGTTTTAAGCAGTGAGTAAGTAGAGCCCTTGGCGATTTTGGAAGAAAGAGAAAAGCAAAGTCAGCAATTGTTTGTTAAAGAAGGATAATGTCAGGCCTCTGAGCCCAAGCTAAGCCATCACATCCCCTGTGACCTGCACATAGACATCCAGATGGCCTGAAGTAACTGAAGAATCACAAAAGAAGTGAAAATGGCCTGTTCCTGCCTTAGTTGATGACATTACCTTGTGAAATTCCTTCTCCTGGCTCAGAATTTCTCCCACTGAGCGTCTTGTGACCCCCGCCCCTCCCCACCAGAGAATAATCCCCTTTGACTGTAATTTTCCACTACCTACCCAAATACTATAATAAACAGCCCCACCCCATCTCCCTTCACTGACTCTCTTTTCGGACTCAGCCCGCCTGCACCCAGGTGAAGTAAACAGCCTTGTTGCTCACACAAAGTCTGTTGGTGGTCTCTTCGCAGGGACGCGCGTAACTTTCTGGTGAGACTGTGCAGAAAAGGAACACTTACACACTGTTGGTGGGAATGTAAATTAGCCAGTATGGAAAGCAGTTTGGAGCTTTCTGAAAGAGTGGAAAATAAAGCTACCATTCAACCCAGTGACACCATTACTGAGTGTACATCCAAAGGAAAATAGATCATTATACCAGACAGACACATGCACTTGTATGTTCATCACCACACTATTCACAATAGCAAAGACATAGAATCAACCTAGGTGTCCAACAAAGTTGGCCTGGTTTAAAAAAAAAAAAAAGTGGTACTTGTACACCATGGCATACTACACAGCCATAACAAAGAATGAAATCAGGACCTTTGCAGCACCATGGATGAAGCTGGAGGCCATTATCCTAAGTGAACTAAGACAGGAACAGAAAACCAAATACTGCATGCTCTCACTTACAAGTAGGAGCTAAACATTGAGCACGCATGGACATATAAACAAAAGAGATCATAGGCTACTAGAGAGGGGAGGGATGGAGAAGGGGGTGGATTGAAAAACCAACTATTGGGTACTATGCTCACTACCTGCATGCAATATACTCATGTAACAAACCTGCATATGTACTCCCTATATCTAAAATAAAAGCCAATTTAAAAAAGAAAGAAAGAAAGAAAGAAATCAACAGGGTAGAAAACCTAAATGTGCAATAAACATATGGTACCATAAAAATCTGCTTGGTCCTTCGGGAATTCAGAAAAGTGTTTTGAATTTTTATAGATGTGTGGTGAATTTGTCTAATTTTCTTGTAAATCTGTCAATATTTCAAGCTATTTTATTGAGCAATTAAGTATTTAAAATTATCACTCATGTTCTGCTAATTAGATTTTATAACTATAAAGTGACACTGTCATCTTTAATTTTATTTTTCTTTAAGTCTATATTGTCTGCTATTGATACGGCTCCACAATCTTCATTGTGTACTATTCTAGTAACACATCTTTTTCCATTCTCTTTCAACATTTTCAATGCATCATACCTTAATTTTTTCTTAAGTCCACGTAGCTAGTTTTTAACATTCAGTCTCAAATTTTGATAGTTGATTTCATTTACACAATGCCAGATAATTAATATATTTGTGCTTTTTAATCACATTTTACTTTTACTTATATTTTTGTTTTATTTTTATGTGTTTTCCTTCTTCCTTGCTTTCCATCCCAAATTTGAAGAGTTAAGTATCCTTGTTTAATAGTTTTCCCTTTATTCCACTTTCATTCTGCTTATTTCTTGAATCATCTCAACAGACTTATTTTGTTAACCTTTCCAAAGAATAGTATTTCTATTGTTTTAGTAATTGACCATAACATTTTAGCATTATTATAATTTAAATCTTAACTGTATCTGAACCTGCATACTTGCACAATAAAAGTATTTATATTTATGGGCTCAAAATGTTTCCAAGTATTTTGGTTTTGTCCGGAGTCACTGGAAAAATACAGGCCTAACAGTTAAATTTGAATTTCAAATAAGCAACATATAATTTTATAATATAATGTAGACCAGAGCACGGTTTGGCACATATTTATGCTAAAAATTTGTGTTGTTTTCCAAAGATTGAAATCTAATAGAGTGCCCTATATTTTTACTTTTATGTATTTACTTTTTTAAGTGAAAGCAAGTTTACTAGAGTAGTAAAGAAACAAAATAGTTACTCCATAGACAGCAGTCTACCCTATAATTTTAACACTCGATTTGGTAACCTTAGTTTTATCTTTAATTTTAATTTTATATTTAGCACAATAATAACTATAGTACATAAACAGTGTTTGGGTTTACATGATTTTTGCTTTTTTGGTAACCATTTTATTGTAGTGCATCACTTCTTAGACTGTTCCTCTAGGATTACTTTCCTAGTTGGATGGATATAAAACTAGCTTGAATTTGATCATTTTTCTTGAATAATAGTTTTTCTTGAAGCAAAATTATATATTGATACTTTCATACCATCAGTTGTTTTTAGATACTGTTCCTCTGGCTTCTTGCTTTCATTAATATTGAAGAAAGGTCTGACGCCATTCTCAATGTCATTCTACTGTAGGTCAAGGTTTGGCAAATTACCTGTGGTCCAAATCTTGCCTGTGTTCTTTTTGTACATCTCATGAGCTAAGAATGTTTTCACATTTTTAAGGGGTTGTGCAAAATAACAAAGAAGTATACATGACAGAAACCATATAAGGCCTGCAAAATCTAAAATACGATATATCTTTTTCCAGAGTATTTCTCAATCCCTATTGTAGGTGATCTGTCTTTTCAAAATGGCTGATTACAAGATCTTGTATTCAGTTCAATATTCTGAAACTTTTACTGTTACATTTGTTGCAAATAGCTTTTGTTGCTATTATGAACATACTTTCTTATGTTTTCCTGTCTGTTACTTTTCTAAAGTAGAAAAAGTTAGTACTTATATATTTGCATTTTTTCCAGCCAACATACAATGTTTACTTACTAATTTTAGTCATTTTAACTAGTTTTCTTTTTTTTTTTTTGCATTTTAATTATTTTTTTTTTTTTTTTTTTTTTTTTTTTTTTGAGATGGAGTCTCGCTCTGTCGCCCAGGCTGGAGTGCAGTGGCCGGATCTCGGCTCACTGCAAGCTCCACCTCCCGGGTTTACGCCATTCTCCTGCCTCAGCCTCCCGAGTAGCTGGGACTACAGGCGCCCGCCACCTCGCCCGGCTAGTTTTTTGTATTCTTTAGTAGAGACGGGGTTTCACCGTGTTAGCCAGGATGGTCTCGATCTCCTGACCTCGTGATCCGCCCGTCTCGGCCTCCCAAAGTGCTGGGATTACAGGCTTGAGCCACCGTGCCCGGCCTTTTAACTAGTTTTCTAGGTACACACTCTCAGCAGAACAGTGAGATATTTTTATATTTTCTTTTCCAATATTTGCTCCATTATATAATTTGCTTTTCTCCTGCATTTGCTAAAACTACTAATAAAATGTTAAATTATCATAAGATTATAAAAAGAAGTTAAATAATTATAATTATCTGAATGCTTTGGATTTTTCTGACTTCCCAGCTTCTGGCTTCTAAATCTAGCTAGCTCATATAGAAAAGGTCACACCCACCTACATAATGTTCCTTCTGATTAACTCAAAGTCCGCTGATTAGGAGACTTACTTGCATCGGTAAAATCCCTTTTGCCGTTATAATAGGCATAATATAGGGAAATGGAGATCATGGGGTTCATCTTAGAATTCTTCCTACCACATTCTTCCACACATAAAAGTCTGGGTTTTGTTGAGATTTGTGCAACTTTGCCAAATAACTTTCTTTGCTAAACTTCATTGCCTTAGTCACCACAATGTTTTGGTTTGTTCTATTTTAGGTGTCTGGTATAACATTGCCCCTTTATTTTATACGCTCTGGTGATTTGGAATAATAAATGTCTTATCTGTTTCTTCTCCAAAATCTTCAAATTATTTATACACTTCAAGTAATCATGATAAAAATGGATTGAAGTATATTACTGCCCAGGAATTTTCTATCTCAAAGCATGTAAGCTCTAAAATTTCACTCCAAGCCCAGCCTTTTATTCCTCTAGCTGTCTCACTATCTCAATCTAAAATCACCCTCTGATTCTGGGACCTCAGATTCTTCAACTGCCTACTTTTTTCTACTCTTTGACCAAATTTTCTTCTCTAGGAAATCTAAAATATTTTTCTTAGTACAATCATACTTTTCAAACCCTTAAAATTTAAGGTCAAGATACTAAGACTCCATAAATAATAATTCGGAACGCAATATATCAACTTGAGCGGTAGAGATAGATTTTTGAGTTATCAGCATATAGATAGTGTTATAAAATGTGAATGCTGATGAAATCTTCTAGATATCTTATCTACAAATTACAAAGGAGATTTGAGGAATTAAGGAATACACCAAGATAAATGGATGTATTTTTTAGGTGAAAAGTAATAACTTTTAAATGGTATAAAAGGCATAGTTTTAGAAACTTTTAGAAAAGTTACTCCTAGGTTTTCAAGAGAAAATGTATGGTTAGTTTTACAGTTTTAATTAATTTTTCATTTTCTTCAGATTTAAATATATCTTATGAGTATGTAAATACATATATGTATATTTGAAAAAAGGATAAAACAAGTAACTCTCTACCCCATTACCTATGCCAAGAAACAGAATGTTATACCATAGAAGAAATCTCCTATTCTCTCCTCTATAATTGCATACTACTCATGCCCCTCTACAGGTAGCCACTATCCTGAACAGCATGTTAATCGTCCTCTGCTTTTACTTATAAATTATTTTTTACTCTTTCTGGACTTTTATAAGTAGAATTATATAGCATATATTCTTCTGTAACTTGCTTATTTACCTTAGTGTTATATTTTAGAAGTTCACTCAATGACTATAGCTGTATTGCATTTATTTTCACTGCAATATATGTTTTCATTTCAAGAATATGCTATCATTCCTTTATTCATCCTACCATTTCAGAGAATTTGAGTGATTTCTGCTTTTTTCTTTTCTATTATAAACAATGCTACCGTCTTATACATATCTCCCAGCATGCGTATGCCAGGAGTTTCTGTGGTTATACTCAGAATTGTATTATTGTTGGACAGAGTAGGTGCATTTCAAGATTACTAGGCAATATCAAAATATTTTGCAAACTGGCTGACGCATTTACTATTGTTTATGTATCCCTGAGTACATGGGAGATTCTAATTCATCAAACCTCACCAAATCATGACATTGTCAGACTGTAGTTCTTGACAATCTGCTAGTTGTGAATTTATCTTTGAATGGTTTCCAGTTAATTTTTTCTATTAGTAATTATAACTAGCATATTGAGTCCATGGGCTGCTTCATTATCTATTAGTTTCTCCTATTCTCTGAAATCTCTCTTAACTCTTTTGCCCGTTGTTTTATTTTTTATTCTTGTTCATTGATTATATTTACTTCATATAATCTAAATGCTAATTATTTCCTGAGTTTATATGTTGAAAATAGATTCTCCCAGTTTGTGTCTCAACGTCCAGTATCTTTTTTTACTCTTTTTTTTTTGTGTTTGTGTATGTGTGAGAGGTTCTTGCTCTGTCACTCGGGCTGGAATGCAGTGGCACAATCTGGGCTTAGTTCACTGAGGCCTCGACCTCTTGGGCTCAAGCGATTCTCTCACCTCAGCCCCAGGAGGAGCTGGAACCACAGGTGCATGCCACCATGCCCAGCTAAGTTTTGCAGTTTTTGTAGAGATGGGGTTTTGCCATATTGCCCAAGCTGGTCTTGAACTCCTAGGCTCAAGCCATTCACCCACCTTTGCCTCCCAAAGCACTGGCATTACAAGCATGCAACACTGCACCCAGCCAATGTCCAGTATCTTTATTTTTTTGGATTAAAATTTTGTAACTGTAATAGATTTGTTGTCAATCTTTTCTTTTATGATTTATGTCTTTTTGTGTTTTGCTTTCTATACCACTATAAGATATTCTACATGAGTTTTTAAAATATTTACAGTTTTAGCTTCTACATTTAGAAATTTAATGTAAATAACATTGATTTTTTCAATAAACAGTCACATTATTATTTAGAGTTCAATTTTGTCTTTCCATATGGATGACAAATATTCTCCTACCAATTCTGAAATTCGATTTTACTCCAGTGATCTGTAAAATCACCTCTATGAAATCAAGTACCCATGTTTATGTAGGTCTGTCTCTGTGCTATTCTGATCCATTGGTCTAGGTATCTAAAACTAGGTTAATATAGGTCTTAAGTACTATAGTTTTATAACAAGTACTGAAAATTTGTGAGGAAATGTGTTCTTCATGGTACTATGGTTTAGATTTGGTTTGTTTGGCTCCACCAAGCCTCATGCTGAAATCTGATCTCTAGTGTTGGAGGTGGGGCCTGTTGGGAGGTGTTTGGGTCAAGGGAGTGGATCCATCATGAATGGTTTGGTGCCATGATCAATCTATTAGTTCCTGCAAGAGTTTCCTCAAGAACTGGTTGTTACAAAGAGTCTGGCACCTCCTCTCTAACTCTTGCTCCCTCTCTCGCCATGTGATCTGCATATGCTGGCTCCCCTTCTCCTTCTGCCATGAGTGGAAACTTCTTGAGCCCCTCACCAGAAGCAGATGCTGGTGCTATGCTTCCTGCACAGACTGCAGAATCATGAATCATAAACTACCAGCCTCAGGTATTCTTTTATAGCAACACAAATGAACTAAGACACATGGATATTTTGATTGTTTATATTCTCTATCATTTTTTACAACTTTGCTAAATTATACTGAATATGTAAATCATTCTGGAGGAAATCATTTCCTTGTGAAATTGAATATTTCAATATGTGAATGAGGCCTATCTTTCTATGTGTTAGTATATATATTTCAATACAGTTTTATAATTTCCTGCATCAAATCTTACACATCCTTTACTAGAAAGTTTTCCAGGTACTTTGTATTATTATGTCATTTCAAGTGGTATGTTTTAATTTTAAATTTGTGTTATAACTGTTTAATTTTCTTCCATAGAAATAAAATGATTTTTGCAGTGATCCCAGTTCAAGAAAATTCCTCAATCATTTTTCCTGATTGGTACATTTTAAATTAATAGACTATCTTTGGAATAGTTTTAATTTTTTTCAGAAAAAAAAATTAAATTAATAGACTATCTTTGGAATAGTTTTAGATTTTTTCAGAAAAAAAATTGAGCAATTAGTATAGTGATTTTCCATAGCCACCTCCTGACAAACACATAGTTTCCCTTCTTATTAACATTTTGCATCAATGTGGTGCATTTAACTAGTGAACAAATACATTATCAACTAAAGTTCATAGTTTACATTAATGCTTTTTGTGTTGTACAGTCATGTGGATTTTGACAAGTGTCTGCTGTCATGTTTTCACCATTACAGTATCATACAGAATAATTTCATCACCCTAAAAATCTCTTGTGCCTCACCTATTCATTTCTCCTGTCTTTCCCCTGAATTTTGTCAACCACTGCTGTTTTTACCATGTATAGCTTTGGCTTTTAAAAATGTCATGTAGTTGGAATCACACAGTATGTAACCATTTCAGCTGACTTCTTTCACAAAGCAACATGCATTTTAGGTTCCTCCATGTCTTCCCGTGCCTTCATAGTTTACTCTTTTTTTTTTTTAAATCACGGAGTAATACCTTCCTATATGGATACAGCAAAATGACATCCCGTTTTAGCTCTGACACGGGGAAACTTTGAAAAAACGCTGAACAAACGGAAAATCAACACCTTATTTTAGATTTAAAAATTGAGGTCATGGGAAAAATCACCACTCCAAAATTTTGAGACAGGCAAATACAGAGAACCACAGTCAAGATAAGCTTGCTTGAAGCCAAAACTGCCAGAGCCAGTTACTGGTAGTAGCACTTAGATTGTAATGTTGATGAACTGATGGAGGCTAACTCCTGAGATCCTTGGTGTCCACCGACTCTATCATAGCTTCTGCACCAAACTCTCACAGTGAAGATCAGAGAAAGATGCTCTCTGTTTTAGGTGCAGGTGGAAAGCAACCATGGAATACACAAAGAACATTCTCCATTACGAACAGAATTTCTTTCTGTCTCAAGTAACAGGAGAAAAAACAGGGTAAGAAACATTTCCAAGATATAGTTGTATTTAGATCAGGAGCTATGGAAATGTATGTAAATTATAGAAATATATTTGGTGTTTTGAAGACATTAAAGTATAAGGAATTCACTTAAGGAGGTCACATAGAGAGAGCAGGGAGATAGAGAATTCTCAGAAGGACCAATAGCTAAAGAACAGTCCAAAGAAGATAAAACAGCAAATGAGAGGAAAGTATGAAAACAGACAGTTGCATATCTCCAATACATTCTTGTTGCTAGAATAAGATCCTAAGAGCTGACAGTTGTTACTTTATTTGGGGGAGGAGGGTGTGATAAACACGTGTATCAAGATGTAATTGACACATAATAAATGGCACATATTTAAAGTGTACAATTTGATGAGTGTTGATGTACATATATACCCGTGAAATCACCACAATCAAGATAGTGAACATGTTTATTACCCCCAAAGCTTTCCTCAGATGCCTCTGTTACTCCTCCCTCCCACCCCTCCTGACCCTCTGACTCCCCAGGTAATCACTGATCTGCTTCTGTCATTATTAACGGCAGGCTTGCTTTTAATTCGCTAGAATTTTACATACATGAAATCAAACTGCATGTACTCTTTACGGTCTGACTTCTTCTACTTAACATAATTATCTTGAGATTTATCTATCTCGCTACACAAATCAATAGCACTTCTCTTTTACTGTGAAGCAATAGTCCATGGTATTGATATAGTCATAATTTTTTCATTCACTGACCTCTTGACAGGACAAAGTCTCTAATACATCATATTATTTTAGTCAACGAATGTTTTAACTTCTACCATGGCCACACACTGTGCTAAGCACCAAGTTGGGGTAGTGGATAAGAAGGACAAGCTTTCTACTCTTTTAGAGTTAAAAGTTTCACCCAAGAGAAGTAAAGCATATGTCCCTATGAAGACTTATGTACAAATGTTCACAGAAGCTTTATTAGTAGAAAGCTGTAATCGATATGATTTTTTACCAATAAGGAGTGAAATTCCTGAATCGTATGTTAGGTTTATATTTAAATTGTTGAAGAAACTGCCAAACTGTTTTTGAAAGTGCTTGTACAATTTTACATGCCCCTCAGCAGTGTGTGAGAATACGAGCTCTATCAGGTCTTCACCAGCATTTGTTATAGTCAGTAATTTTAATTTTAGCCAGTCTACTAGATGTGTCGTGATATCTCATTATGGCTTTCATTCCTATTTCCCCAGTGACTAATGATGTTGAATATCTTTTCATGCATTTATTTGCCATCTGTAGCCACTATTTGGTAAAGGATCTGTTAATTTTCTTTACTGGTAATTCTAATATCAATGTGAGGTCTGTATTCATTTTTATTGATTGCTTGTTTTTCCCTCATTATGAATTGTGTTTTCCTTCTTTTGGTATTCCAATAATTTTTCATGGATATCAGACTCTGAATTTTACCTAGTTGAGCATTGCAGACTTTTGTATTCTTATAAAACTTCTTCAGCTTTGTTCCGAGGTGCTGTCGAGATACCTGAAAATGGATTAATTCTTTAGAAACTTGCTTTTTGTGGTTTGTCAGCTGGATTCTGAGAAATACTTAGCCTAAGGCTAATTATTCCCACTACTGCCACAGGACATATCTGAGCACTCTACTCGATATCCCATCAGTGATTTATTTATTTATTTTTTCCAGCGTGGCTTGTGAAAACAGACACTAGTTCTGGGCCTGTTTTATCTAGGGCACTGTTGCCTCTAATTCTTCCAGTCAGTTCTTCCTCAGTCTTAGCTAGTTTTCTCACCCTCATGTGGATATCATTACTCTACTGAATCATCGAAGGGAACTCTGCAGATCTCAAAGCTCTGTCTCTAAACACATTTGCCCCCCTCACTTTACCCTGAACCCTCTTGTGCCCCCTGATCTCCCCAGACTCTGTCCCCTCAACTCAGATATTCTGTAGGCTCTGCCATGTTTCCCCCTTCCTGTTCTACAGACTGGAAACTTTTGGAATGCAGTCAACTGAGATAAATAATAGGCTATTACAAGAATTACTGTCCGTAATCACCTGATATTCAGTGTCTTCAAAATAGTTGTTTTAGGCTGGGTGCAGTGGCTCACTCCTGTAATCCCACACTTTAGGGGGCCTAGGCGGGTGGATCACCTGAGGTTGGGAGTTCGAGACCAGCCTGGGCAACATGGTGAAACCCCGCCCCTACTAAAAATACAAAAATTAGCTGGGCGTGGTGGTGGGCGCCTGTAATCCTAGCTACGCAGGAAGCCGAGGCAGGAGAATCGCTGGAACCTGAAAGGCGGAAGTTGCAGTGAGCCGAAATCAGGCCAGCACCCTCCAGCCTGGGCAGCAAGAACAAAACTCCATCTCAAAAAAAAAAAAAAAA
>NW_016805666.1:5582145-5699884 GCF_001698545.2 Rhinopithecus bieti
CAGCCTGGGCAGCAAGAACAAAACTCCATCTCAAAAAAAAAAAAAAACAGAAAAAACGTTGTTTTATATATTTCCCTTTGCTTTAGATTGTTTCAGGTGGGAAAGTAAGTGAGCTTCCTGTTTTCACTCAGTTTTTAAATTGCTACTACTGTTCTACATTTTTTTAAAATCTGACTTTAGCTTACATCTTTTCACATCTTACAAAATTGGCTATGCCTCTTTCTTCGTATCTGTAAATATTTCAACTAAGTATTATTTTCAAGTCACCAGTGGTCAACTATTTGAGATATGTTAACATTTTCATGACCAGAAAGCAATTAGTGAGCCACTTATTTCTATGTACAATTAAAATTATAATCCATTAAGATGTCTTGTGGACTGATCTAACACCAGCAGCACTAAAATTATTTTATGTGTTAATCTTCAATTGTCTGTTATTTTTGGACATTGTGCCAGATAGACATTTGCTTCAACTGATTAATACAGTAACAAAATGATCAAATCTGTGCAAACAATCCTGCATGTGAGACTCAATAAATCCAACAGCACTTTATAGTTAAATAGTAAACTAGATTTCTAGGTTATGTGACCAGGGAATTTTGTAGATTTCTGTCTTCCATCCTATTAAAATGCATATCACAGAAACAAAAGAAAGAAAATATAGCAACAGGAATATAAACTAAATATGGATGAAGAAATATACCCAAATCCAGAGAGACTTTACCCTGATTCCATCAATTATGAGGAAAAGTTTAGAAACACTGTAAAAAGCTAGTAACCATATGCTCCATCTTCTGATGGAAAATAGTACAAACAGTATCAAAGAAATATTAAACCCTATTGTTGCTAGAAGGATGCAGAAGCTTCACTAACCTGAGAAATACACTGCAATTATCTATTTGAACAGGAACTTTCTAGAACACTAAAAATAACCAGGGCATCTCATTTTCCCTTATTTCCCCGTACATGCCACTATCTTTCTCTTTCGAATCCCAGTAAAGAGTTCAACTATTCACACAATGTTGAATATAAAAGTATTTTAAGGTGATATCTTGGGTCTTTCTTGAGACACAGAAATCAGGACAAAACAAAACCTTTTTTTTTTTTTTTTTTTTTTTTTTTTTTTTTTTTTTTAGACAGAATCTCACTCTTGTCAGCCAGGCTGGATTGCAGTGGTGTGGCCTCAGCTCACTGCAACCTCTGCCTCCCAGGTTCGAGCGATTCTCCTGCCTCAGCCTCCCAAGTAGCTGGGATTACAGGTGCCTGCCACCATGCCTGGCTAATTTTGTATTTTTGATAGAGATGGGGTTTCACCATGTTGGCCAGGATGGTCTCAAACTCCTGACTTCAGGCGATCCACCCGCTGCCGCCTTCCAGTGTGCTGGGATTACAGGCATGAGCCACCATGCCTGGCCAACAAAACTTTTCAAACGAGGTCGTTGACGGGAAAATATACAGAAGCAAGTCTTACCGTGAAATAAAGGTGAGTGTCTTGACTCCACATTCCAAATGTCTGTTCTCTCACCCCACCTCCATTTAGATGCCCCTTGTTTGTTATATTTCTTAACTTCTCTGTTTCTCATTTAATAAGAACATTAAATAAAATAAAGCATGAGAAGTTTAGCACTTGAAGTTATATATAGTAAACATTCAGTAAGTATTAACTATAGTCATTGTCATCATTATATTAACTCTCAACATCATTATTATCACTTCTTTACATTATTATATAGAAAAAATTAATAGGGAGAATTTAGCTTAGTATGAGAAAGAACATGATCCAAGCCTAACATCTAAGATATTAGATTCAAAACCTTAGCTAATAATACAGAATGTGCAACAGTAGAGAAATTATAGTTATCATTAATGTATTGTATATTTTAAAATAGCTAGAAGGGAATAATTGTAATGTTCCCAACACAAAGAAAAGATAAATGTGTGAGTTGCCAAAAATCCCAATTACCCTGATTTAATCATTACACATTTTATACATGTATTAAAATATCACGTATTCCCCCCAAACATGTACAACTATGATATAGAAGTTTAAAAAGTACAGAATGTGCAATTACCTCGACTATTTGTTTTGCATATTTTCCTCAATTGTGCATGGCCCTTTAAAAAGATATCGGAGAAAGGAATGGACGTTTCTAACAATGTAAGAAAGAAATTTAATAAAGTTTAATAACTATTCCTCATTAAAATGCTGAGAAATCCAAAATAGAAGGGTATTTTTCATGTGATGAAAAGTAACTGTTATTCTGAAATCCAATAGCAAATATTATACTTAACAGAGAAACACTGGTGGCTCAGCTCTTCAGTCTGGAACAAACAACAATAAGACAAATTAATAAGAGCTACTGGCAAGAGAGACACTATAATCGTTTTCCAATAACAACTTCTTTTTCTTCAATACTCTAGAATTTCTGCTGAATAGCTCTTGAAATTAATGAGGGGGCATAAATAATATCATAACAGACCAAAATAAATTCCTGATGTATTTAATTTCAAAAGTAAAATGGCTTAACTGAAAGGAAATTTTTAGACTAATATTTTCTAAGATAAGAAAACACATGCTAAACATAATTCCAATGGGAGAAGTCACCAGAGATAGAATCCAAACATTTTATTGCATTGCAAATTTTCAAATCTGTATCTTCAAACAAAACAAAATGAAAATTGTAAAATAGGAGAAACATTTGCAAAAGCATTGTATAAAACAGCTAAATTTCTTGGTAATTAGAGTTAATAAAATTCATAAGAATACAAATATTCCTTTATGTCAATGAAACAGTTATGGCTTTCTGATTTATAAAATATATAGTTAATGCATATATAAAATACATAGTAATTAAAGGAATCATAAACTAAAATATAATTTTACTTCAGATACTGGTAAATATTTCTTAAAATATACAAATTATTCTTCACAATAGTATGTTGTTAGTACAGCACACTCACATTGATACTGATATTTATCAGTTATTAAATCTTTTGCATACAGCATATTTATGTAAATTCTATTACTTCATTAAATATTCAAAACATATGAAGTAGGTAATTTGTTTGTATCACTTTACAAACATAAATAAATAAAGAAACAGAGCAATTAAAAACTTGCCCAAGCAGGCAGTTAGCGGAAGGGAAATTGGGGCTTTAACTCATGTGGTCTGATTAAAGATTCTACCTCGTTAATCACTGTACTACCCTGATAAAAAAGTACATACTTGTCTGAAAAGGATTTAAGTGCAAAATCAAAGATTTTTTTAAAAAATATTTATTTCCTTAATTTAATTTCTTGATCTTATATCCCAAGTATACAAACATATAAAGGAAGTCTCCTGCCTAGAAATGAATAACAGCATAATTAATTTATTTTATTTTATTTTATTTTATTTATTTTATTTTTTTTTGAGACACAGTCTCGCTCTGTCACCCAGGCTGGAGTGCAGTCGTGAAATCTCAGTTCACTGCAACTTCTGCCTCCCAGGTTCAAGTGATTCTCCTGCCTCAGCCTCCCGAGTAGCTGAGACTACAGGCACACGCCACCATGCCCAGCTAATTTTTTGTAGTTTTAGTAGAGATGGGGTTTCTCCGTGTTAGCCAGGATGGTCTCCAACACCTGACTTCGTGATCCGCCCTCCTCGGTCTCCCAAAGTGCTGGGATTTCAGGTGTGAGCCACCGCGCCCAGTCAACATGATTTATTTTTAAAAGTGAAAACAAACCAAATGTCTAATATTGAAGAGTTCAATAAACAAGTATATACAATTCATGAAATATTATTCAATAAAATCAGTGTGTATAATAGAAATTTTCACTATTACAAAAAACGTGGTCAATATGTAACAACATAAGAATGATGCAAGAAAGCACAGGATTAATGAATGCAAAATTCAGAATAATTGTTCACTCTTGGGCTTAAAAAATTTACAATATTCAATTTAAATTACACATTGGATGCGAGTTCTTCATCTTGCTATTATTTATACCTTTCACCAATGTTAAATGAAAATAGGGATATAAATATTCATTTGTGTGTATTACACTCTTTATAAAACACTATAAAGACAAAATGTAATATAAAGTGATGTATTCAACATGAAAAAGTATAAATAACTTGGTAAAAATTGAAATAAATAACCCAAGAGTTTCATGGACTTGTTCTTAATACTTACATTGTCGTGCTTTCCAATTGTTATATTACTCAGTGTACCCATTATTTATATTGAATGTATCAGATTTCCCATTTCTGATAGTGGCAACTCACCTATCATTGAAAACAACGGAAAATAACAAAGAAGCCACAAAGCACTGAAAATCTGGGAAACAATCGCAAGGCTAGAGCCTAAGAGAAGAGGAGAAAATAAAGCACTAGGTTGAGGGTAAACATTGTTTATGCGCTACAGTGGCTTACGTAATTGAATGGGAATTTGACTTTTTAAAATTTTTCATTTGGAAATGTTGTCCCACTCTGTTGCCCAGGCTTGAATGCAGTGGCTATTCACAGGTGTGATCACAGTGCACTGCAGCCTGGAACTTCTGGCTGTTAGGGATCCTCCACCACAGCCTCCTGAAGAGCTGGGACTACAGGTCTGTAATATAGGGCCTGAGTTTTGCAGTGAAAAATACAGCAAACTTCAAGAACTACCAATTGGGGAGCCTTCTTAGGGGACAAAGGCATGCTTTCAGGACAACTATGAATCAGAAGGAAACTATCCAATCCATGTAAGCAACTACACAACACTGTGGAAGGTTGCTCTGACTCCCACACATCCCCTTAGTCCTAGAAAGGTGAAATGACTTTTTCAAGGTAAAGAACCTAGTCAGGAGAAAAACTAAGCCTTGAACCTAAGTGTGGTTATTAAATCCTAGTGCTGTTTGTGCTAACCACAATTGTAGGGGAAAAAATAGTATCTTTTTGACTTTTTATTTTTTATTTCAAATCTGCTATAGTGAGTGGCATCCCCCCTTTATTTATATTCCAGATGAATATTAAATAAATAAAGCCCAATGCTAAAATATCTTCAGAGAGCTCATAATTGAATGCCTAAAAAGTAATAATGACTGGGGTGTTACTAATCACAGTGCTACCTATTTCCTTGTATAAAAGTTGTATAGTCTTTTATCCCTGATATAGAGGGTTTTAAAAATATTTTTAAACTAAAATATTTCTTTCCAAACTAGGATAAGTGTTATACATAAGGAATTCTCAGTAGCATTTTCCCAGCCATTTCCAGCTATCAATGTGTCTCCAAAATTTCAGGGTCAAGGAAAATTGTATTTCCCCATAATGATAAACATAGTATTTTCAAATTTAAACAAAAGTTAAGATAACATACATGCAGAGACTCAAGCACAATGTATTTAGAAACATTAAAGTTTAGATTTCCAAGGGCATAAAAAAAGGTCATGGAGATACAGGAATGCCTACCTGATCCCAAAGCCATGGTTCAAAGCCTTCCCCATTTAGGTCAATTATTCTCAACTGGGAGACAAGGGAGATTTTGCTCCTTGAAAGAGATTTGGCAATGTATGGAAACTTTTTGGGGTATCAAAACTGGAGGTGTGATATTGGCTTGGCATTTAGTAGGTAGAGGCCAAGGGTATTGCTCAATATCCTACCACACACAAGAGTGCTCCCCCTATAAAAGAAATGTCTGCCTAGTGGGGTGGCTTGTGTCTGTAACCTCAGCTGCCTGAAAGGCTAAGTCAGAAGTTTGAAGCTGCATTGAGCTATGATCACACCACTGTGCTCCAGCCTGGGTCACAGAGTGTGACCTCATCTCTGAAAAAAACAAAAAATATATCTGACCAAATATTTTATTAGTGCTTAGGCTGGAAAACCCTGCTTTAGGCTGAATTTGTCATGGATTATTTCCTACAGACTTAAGTTAAATGTAAGTCATTCAGGGATGACTTTTCATGATTTTCACTTATTTCCAAGTCTTCATGTTTTCCTGTGGAAGAACTTCCCTGGAATAATCTTTTGGTCAATCCTGGTCTCTTTCTTTACCATTTGTTCTCTGTTCCTGGAAAGAGGAGAGGTAACTTTCTGGTTAGCAAATTTGGAAAGAGGAACTAGCCATGCTCAGTTGAACTTCAACTTTCCTGCTTTTTCAGAAGCATATTGCCAACAAAAAACATACATTCTAGGCATTCTCCACTTCTCCATGGCTAGTTACAAAGGCATCCACTTCAGGTAGGCCTACAATTATCCAGCCAAATTGTTTAATTACAGTGCAGCAAGACAATTGTCTACAGTCCGGCTAAACCAAAAACCCAAGCCATTAAGCTGATTTATTTATCTGCATCTTTTGGATTCCTCTGTCCTATTTAACAACCGACTGGTTCAGAACTCAGGTAAATAAGAGGGATTTAATCATTGTACCCTCTTTAATTTCTATAATCCCTATTTTCCCAAGTCTTTTAACAATTTAGTCTTCGCTATATTTAGATTGCTTCCTTGACGGTTTTGTTCATCATTGTCTTATTTTCTGAACTAGCGCAATCACCCAGTCTGCCTCTATTCCTCTTGATCTTCATGGCTCCTCCAAATTAATCTTTTCATACCACAGTTCTGATATGGGGAGTCGTTTGTTTCACAGCCTTCAAATGTTTCTCTTCAATTCTATTCATACAAATACCCAAATTTCTTAGCATTAATTTCAAGGACCCTTTCAACTTGTTCTAACCTACACCTCAAATCTACATTCCAATAAAATTGGAACAATCATTATTTTTTTTACGTTTTATAGATGACCATTACCAGATTGGCAGTAGTGTAAATTTAGTCTTTAATGGGATCATAGGCAAATGACTTAAATTCTTTGTGCTTCTATTTTCTCATAATACAAAGGGTTAATTATGTCTCTTTTCTTCTAACAGAATAATGAGGATGATTTTTAAAATTCATAAATGTGCTGTTAACTTATATGCAAATGTAGAAAGCTAATATAACACTAAGGGAATGTGCATAGTTCAAACACATATAGACAGAATTTTGATTGTAATTGTCAAAGATTGGCAGGAGTCCTAATTATCATTTCTTATATTTAATTGGCAGAAAATTGATACTAAAGATTTGAATTCTAGCATTTCATAATCATGTCATACATTTTGTACTATGGCAACTTTTTGTCTTTGCTTTTCCTTTTAACAGAAAAGTGAAAATTACAAATTGTCAGTGTTTTTTAGTATATATTTATAGGGTTTATGTAGATATTGAAGTTAATATTTCCTTTAAGATGGATATGTCTAGAGCCTTGAGCATTCACACATCAGAGTAGTGAATAATGTTTGCTAATTACATAATGCTTTTCCTCAGAGAGCTCAAAGCACCTTATATATTACAAAACCATGCAAATTAATACCTATTATAAACTCAGAAACTAAATACAATCAAGCAAAAATGTTCATTTAAAAAAGAGTCTGACAAAAATACTGCACATTTTCCAATGATAATGATGACAAACAAATATAAACTCACTATTACAAGCCATGAATTACTCTTTTTTGATGAGAGGAGTCTCAATTCTTCCAAATATCCATGGAAATTAATTCTTATTATCCCCTTTATCTCTGTTCACATATAAATGGACTAAGAATCTGAGAGGTTGTGTGATATGCTGAAAGCTTTCTAACTATTATTTAGTAACCTTAGAATTCATATCTATAACTCACTCCATAGCCCTCACATATATCCATAATCCTACTAAATCTTTAAGACTACACATGCAATTTTTCAAAGCTATCCCTAGAATAGACCCAAAGTGTCATTCTGCTTTGAAACTGAAAGCGTCAACAACAATTCAGCAAATGTCTCCATAGACCAGCGAGAAGGGTTGGAATTCAGACAAGTCAGGTGATTAATCAACGTCAAGTACCATAGTTGCAGTAGAGCAAATACTACAACCCTTTGGTTCTGAGTCCCAAGCCAGTAACTTTTTTTTTTTTTTTGGCCGGGGAGTGGCGGAGGCATTCTGGTGAAGAAAAAATTATTGTCTACCTGGATACACATATAACTTGTGTGTAGTGAACACAGAACAACTAAAATTAAATCCTCCTTGAGGCTGGAAGGCATAAGGTAGAATGCAACATTTCCTAAATGTGAGCAGCCAAGGAAGAGTGGGACTCTCCGCTAAGGTGGGGCTCTGTAGTTGATGAAGGAAGGAAGAAAGGAAGACGACAGGGAAACAGGAGGGAATATCATAGATAATAAGGACTTTACCTCAAGGGAGTCAATCTTTCTGGTAACACTCAACCCAAAACATATTTTTTCCTCCCTCAAGCTTGGGGAAGAAAAATTCATTTCCCTGGAAGACGATGGCACCCCTTTGTAAAGCACTCATAAGAGGAGTGTTGCTGAGCTTCCTGGCTTGGTAAGCATATGTACATTTGAGAAAACATCTCCTGCACTTGGAGCATTTGGCCAGATCTGTTCAACAGCTAATGACAAGAAGAATCAATTGGATTGATATAAATGCAGCTGGTGAGATCTTATACCTGAGGCAGAAAGACATTTGTATTAAAGAATTTTGATTAAATTCTAGCCAAAGCCTTGAGAACTCTCTGTAACTAGTGAATCATGTAAGGATATGAGATCATGTGATAAATAGAAACAAAAAAGAAATGTAAACCAAAAAGGAGAATGCAAACCGTAACCATGAGAAATTGCCACTCTAACACATCTGGGCACAGGGCTTTAGATGTACTTTGAGATTGGACTTGATTTTTTAATAGTAAAACCACTGTGTAGCTATGAGAGAATATCATTTATAATTCTGTCTGCTATAATTGCGTGTGTGCAATTAATTGCTAGAAAATTGTCTATAGTCAATTCCTATTCTCCTAAACAGCTTGACGTATAACAGCACCTTTAAATTTTTAAGAAAAGAAACCAGAGAATATGCAAACTTACATTTTTAATCTAAACCATAGTACCTAAATGAAGCTGGGTTTGGCAGCAGCTGTAACCCAGTCACAGGTTGGGTCCTCTGAACGCAGATACTAAGTCAGAATTTCGGATGCAAGATGTTTTAAAGATCAACATGTGTGAAGGAAGGTGGGGGAAACAAAATTGGGCTGAAAAAGAAGTTGAACTGAGGTGTACATGAGATAAAGCCTGGCCAATCTGGCAAGGAATTCTGAAGAGAGCAATGCCTCAGAATTTTCTCTGATCAGGCCAGAATAGCTAGGCCTTTCTACCTCTGCCTCCGTCAATTATGCATGTGGACATCCTGGCAAGGGTTGACCTCAGGGAGGGGAGGAACCTGCAGTTAAGGCAGACACTAAAGATGTTGACAGCTGACCTCTTACAGCTGGGCAGCAAGTCCTTCCTTGAAGAACTTTCTTGTAGTGCCATACAGAACTATATTAGAGCCTAAAGCAGAAAGAAATCTCCATAGTATTTATCCCATCTTTATTTTAATATTAATAGCTGCTATTTAATGCATTTGCATAACTTTTTAATTTTAAAAATATTGCATTAAAATATTTATCTTGGTTGCTGAGCTTTGGGGCAGCTCCTTAAATTTTGCAACTCTACTCCCAGCACTACCTCTTTGTCTATGGCATTCCTCGTAGAAAAAACATGGAAAGACCTATGTGCTCTCTCTTCCAGAAGGCACATTGTCTTCTGGGAGTTTTTAATCCAGTCGAGATATAATAGACAGTCTGTTATAACAGAAAACCATGTTGAACAGACACTCAGAAAAAAATGACTTTATACCCCATTTCTACAAGATCTGTAGAATAAATCATTCCACATTCTATGTAGATTTCCTGTGATACCTATACCCTGATAGTCATAGCACTCGAGATAATTTAAGAGGTACATGCCATATGGCCTACAAATATTAGAGAATTTTATTAGCCACATAACATCTACCATATAAATGGATATCAGGCAAAATGCTGACTGAGCCTGACTGAGAAATAAAAATATTCACAAAAATTTTAGAAGTACCAGTATTAGAATATTCCCCAGATGCTTTCAAATTCCATTTAATCCATCATCAAGCCAACTCACATCATGAAAGTAGCAAAAGCAGAATTTTCTAGTGTGTCTTTTTTGAGGAGCCTTTTCTCCTTTAATATATCATGATTTTTGAAGCCACCATAAATTTAACTTTATATCCTAAAACATGACAGGTATTATTTCCTATGAAGTAAAATGGATATTTGACATAAAATAATTTTGAAATATTTCTCAATCAGGTTCCCTTATAAAGAAGGCCATCTTTTTCTCTTGTACCCTAGCCTTTACCCAGTCTTTACTGTGTTTCCTCCCTCAAGCTTGGGGAAGAAAAATTCATTTTCTTGGAAGACAATGGCACCCCTTTGTAAAGCACTCATAAGAGGAGTGTTGCTGAGCTTCCTGGCTTAGTAAGTATATGTACATTTGAGAAAACATCTCCTGCACTTGAGCATTTGGCCAGATCTGTTCAACAGCTAATGACAAGAAGAATCAATTGGATTGATATAAATGCAGCTGATGAGATCTTGTACTTGAGGCAGAAAGACATTTGTATTAAAGAATTTTGATTAAATTCTAGCCAAAGCCTTGAGCACTCTCTATAACTAGTGAATCATGTAAGGATGTTACTAGTCTACTAGTTAGCTCTAAGGCTTGAGTCAGAAAGAATATGGCCTGGAAAAAGCAAACTCCTAGGCTGTCTCACCGATGGATGAAGAAAAACCTGGCATATCCAAAAAGAGAAAAGCAAAACAGAAACACATATATCTTCTGCCTAAGAGATTGTGGGAGAAGAAAGGATTCCACTGAGCCAACAGAGGGTAGGGTAGTTCTGCCTGTCTGCCATCTCCAGATCAAAGTGCCAGAAGAAAGACATGTTGGAGATGCTGAGAGGGATATGAAGGCAGAGAGGGCTTGGAAGGACCACTGTATGTGTCAGTCCCAGGCCAGCCTGGAGCAGCCCAAGCCACGTGTACCCTGCAGCGTGGTACTATTAGGCTAAGAGAAGATTTCTTTTTGGCTTTTCCAATAGGATGAGCAACTGTCCTGGTTTTCACAGAAATATCCCAGTTTTATCATTGAAATTCTTGCTTCCTTGGAAACCTCTCAAGCTTAGGCAAGCCAAAACCATTAGTTCTTCATCTTATTCATGCTTGCTTTATGTACAACAGACTCAAGAATCCTGTGGTTTCACAGAGGTCTGATATACATGTGTCAGCAGTTTTAGTAGCATTTGTCCTTCCATGGAGTACACATCTTAGCACAGAATGAGGAAACCTCATGGCAATGTGTTGTCCTGGACAGCCTAAGCCAGGGACAATATGGGGCAGGTGGTAGATGATAGGCAGAAGTCATGTAGCACCAAAAAGAACCCAGATGATACAAAGTCAGATAGGTAGCAGCACCAGGTCCTGTCTAAGACAAAAGAGAATAGATCGGAAGTTGAAGAATATCCATAGTTAAGAGAATCTAGAAGTTTCTATGTGATTTGAGGACCTCTTTTTTTTTTTTTCTTCAAGCACGTGGTAAACTCTCTTACGCACCTATCACTTTGGGGAAAATGTGCATATTTTGTGAGGTGTGAAATGTTTGAAAGACTAAATATTTATCAAAAAGAGATTGAGTCATGCAACCCTAATAAAGTGATTTTTTCAAGCACAGATCAACAGTGGACATTGAAACTATTCAGTGAAATGATGACAGAGAGCAGAATAACTGCATGGATGCAAAATATCAACCCATAAAATATCTGGTTGCCAGGGGAAATCTAACTATACAAACTCTTTTTTCAGAATACCTCGTTTATTGGGAAAAATTCACAATTAAAACTTTAACTGCATATTCTACAACTTACAAAATAATAACTTGAATATAAAATAAGCTCATTTTCATTATGTAAGTACAAATGGTAAAAAATAGTAATAATTAATCTGACATATCATATATATGCCATTCAGAGAAACTCGCATCCCTGTTGCATGGTTTACATCAGATATTTTACATCTCTTTAACAAAAAAGACCAGATTTTTCAACTATATGTAGGTGTCTGCTTGCAGTTGCAATCTACCAGAAGCTTTGTCTATATGATTACAACCCAGTTAGGCCTGAGGGAAAAAAAACAAAAAACAAAAAACCGTTTCTTCTTCTTAGGCTATTTTAATAGCACTCCTGTGATGGGAATGGCCTTTCTAATGCTTTGCTACACAACCTAATCAGGACTAGCAGTCATGATGAATTAGACCCAGTCCATCTTTCATCCCAGTCTACTTTGGTACTGAACATGCAGACACAAAACAGTGCAGATTTATTTATTTATTAATATAGCATTTTCCCACACCCTCACCCTGTGAGAATTTTCAAAGAGAAAACTTCATCTAAACGTTTTACTGTTGAAGAAAGCCTTACCACTGCAACATGTTTTGGCCAGGAAACAATCATTTCCTAAATGGCATGTAAAGTCAACGTGACGCTTAGCAAAAACAGTTCATTATTCAAGATATTAATGAGAAATTCTTACAAATGATATGTATTTAGGAAACTATCTTGCATCTTTAAATAATTGAAGGCTCAATAACAAAACTATTTTGTTTTGCATTTCTTTTAGAACATTTGGTCACTGACAATTTTTACCAATATCTCTCTCCTCCTTAGCCCTTAATAGATACAGTTCATTCTATCTGGAAATAACAAAAACATGATCAGTTTATTAAATCTTGGAGGCTTTTTCATTTTACTTTACAAAATGGTACGTTTCATGTTCATCTTCTCTTATAAATGTAATGTAACTGTTATGGATAGATACAAGGTTAGTGAAAACAAACACGTCAGCTCCAAAGAACATATATAAAAAGTGAATATGAAATTGTAACACAGTATTTTCTCCCAAATTATTGTAGCGTTTTCTACTAGTTTAGTATTGTGAACACTGCCCCAAAATAGGTTGGAAGTCGCCTAGGGAAACAGCTTCTTCCTCTGGAGTCCTTCTCAGCAGGGTCTTCTCCGGCTCTCCTCCCCAACCAGGCGGATGTGGAAGGACCAGGGCTTGGCGCCTCCCAGGAGGTTGTCTTCGCCCTTCAGGCCGCAGCAGAAGGAGAAAGGACAGCCAATCAGGATAACTGGGGCCAGTGACAGATGTGATGTGACGGCAGGGTTGGCGTGAAGGTTGAAGCTATGGGTATACCTCACAGGGTTAATTACCAGGGAGATGATCTGTCACACAGCAGCCAGGGCAAGGAGGCCTCCAACTCACTTTCAGGAGGACTAGCATCGGGGCTGCACAGAGGGCAAAGAAGGTGAGAAAGAAACAGGTCACCAGCATGATACAGCCACAGAAGAGCATGGCAGCAGTTGCTCTTCCTCCTACGTACTCCATGAGGCTCCGGCACCCATCCTGGTGGCACCTGCTGCCGTCATCCTGGGCATTGCCACGATGGTGAAGGTGATGGAGCTGGGCAGGGGCAGGGGCAAGGTCCAGGGCAGCAGCGCAGCAGGCCCACGTAGCGGCGCGAAGCGGAGGAGCACGGCGGGGAGAGGCTGCACAGACTCTGTAACATAGTAATCCTCCTTAGCGTCACTAACAGCAGGAAAACTAGAAGTCATGTGCCTTCCAACATAATACAGTATAAAGCATCCAGCATCATCCAAAATATTCTCTCTCAAAGAGTGGAACCCAAATGTTTGGTTATTCTACAGGATAATCCACCTAATGTCTTCAGCAAGTCAATGGTATATGAAAAGAAAGACGTAGGACACTTCTAAATTTCAAAAAACCTTACAGACTTAACAAAATTCAGTTGATGTCTTTGATTTGATGCTGCTTTGAACAAACTCATACAAACACGCACTGGGGACAATTGGAGGATTTAAAAAATAGACTGCATAATATTGTTACTTTTTAAGGTACAATAGTCATAGAAAACGTATAAAGGAAAAAATGATTTTTAGAGATACATATAAAATATTTAGAGGTAAAATATAATGATGTTCATGATTATGTCTAAAATAGAGTGGGCAAAAAAGGAAAACTAACTTGGCAAAATGGTAACGATTATTAAATGTATGTGATTGATCACTGGGGTTTATACTGTTTCTTCTACTTTTTTCTTAATTTTGAAAAGTAATGTACACCGAGACCGTTCAGATAATAGAAATTGTTTAAAGTTAAATTGCTTATTATCTATTAAAGATAATAGAAATTGTTAAAGTTAGTTTACCTATTTGTGTATTTGTTTTGTTACCACGTAGTAGGTAAGGGCTAATAAGAAAAATTAGATCAGTTACACAAAAAATAAAGAGCTGACTTCTTTTGGATGAGTGTGAGTTCTGCAACTTATAGAGTTAATGCTGATAACAATGAAGAGACACATACACTATATGATATGTAGATACCAATTTAACCCTATGCTTCCTGAGACTCTTATGTCTCTTGGGAAGAACCTCCTGCTAGCGTCCTGTCTGATTTATTCTGCATCTTTCACTTCCATCTGCACTCCCTATAAATATCTCAATAGGATGCCACTTGGACACCTCAAACCCCAGGAGTTTAAAATGAAATCCAACTTAATTATCTCTACTAATCAAATCTTATTAATTTGTAAGATGGTGTATTAAATGACTAGCATAACATTTAAAACATAGTAAGTTCCTAATAAGTAGTGGTTGCATTATTATTTTATTTATTGATCTCCATATTGATTAACCCCATTAATTTATTTTATTTCCCTCAACATTCAATCTGATTCTCCACAATGCTTGCCACACATATCCCAGGCTATTTTTCCCTTTCCATTTTTACTACCATTATAAGTGGTACATCATGGTAAGTATGTACTACCATTACATGCTCATCAGTTCTCATCTATTATTGCTGAATTATTTTGAGTATATTTTACCTTGGATTCATACCATTCATGGCATGGTACAATGGAGCTTGCTGCCATGCCTAAGAGCATGGACTGTGGAGTTAAGTTGTGTCAATTCAATCCTTACCCTATTATTTTTCAGCCAGGCACTAAGCTAATTGTTTCACTATTACCTCATCTGCAATGTGGTTGTACTAATAGTACCTAATTCATATATTTTTGGTAGAAATTAAATTGAGTTATACATATACATCACTTAAAACTGAGTCTGACACATTGTAGGGACTTTAAATAGCTTCCAGAAATAGAATTAAAGATTAAAATGGACCATGAAATACTAATCTATTTTCTTAATTTTGATATTTATGCAGTTAGCTATTTTAAAATGTTGCTATAATGAAAATTTTTGCAAATAAGAATTCGATGCTCAGCTCACATTTTTATGCCTTATAAGTAGATTGTACCAATTTACATATCTGCTTGCAGTTTATAAGAATGTCCATTTCCAAAGAAATTCGCCAAATGATAATTGTTATTCATTTAATATTTGACAAATTGATAAATACTTCATTGCTTAAGTTTTAATTTCCTAAATTTACAGAGACCTGTATACATTGGAAATTTAATTTTGTGCTACATCATTCAGATCCCGGATTACAAATAAGAAACTAGGGCTGAGAAAGGGTGAAGTTACTTGCCAAATGTCACACGGTAATTTACTCTTCAATCCAGGAAAATGATTCAAGTCTTCCTCCTCCAGTCTCATCTGAGTTCTTCAAATTGCTATTGTCAATTATATTTGTATTTAATAATTTTACATTCCCAACATTATGCTGAGCATTTTCAGAGAAGGAGTCTACATTTCCTGCTAGTGCTTCCCACAATGCTTTGCATAGAGCACTTTTCAAGTAAACATCTATTAAATAGATATATGAATCACGTCAAATAGGAACAAAGGAAATTACTGAGACATATTAAGCAAGCCACACATTTTAACATTTTTATGATATGTTTGTCACTATGAAGCCACAACATTAATCCGCAGATATGTAGGACAGTTTGGTATAGAAAAAAACAAAAGGCAGGAACAGTATTTTAAAGATTAATGTGAGGTGGATAGGGAGTCAAAAAATTAAGAGCTTTGCTTACAGAAACATAAACGTGGGCCTCTATATAAATCGAACATCATAAAATGGGGGAATGTGCTTTGGGATTTGGGGGAATTTCTCATTCCAATTTAAACTACCAACATATCCTTGTAGGGCATGATTATTTTTCTAGAAAATTGGATTTAGGATCAAGATCAAATGCCCCAGTTTTTTGTGTCTTTAATGCAGATGAGTCATGCGGAAGCAGAATGAGCTCGTGAATCTGTTTGGTATATGGGCAAGCTTACTTTATTTCTTCAGCACATATTTATGGAACAGCCATTATGTTACACAAACTGTACTAAACTGGAAGGATAAAATGATAACCAAAACAATATTGCCTCAAGATGCAATATTCCAATGGGGAAAACTAACGTTACACACACACACACACACACAACACACAAAGAAAAAGGCAGTGACAGGATGACATGATGCAGGGGAGCCAATATAGAAGAGGATTAACTCAGGGCTACTTTAGGGAGAGTTGTCAGGAAGGCCTTTCTGAAAAGCTAATATTTAAGCTAAAATCATGTGAAATGAGTTGTCAACCATGTAGAAGAAAATAGCAAGAATGAAGGCCCAGGTGAGGGAAATAATCTGCTAGCTTTTATTTTTATTTTTTATTTATTTTTATTTTTGAGATGGAGTCTTGCTCTGTCGCCCGGGCTGGAGTGCAGTGGCTGGATCTCAGCTCACTGCAAGCTCCGCCTCCCGGGTTTACGCCATTCTCCTGCCTCAGCCTAAAATAACTAGTTCATTAAAACTGGAACTAAGCATGTTTCTAGAGGAGTGAAGGGGGATGAGACTAGAGAGCTAGACAGGAGGTAGGTTAGGAAAGATTGTGCCCAACTAAGCAGCATGGAATTTAATTGCTGACATTGAGAAGCTGTCAAATAATTTGTAGGCAAGAAGTACATGTTCATATCTACATTTCAATACAATCAACCATCAGTCAGGTGGGGAATATACTAGATATGAGACAATCTAGAACCTGAGAGAGAACTATGATAATTCAATTAAGAAGTAGTTAAAAAAAGAGAAAAGACTCCATAAGGATAAGACCTGATATATTGACAGGGAACTTGGAAAAGTTAAAGGAAGAGATGATGAGACACCTAGCAACATTTTGTTCATGTCTCTTTTATAGCAATTATTAAATTGTTCTGGGGTCATTTAGTTTCAGGCCTATCTTCTCCATCAGAACATTGGTTTTTTGGAGCATTGTACTTATCTCATGATATGTCTCTGTTTTTTAAAGTACTTGCCATATAGTACTTTACATTTTATTCAAAAATTTTTCATTTTTTGGATAAATGGATTAATGCATAAAATAATTTTATGTGAAAACACACTTTTGCTTTGTATTTTTATACTCAGTGCCTCTTGTGATATGTAGAACCCCTCCATTTTCCAGATGGGGAAAATGAGGCTGACTTGGGGAGTGAACAGTCTTCTTAGCTTCTCTTTATATGCCTCTTTTCTTTCCTCATAACCAAAATAATTTACAGGAAAGGCAGGAACATTCAAGCAATGAGGTACATTCACAGCTCACAGTGACTCCCCATTTCCTCCTATTCTCATTAAGATAACTTTTAAAGACAGGATTATTATGTATGTTTGACTTTCCAAAGTATGACTCTTTGTCATTTTCACAGAATTTTAAAATGTAAAACATAACAATGGTACATTGCATTTTCCATTTCAGTTTATTTTGGGCTCAAGTAGACTTGAAATACTTCAACAAATATTTTCTTTTGAACTAAAGATCACATTAAACTGGAGACTTTCTGAAGTTATCCAGTGGCATGAACACTGGCATTGCAAAAGTAGAATTTTGCACATAAGTTGGTGAAAGTTCAAGGTCTCAGAATTTATAATATGAAAACAAAACAGGTAAGTATTGAGAGTTTACTTTGTGCCAGAGTTTCTTACAGGCAAAAAGATAGGATAGCACATGTAAAGCAAAAATGCATGGCAACATAGGATCCAAAGAAAGGGGGAATTTTAAGAAGCATTGATCAACAATGACAAATACAGCCAACAGGTCATGTAAACCACAACCTAAAATAGCTGTTGGTTACAGACACATAGCAGTCTTTCCTAATGAGTTTTTTGGTTGTGGTGGTAGAACACATCTAGTTAGAATTTTTTGCTGAGAGAAGGAGGGGGGGATGGAGAAGGAGGAAGGGAAGAGATGACAGTGAAAGAAAGAGAAGCTAGAGTACTTGCATTTTCTTATTAACAGTACAAAATTTTGGCAAAATATATGTACGGGTCCATATATTTACTGAATTTTTTAAAAAATTAAATTGTATGAGCAAAGCTTCATTTAATGACTTAGGAGAGTATTATTATACCCTTTTAAGCTCAATTTTCTCATTTTTTAACTAGAGTTATTATGTAACTACTCATAGTACTGTTGTGTGTATTAAATTTAACAATCAAAGTAAAATACAGGCATGTAGCTTGAGGCATAACAGGCCTTTAATAAATGTTACCTGTAATTATTTCATATGATCATTATTATTATTTGATAGCTTTTTTCTTTCCTTGTTTCTACCTCTTCCTCAGAAATATCAATTATCTGTAAGTTTTTGGCTTACTCCCTGGCCATATCAGTGGTGTCTTTCATCTTTTATAGAAATAGGCATTTTTCCTCTCATCCTGAGGGAGTTTCAAGTTTATGAGCTATATCATTGACTTGACACTTCCAGTGAAGATTCATATTCTGCTATTTAGTTTTCAGTTTTCTTTACATATTTGCTTATCTCTTCCATCTCCATTTTCATCAGAGAAAAATTTCCCCTTATGACTTTCATATCCATTTTCATAGAAGACATGTCTTCTTTAATTTTAATGAAGATCTTAAAACAGTTTACTGTGGTTTTCTTTTGGATCCAGCAATAAAACATTTTCTGAAGTTATGCAATTCCTCTGAGTCTTCTGAATGCTGTGTTTGCTCTCTCATTCTGTAGAATTTTCCCTTAAAGTATATGTTGATTTTTTAAATGTTTTTCTTCCTTTTTAATAAAAAATTAACTAAATTTAATCGAGTTTATTTTTTCTTATTCATCTTCACAAAAAGACAAAGTCTTGTCATTGGATAACCCTTGGAATGTCCCTGGGTCCACTTGGGAAGTGGTGTAACCCTCCTGAGATCTTTAGCTGAGGAGAAGGTTGTCGTAGGTGCACAGCTCTGCATCTAACACTGAACTGGCTTTTATCCAATTAACTATTGCAGGTAGCATCTTCCTCTGTCTCCTTCTGGCAGGTTCCTCATTAATTTAAATTGATGTAATACATAAAAAGCACGGTTGCTAGCAAACATAGATACTTGTGGCTCCCCACTTTTGTTGACTTTTACGGTACTTTTCTTGTGAGGATTATCCCTCTCAATTGCCACATGTCACTGCCAGATCCCAATTCTTATGAGAGACTGAATATGCAAATACACCATGGGCAGTCCATTTATAAACATAGAATTCTAACCACAAACTGCAGCAACCGGCCCAGTAGGCCAGCCTGCTACCTACAAAACCAGTCCAAGAAGCCCACCTACTATCTACAGTAACCAATTCAGGAAGATAGTACCAGCCCAGGAAGCCAAACAATAACTCCTGTAGCAATAGATCCCAAATAGCCAAGGCTTGATAACTAACAGCCTTCTGTATTTTTGTTCCTGCTTCCAACTTAGCATCAACCAGAGAAAGCCAAATATACACCCTAAACCAATCTCACAGGGTGCTCTCCTTCTAGTTAGCCTGACTTCAACATTTCCATGTCAATAGTCTTTTCTCAGGGCATACGTAAAACTTTCTTTTTCAAAGCTTCCCCATTCCTCTGTCTGCTTTTGAGTCTCTCCAAAGCACACATGGTGGTAGTTAGCTTCCGTGCTGTAGCAAGCTCTGTATAGCTTTTGTTTGTTCCCATTTGAGTGATCTTCATTTATTTCCTTACTAACTGCCATGTTGAATTCTGGCTACAGAACCTTTCTGCCCAGATAAATAAAGATGAATCAACTTATATTTTGGGCAACAATGTATCTTAAAAAGAAAAGCAAGATAAATTGTAAGCTAAACTTTGCAAATTTTAGTCATTTGCATCTGCCTTATAATTATAGTACTAGTTTTTCATCGCTTTTAGTTTTCAATTTTTTTTTTGTCTTCATAGCTGCTTTAGTGTAAAGTTACAAGAGGGTGGTTAGTGCAGGCATCTTGTAACAGGAGTATCTATACTACTTTTTACAGGTATATGCTATTATGATACAAGTTTTAACACACTAAAGGTTAATATGCTTCTAGGGCTGGCAACCTTGACTCTCTCCATACACAGGCGCCTGCGTGCACGCACACACACACACACACACACACGCAATCTTCCAGTGATTAATGAATCCTATTATCCAGATCTTTTTTTATTTTAAAATGTGCCCTCAAATGTATTCATATTTTAGAAAAGAGTATTATTTCCCAGAATTGACCATAAGCTAATTCACAGAACCACCTGGTTGTCTAATAACTTTTCTAATTAATGGGATGCCTTCTAATTAACAAAAATGTTTATACCTCACATTGTGCTGTTAATAGCTTTGTAGATTTTAATGAATAAATGAGGACCTAGGACGCATACATATCGTTAAAGGAAGAAAAGTATCAGGTTATTTAAAAGCAATGAACAGGTCTTTTTTTCAGTTCTTTCTAATCAACTGAGAAAAGTTAAACTTCATAACTTGTGGTTGCTGTGTGAGTAGTCGGTTTTTCTTTTATCTGCTTTTCACCTCTGCACACAGCCTTGTGTCCTTGAGACACGAAGTAATTTAGAGAGGCTCTTTGCTATTCTTGGTAATTCGGCCTTGTTTTTCTATCGCACACTCCAAAGCTAAGTGAAAAACATTTATCCTACTTAATCATGACAATGTAGATGCCAGAAGGAATTGAGTAAAACAGCATTGCAGGGAGGATCTGGCCCTGAGTGAGGGGGAATCCTGGCTCCTTCGTTCTTTGTAATTTCCATAGCCATGTACTCCTTTCAATATTTTAGTAATATTTTCTTCATAAGTGATTATTGCCTTAAGTTATCAATTTGTATTCTGCTCCAATTGAAAATTATTTTTCTTTCCAGCCAAATCTCACAAATGTGTTACATATGCCGAAGAGGTTTATAGGATAATTTCTACATCTCCAATACATATAGATGAATGTTTTTTGTTGTTGTTTGTTTGTTTTAGACAGAGTTTTGTTCTTGTTGCCCAGGCTGGAGTGCAATGGTGTGATCTTGGCTCACCTCTGCCTCCCAGGTTCAAGCAATTATCCTGCCTCAGCCTCCCGAGTAGCTGGGATTACAGGCACGCACCCCCACGGGATTTGTATTTTCTGGCTGATTTTGTATTTTCAGCAGAGATGGGGTTTCTCCATGTTGGTCAGGCTGGTCTCGAACCCTCAACCTCAGGTGATCCACCCACCTTGGCCTCCCAAAGTGCTAGGATTACAGGTCTGAGTCACTGGGCATAGCTTTAGATGGGTGAATTCTTTATCATTTATTTAGATCAATTTGATGTTGTCAATATGTTCTGTACTGTGTTTAACTCGAAGTATTCCACTGAGATATATCTTCTTATTTAAGTTGACATTCACACTGACTCAGAGAATTGTCATTTTTAAAGTAAAATAGCAAGCTTGAAGTCAGCCAGTTTACCATCAGGCTAAGTCCTCTATCATTTGATTCCTTCCTCAATATTCCTTCATCTACCAAACAAGTATACAAAAGAGAAGTACATATTTTACTTAAAGGCAATAGTTGAATCACTTGAGTGATATTAATCAATAAAATTGCTGACAATGAGAGCTCTGGTAGAAATTATTGTCAAGTGCTTGCTATGTGCTGGGCACTGACCTAGGGAGTTATATCTCACAGCAACCACAAGATGCAATTAGCATTCTTGTCTCCGTTCAACTGAAGAAAAAGCTGATTCTTCAACTAGACAAGAAATTTTCTCAAGGCCACACAATATTGAGTCCGCATTCTTACTTTGAATGGGTTGTTATCGATTTAATAGTTCCTGTTAAAATTTTTCATAAAAGCAAGTAACAATCTCATGCAAATAGTTTTGTAAATGAAAAAATAAAATTTTAAGCCTGTCACTGAATGAATGAGCACCCTCTTGGCCAAGGGGACCCTAGAGAAACCTAAAAAATTGAGTCCCCAGCCATGATGGGAAGGAAAGTCGGACACTCCTCATTATACCACCTCGTTTTTGGAGTTTAGGCACAACCACTGACCAGCAGGAATGTTGGAACAGGGATCCTGAGGCTGACAGAACACTCTTTGTGACAATAAGACAACAAATTATAAACAAAACCTAAAGCCACGCACGCCAAGTGTTAAGTCACATCTGCGGCACATTCATCTTGCTAAACAGGTCACATTGTAGCTGACTGACACCACATCTTTATCTTAATTTAAACATTCCTTCCTGCTAACTCCAAGTTTTTAGACAAAGTTTTGTCCTTTATTTGCAGATTAAAGAGTCTTGGAATCCCCTTGTGGTTTATAAGCCCCTGCTTTAAGACATCCCATCTTTTTGGGTGGAACTAATGTATACCGTCCATGTATTGATTTATCTCTTTGCCTGTAACTCCTGCCTCCCTGAAATGTATAAAACCCAGCTGTCATCCAACTGCTTAGGGCAGATTTTCTCAGGACTCTTTGAGACCGTTTCGGTGAGCAGTAGTCAGTCGTACTGGCTCAGAATAAGTCTCTTTAAAATATTATACAAAATTTATTCTTTCATTAAAAATGTAAACTTACTTCTTAACTACAAGTATGAAAAATAAAGTGAAAAAACGTGATTGAAGGGAGAGATTGCGTTGGATTCACATACTAGCTCTTTAAAAAAATCTTTTTAATTTAAAATACAGTATTTCTTTGTAGAAAGGATTGAAAGGTTCATCATAAAACATGTCACCGTTCAAATGAAGCGTGTTTAGGAATCAAGGTTGACGGCCTCCAGAATCTGTTATTGTGAGACTTTGTTTTGCCTCCCCAATATGTTAACTCTGTACTTCTTATCTTTGTTGCCTGATGTAAGTTTCTTAGATTCCATGAGCCTCAGCTTCTTCATCTGTAAAATGGAGATCTTCGAAAAAATGTGTTGTGAAGATTAAATAACACCATGTCTCTCAAGTGCTTAGCAAAGCATCCAGCATCTACTAAGCCTTTCGTAAATAGTAGTTAAGAGCTGTGGGATTTTGCCCACATTCTTAGCCCATTCCTTTCCTTGCTTTGATTTATTCTCTATCACAATTTTATTGTGGATATAAAGATAAGATTTTGTGTTAATATCTAGCATGGTAGAACATAAGGAACTGGGATGAGGGAGATTAGACCCCATTTCCCCTCTCAGGTTTTTCCCTAACACATTACAACACTGAGAACCTCAGTAAGCTTTCCCTGTGCTCAAATTCACCCTTACGGAAAAAAATAATGTAGGTATAATGAGTTCTGACAACAAATACTCAAAGTTAAGCCAAACTTCACAGGCTTTGGACACAATCTGCCATACTAACGCCCTCACTTCAGACACCAGACATAAGTTTAGGAGTCTTCAGGCCACCCTCACTTTACACCAGCAGGCTACAATTTCAGGGGCTTCCATTGTTCTCTAGGTTTGATAACTTGCTGGAAAGATTCACAGAACTCAGGAAAGCACTATTTTTTATGATTTCCATTTTGTTATATCAAAACTGATACAAATCAGAATTGGGCAAAGAGAGAGATGCTTAAGGCAAGGTGTGGGAAGCTCTCGGTTGCAAAGCTTCCATCGTCACCAAGGATGCATTACTTTTCCAGCACATCCACGTGTGACAGCACATAGAGGAGTGCCAACCAGGGACACCCACCTCAGCTTTGATGCGGAAAGTTTTTATTGGGGCTTCATTAAATAAGTATGACTTATTCGATCATAGGTCACACAGTTGAACCCAGTCTCCACAGATTTCAGACTGATATCACATGGCTCAAAGCCTCAAACATGGCATCACCCGGTCTGCCTTTCTGTTGTGGCCAGCCCCCCATCCTGAGTCATTTCCTTAGCATAAGCTATCTAGGGGGCCCCTGCTGTGAGTCACCTCATTAGCATAAACGATCAGATGTGGTCCCACTGTGAATCACAAAGACACTGTGAAAAATTCCTAGGATTCAGAATTTACCTCCTCGGAAGTGGGAACAACGCCTGGCCAAATTCTCTGTTACACAGTAGGTGATACAAAATATGCTCTCCAGGAGCATGCTCATTCTATTTTCATCACATCAGCTTAAAATACAGATTCCAGGAATATTTTTTAAATAGAATAATCATAAAAAGAAAAAGCAAAAAAGTACGTGAAGGGGATGTTCTTTCTTCCATAATTGTCTTCCACAAAGTAGGCACAGAAGGAAGAGACAATTGGCATCAGAAACACACTCTGGCTGGGAAAAAAAGAAAAAAAAAAAGTAGCTGGAAAAGGTGGCAGTGAATAAATTATGCCCAATTACATAGTCATCTATTATCTAAAGCTTCAACCACATGTTATTATTAATTCCTGAATCAGTCATATTTATAGAACTATATCCTGGTGTCCTTTTGTTTGTTTGTTTTTTGAGACAAAGTCTCTCTCTGCCGTCCAGGCTGGAGTGCAGTGGCGCAATCTCAGCCCACTGCAACCTCCACCTTCCAGGTTCAAGTGATTCTCCTGCCTCAGCCTCCCGAGTAGCAGGTGCCCGTTGCCATGCCCGGCTAATTTTTGTTGTTGTTGTTGTTGTTGTTATTTCCTAGTAGAGACAGGGTTTCACCATGTTGGGCAAGCTAGTCTGGAACTCCTGACCTCAGGTGATCCACCCATATCAGCCTCCCAAAGTGCTGGGATTACAGGCATGAGCCACCATGCCCAGCCTGGTGTCCTTTTAATTGTGCACCAAAAGCTTTAGAATTACAGTAGGTTGTGGGACTTGATTCCTCACATCTTTCATTCTTAAATCTTGTGATACGACCCTTTTCCTATACAAATATTATTGGGCAGTAATAGGATTTTCCACCTATTAGACCATAAAAAGTGTCAATACAACACATGAAACTTACACATATTGTTTTGGTTTTCAGCTCTTTCTAAAAAAACAAACAAACAAAAAAAAACAAAAAAAAAAAGCAACCTGTTTCAGGAAGTATTTTAAGCATATCATAACCACTTAAATAACTTATTACCATAAACAGTCATATACTAAAGCATCACTGCTTTGCTACTCTTTACCATCAAAAGATGTCTCTTCTCTGTTTATCTTCCCAAGCTTATAAGTAGAGCATCAACCTGCTTTAATTGTGTGTGTGTACGTACAGGTATGTAGAGATGCATTCTTTGTGATAGGAAGTGATTAATATTGCAAAGAAAAGGGACATCATCCTTCACTGAGATGATGAATTAAAATGTAATGCTTTCACACATGTACTTTTGTTTGTAGAGAGATGCAATAACTTAAAAAAAATTCTCTGTGCAATTTCTTATGCAAAATGCTCTTAGATATGATATATTCAAAAGTTTTAAAATACTAATTGGCAGTGTAATGCACTGTTTGTATGGAGAAAATATTTCTAAGATGTAATATAGAACCAAATGAGGATAAATGATTGGATTTTTTTCCCAGTCATCTTTTAAGCCAATATGTAGCCAGGCTAAACTAGGCTAGGTCTTAGCAACAAAGAGATATGGAATGTCTTGTTCTCCTGAGACTCAGCTTCTGTTGAAGAGGTAGACATATTTCATAATTTATTCCAATCAGTTTGATGATGATAACATGTTCTATGAGGCAACAGATCTTAACAATCCCATTCAGCTATACCTCCTTATTGAATTTCTTATGAAGTTGACACAAATACACGTGTTATTGAGGTGTGTGATATGGAATGTTCTAAGAGTTTTGGATGAACTAAGACTTATTCTACCTAGGTGCTGTCAGAAAATCCTTCAGAAATGAGTATTACTGGAGATGAATCTTGAAGGATGAGTAGTAGCTGCCTAAGCCAATAAGGGATGAAAAATATTTCAGTGAGGGGTAGCTTGTGAGCAGCATGAGCATAAGACAAAAAGGAATGGCCAGGCGCGGTGAGTCACGCCGGTAATCCCAGCACTTTGGGAGGCCGAGGCAGGCGGATCGCCTGAGGTCGGGACTTCGAGACCAGCCTGACCAACATGGAGAAACTCCTTCTCCACTAAAAGTATAAAATTAGCTGGGCATGGTGGTACATGCCTGTAATCCCAGCTATTCGGGAGGCTGAGGCAAGAAAATCGCTTGAACCAGGGAGGCGGAGGTTATGGTGAGCCGAGATCGTGCCATTGCACTCCAGCCTGAGCAACAACAGCGAAACTCCAACTCAAAAAAAAAAAAAAGAAAAGAAAAGAAAAAGAAAACAAGAAGACATAAAAGATTGAACTTGCAGGTAATGTAAGAAGTGGAGATAAATTTAACATAACCAGGAACTAGCATAGATTGAGTTTAGATCAATGCTGCCTGAGGAAGTAGAGGAGTATGAAGAAGGTCACTGCTGATTTAGAGAAGTCTGCTTCCAATTTGCTGCAAGAAATACACAGCAGGAAGCTCACTGCTTCCATCTCTCATCTGAACGTTTAGGACCCTTCCATGAGCTGCTCCTGGAGCCTTCTTATGTGTGATCTCCCACAAAAGCCACATGATGAATTGGTTTACGGTGACAGGAAATGAAACAACATCCAGAAGCCTTCCTTCATTCTGCATCTCTCCATTTCTTCCTGTTTTGCAGCCTCAGCCAATTACTTTCTCTGTGTCCAAGCTTCCTGGGAACATTGCTGTTCCTGGACACAATTCCTGCCTGGAATACTCTGCTCACCTTCTGCTTCAGGGGTCAACTCTCCAAACCCTGTCTCTCTTTAAAGCCTTTCCAAAACACCCAAACTAAGATGCATCTTTTTTTGTCCTTTTGCGTTACTATTTCACATTTGTCGAAGTCGATTCCATTTGTGCATCTATTTCAACAGATCTCTCTCAGTCTTATGTCACAGTAAGTATTTGCTTCATAATAATAAATTTCTCAGGGGAGGTCACCATGTTTGAATCTCCAGTGGTCCCTACAGCCATGTATGGCACATAATGGATATACAATATACATCTGGTCCATAAAAATTAAGCTGATAAAAATTTTTGACAAAATTTTCAAAGCAGAAATCATGCCTCTATAATAATTTGGCTTTTTTGGAAATGTAAGGCAGCATTCTATACTATATATTAAGCTTTATTCTAGGCTTTTACTAAAAATAGAAACATACTATCAGTTAATGGGGCACAGAATATTCAGGTACAGGCTTATCTTTTCTGACACTTCAAACTATAAATTCGTTTTCCATTTTCAAAGCCATAAACCATGTTCTCTGATATCTGGTTCAACCAGAGGTTTTACTATGTAATTTTATACTCCCTTTGTTGATGTACCTAGATAACTTATTGCTTTACGAGCTATAGCCTATTAACAGGCATTTATATTGAGCAACTTCTTTTGAATGAAACATTCCTGGGGAAATACAGACACTGCCATGTTATTATTAAAGCACTAAGGAAATCTCTCAGTTTTCGGGAAAAGAAAAATCTCACACTAACCACATCCTTTTGCTTCTAGTGTCCAAGCTTTTAACCAGTTACTAGCTGTTCTTGCTCTTTTCCTCTCTGTTTTGTTAAAATATCTACAATCTTAGTATTCTCTTTCTTACTTTGTACTAGAATATTCAATAGTAAACTTGATTTTTCTATCTCCAGTCCTTTTATTTAAGGTAATAATAAGTTGTCCTTAATATTTGCTCAATGATTGATATATTTGTTGTCTAACTCAAAATTTGAGCATCAATGAGATGATAATCTACCAAATTAAATTCTCTTTATAATGATGAGTTGCCTTACTCTAGCCTCAATATGGTTTTAGCAGTTGGTGTATTTTACCTTCTCACAGCAATGCTTGAGATTATTTCTAAAGAATCTGAATGTGACAAAGAGAAGAAAAAAAAATCATTGAGCAAAAGTCAAGAGCTTGATACATTTTTTAGGACTCACTTGTGCCGAATTAATTTCCTTCCCTTTGATTTAATTTCCTTATTTTGAAAATTAAGTCACACTTGATATTTAGGGTTCTTTTCTGCTTGAATATGCTGTGGCTTCTAGGACACAGCTCTTCTTTCATGAATTTAAACATAAATCATTTTAGATAAACCTGGTTTTCAGGCATCCACCTGATTCTCTATGCTTTCCTAATAAATTAGCAAATAAATTTATACAACTAGGAGCCTAAATTTATTAAAATAGATGGCTATATTAATCTTACTTATTACAGACAAAATTTATTTTTCAGATCATCTGCTCTATTTGATCTGGCCTAAGGATTAGTCTTCTAGCAGAGAAGAAAACAGATATTTAGTAATTGAGTAGTGTGCTCGCCTCGTTTTCTAGAACCTTTCTTAAATAGGGAATCTAAGAAACGTGCTTCATTTTTTAAAAAAACCTCTGGCAGTTTCAAAACCTCTCTCCATTTTACTATAGTAGAAAGATTCCACAATATCCAGTTGACCTATATTGTCCTTGCTTTTATCTGTATTTGCACTGTTGAACAATACTGCCTGGGTCCCCGGCCTATGGACTTGAAAGAAGTTTCATATTCATCACCAGAACGAAATCCCAGTCTTTTTCTCCTATGCATCCCCTTCTTCCCATTCTGACTCTGTCTTCTTCCACTTATCACTCATAGTTCTCACATGAGTTCTCACAAATGAAAGTCAGGTACAGTCATCACAAGATCATGGTAGTTTTAAATTCTCTTTCTATTTTTGTTCTCTTGCTTTACTTATCCCGTTTTTATTTCAATCTCTGCCCTCCAAGAGGTCACCACAAGAGCAAGATTTCTAGGAAAACAAACCTAGATTCTCAGTGCCACAATTTTTTGGGGTCTCATGTAAACGTAGAAAGGATACCCTTATTCAAATGAGGAGTCACTTTCATCATGTGCTAGGAAATACTCCTTATACCCAGAGACTTGTACAGTATTTCATGAAGGTAGAGTCTTCAGCTTGAGGACTAACCTTTTTCTTTGTAGGACATTAAATCCATTCTAAATGAAGAGAAAGCATCTATGCTGATCTTCCCATTATCTCCAACTTTCTCTTTTTCTGCTCTGCCACAAGGTCACATGATTAGAAAGATCTGGAAGCCTGCTTCTTTCTCAGACTTTAGTCCCCTAAATCCACACCCCTATAGTGTGTCAATTTAGTTTGGACTCAGCTAGGAACCTCTGCAAGTGGAAGTTCTTACTGTATTTTTTTCTAATAACTATTTATTAAAAAGAATTCCTTAAGTGTCCCCATGAACATCTGGTAGATTCTCTCTAAGTCCATATAAGTAGCCATATTTGATGTCTTCTAGGAATTAACAATGTCTGATAGTCAAGGTATCCAGGACTGTATTTTACAATGAGTAGAGCTGAGTTGTATTTAGCTTTTGTATTGCTAGATAAAAAAGCACAGTAACCGACATCTAGTCAGTAACCTTACTTCAGGAGACTTTACCTCTATTCAGACAGTTTTGAATCCCAGTTGAAAAAAAAAGAAGCTGACGAAGATCAGAAAATTACTGACAACTTTGCTATGATGCAAAATATATTGTACATGGAGTCAAAAGCTTAGGGTTCAAGTTCTATGGTTAAAATTTACTGGCTATATGGACTTACAAAATCTGGTCTGCTTTTGTGAGTTCGTATTTATTTATAAAGTGAAGATAATGATATCTAGCACTCATTTTTGCACTGATTATTACACAAAACAATATGTTAGTTTTATAAATTATGAACTGCCATATAAAGGTATTTTGCCCCTTTTACATAATATATAGTGACTGATTTCAACTTGGCTGGCTGTTTTACACCTCCCAAAAGATAAAAACAGGAAATAGGGAAAAAAATAGAACCAAAGAAGTATTCTTAGTGTGAAGCTAAATTATTATGAAAGAAATGCCAACTAACCCCACAACACTAGAGAAGATATTAAAGCCACCATAGGTAGACTGTATTGTTCTGTGATAACATAATGGATATTCATAGTGATAATCCTCAATATCAAGAAAACATAGGCCAGTATCCTGTGCTATGGAGAACAATGGAGTTGTCCATTTTCGAACAGTATTAAAGAAAATTATAGAGGGTAAATCTGAGTTATCTGAAGAATTCAACTATGTGAAATACCATATTCCCAAAACTTTTGATTAAATGGGGTTTCATTAAATCTAGTTCTTAACAGTAAGTTACCTCTTAAAACCCTTCAGGAGAAGAAAGTTTGAATCTCATTAAAACCAGAATAACTTAAAGGATATATGTGCATTAATATTGTCCATTTGTGTTAGAGAGAAATGATGATAACAAGTTCTTAGTAAGTGAAACAGCAGATGATAATATAGAAGTGAGCCCATTTTGCCTATTTTTCACTTTAATTAAAGTGGGTTTCTTCATTTTATTTCATTTTATCTAAAATATTTAACTGAAGTATGACCTCCTTGACCAGAAAGTACCACCCTATCTTAAAGATAGTTGATTCCTTCCACCAAACAGAAATTAGCACATCAGCACACGGTCCTTTCACTTACTATCAATAACACTTGCCAGAGTTGAAATAACCTTCCTTCGTGATTGATAGTCGGTTTTTTGTGTGTTTTTATAACAAATGGCTAAAGTCCACCGAATGTGGTGGCACAAGACTATAGTCCCTTGGGAAGCTCAGGCTGAAAGATCTCAAGCCCAGGAGAACTGTCATGTGCTATGATCACACCTATGAATATCTGCTACACTCCAGTCTGGACACAATAGTAAGACCTTTTTTAAAAGGCTAAAATCACTTGTAAAAAGAGGTCTAGCCATTACATATGTTCGTCAAGGTTTTTTCAAGGCAAGAAGGTTAAAAGTATTGCTACAAAATATTTCAATAGGCCAGGCACGGTGGCTCACGCCTGTAATCCCAGCACTTTTGGAGGCCGAGGTGGGTGGATCACAAGGTCAGGAGATCGAGACCATCCTGGCTAACACGGTGAAACCCCATCTCTACTAAAAATACAAAAAATTAGCCGGGCGTGGTGGAGGCGCCTGTAGTCCCAGCTACTCGGGAGGCTGAGGCAGGAGAATGGCAAGAACTCAGGAGGCGGAGCTTGCAGTGAGCCGAGATTGCACCACTGCACTCCAGCCTGGGCGACAGAGAAAAAAAAAAAAAGTATTTCAATAAACAGTGGTACATAGTATGAAAATCTTAGAGACTTTGAAGTTTTGAATATACAGTTTTTGAAAGGAAAAATGGAAAAAAGATATTTGAAAAATATGACCTAGTGACAGGTCATGGGGAAACTTGAATCTCAGACTAAAAGTACTTGGAATATATTGTCTAAATAAAATGGAAACCATTGGAAGATTACAAACAAAACCAAAACATGATCTTGTTGGTACTGTTGAAAGGTTAACCAGGCAGCATACAATTGATCTGATTAAGGAAATGTGGGAGAAACAGAAATCTGAATAGAGCTCTTGCAATTGCTCAAGGAAACAAAAACAGTGCCTCCTTTAAACTAATAGTTGAAGAAATGAAGAACAAGTGATAAATCTCCCCTTCTCCCACTACTAGTGCCAAATCAACAAGATTTGGCAAATGATTAGATATGAGACTCTAGAGAGGTGATGAAAAAGATGATGCCAATATCTGAAGATGGGTGACTGAAAATGGTAACTCTACATGCAGTTTATATCTATTCCGTTAAAATTATTATGATTAATATAGAAGGTGTGACCTCAATGGAACTACAAAGTAAACGGAATTTCTGAGATATGACCATATTGATTATTTCCAAGGCATTTATATGCATTCATTTAGTATAAATCTGTTTGAGTCCATCAATTTCCAGCAGTATTAGCCTAGAGTGTAAAATGACATTTGAAGTATATGTATCAACTGTACCTAGGAAGACCTGTGAGATTCTAGCCAACAAAAATAGTTCCATTTGATATTTCATTTTGAGAAACATGTATACTCACTGTTATTATTTATATATCACTTATAAATTTTAATAGTAAATATGAAAGATTTTATAGCATCACTCAAAATACCTTCTGTCAAGTTATTTGAAATATCTTATTTCTAAGCTACTGTTTTCTATCATCAAGGGCTTAACACTGCAATCAGGAGATGCTGTTTTCTTCTTTGGTATGGTGATCTTTTGTAATGTCTTGTCCTGCTTTCATCTTTTTTTCTCTCTTTTCTTCCTATTTTTTATTTTATTTTTTTGGTAGATTAAAAAATCAGGCTTCAGAGCAAAGGAAAAAATGGTGCTTTTTGGGATGCATAAGCTGTCAATTTTCATGAAAGCAGTTTTTTTGAGGAGTTTCTTCTATACCTCTGTCAGGTCAGGATAAAAAGCCTCAGACTTGTGGAAACTTTTGGAACTATTAGGTGACTTATGAAAAAATAATTAGAATTATACAAAAATGAATAGTCTGAATTTTGAAGAATCAAATTGTAGAAATGTCCTGTCTAGTAGTCTCCTGAAAGACCCCACTTGCAAGGTGGCTTTTATTTGAACTGACTCAGAATTCTCCCAGTGGCAGCAGCTTTTTCTCCAAGTCTATTCATTGGATAAAATCAGAAGCAATTGTTTAGCATCATGGCTTCATGAGACAGTGATACTATTTAGAGAAAACAACAGGCTAAACAAAAAGCTTAAAAGGAAAAAGGAATGAGGTGACCATGTTGGGATGGGGGCAAGGGTACTGAAAAGCTCTGATATGTTCTTAGGAATCTCAAAGGATATATTCATGCATAGGTCTGTGCACATGCTCAAGAGAGACCCCAAAAGGCCCTAGGCTGTCATCACTGACTAATCATGAGGTCCTATGGAAGCAGGAAGTGAATGTGAAGCTGGATTTGTAAGCCCCCTAACTAAGTATTGAAAGTATACTCCAATATGCACATAGAGATGTTCAGAAAATACTAGGTCTTAATGGCTTGAGCGTTTAAGTAAATCTCTGTCTAATCATAAGTGATTTAATCTCCAACTAAGTGAGCAGAAACTTCAGTGGCCACATTTAACAAAAAAATACAGAGTTACTTCAGAAAATTTACTAAACAAACACCAGCAGCAAACAGCAACCACAAACTGTGAAAGGATGAGGGGAGAAAGATCTCATATCCAGAATTGCCATTATTTTATTTAACATGTTCAGTGTTCAGTAAAAATTTATGATGCATGCAAAAAAGTACAGAAAATGCATAGAGTGAAGGAAGAAACCATTCAATAGAAGTTTTCCCTGAAAAAGTCCAGATGTTGGATTTATAAGAGAAATACTAGTAGCTATTTGAAATATATTCCAACAGCTGAAGAGGATTATGTTGGAAAATTAAAGGAAATTATGAGAAAAGTGTCTCACCAAATTGAGAGTATCAATAGAGACAGAAGTCAATTAAAAGATCTAAATAGAAATTCTAAAGGTGAAAAGAACAACATCTGACATAAAAAATTCACACCATGCATGGTGGCTCAAGGCTCACACCTGTAATCCCAGCACTTTGGGAGGCTGAGGTGGGTGATCACTTGAGGTGAAGAGTTCGAGACCAGCCTGGCCAACATGGTGAAACCCTGTCACTACCAAAAATACAAAAATTAGCCAGGCCTGGTGGCAGGTACCCGTAATCCCAGCTGCTCAGGAGGCTGAAGCAGGAGAATCACTTGAACCTAGGAGGCAGAAGTTGCAATTAGCCAAAATTGTGCCATTGCACTCCAGCCTGGGTAACAGAGCGAGACTCCACCTCAAAAAAAAAAAAAAGAAAAGAAAAGAAAAATGCACTAGAGGTGCTCAACCATAGATTTGAGCAGGTGAAATAAAGAGGTAAAAAAGAAATAAAATTTTAAAAAAACGTTAATATACATCAATTGAAATTATTACAGCCTGACTAAAAGGAAAAAAAAAAAAAGATTAAAGAAAAATAACCGAACCTCAGAGATGGGTGGTATAACATCAACCATACTAAAATATACATGATAATATCCCCTGAATGAGAGGAAACAGAGAAATGGGATAGAAAGATTTTAGGAAATAATAGCCAAAAACCTTCAAAATCTGATGAAAAATGTTAAGCTGCACATCTAAGAAGCTCAACAAACCTTAATTAGGATAAATTCAAAGATATAAGGGAACTCATCATTTAAAAAATCAGAAGAAAAAGACAAATAAAGAATCTTTAATGCAGCACAAAAGAGGTGAATATCATATGTAAAGGACCCTCAATAAGATTAACAGCTGATTTCTAATAGGAAACAATGTATGACAGAAGACAATGGGATGACATTTAATGTCCTGGGGGAGAGAGGGACAGAGAGTGCAAACAAAGAATTCTACATGAAGCAAAACTTTCCTCTAAATATGGAGGAAAAATCAAGACATACCCAGATAACCAAACGCTAAGAAAGTTTGTCTCTAGCATACTTCCCTGAAAAGAAATACTAAAGGAAGCTTTGCTGGCCAAAATGAAAATGCACTTGACAATAACCTGATTCCACTGGAAGAAATAAAGAGCACTGATGAAGGTCATTACACAGGTGAATTTTATTACCTATAAATTTTATCTCAGTCAAAATATTAGCAAAGTCTCAGGGACTTGTGAAATATCAACAAAAGTTCTGATACTTGTATCACTGAAATACCAGAAGTTAAAAATAAACAGCATGGTGCTGAAAATATTTTTTAATAAATAACAGCTAAACACTTGCAAAGTTTAGTGAATGATATATACCTAAAGATTTAAGAAACTAAGCAAATCCCATACATGATAGAATGAAAGAAATCACTGCATAGGCATATTATAATTAAACTGCTGAAAATTAAGAAAAAGTAAAATTCTATGAATATCCATAATAATGTGATAAATTATTTCCAAGGAAATAACAATGAGAATGGTTACAGATCCCATAAGAAACTCTGGAGGCCAGAAAAAAATAACATATTTTTCAATGCTAAAAAAAGAGAGTCAACTTCAAGTGAGCTCCAATATCCACTGAAAATAGTCTTCATAAATAAATACAAAATATTTTTTTCTCAGGTAAAGGAAACTAAGAAAATGTGTTGCCTGAAGACTTACTTGAAAAGCATTGCTAGGGAAAGTTCTTCACAGAAAATATAAATAATACTAGAAAAAAAACTGACACATTAAGAATGAAGGAAGAATAGAATTGATTAATATCTTAGAGATGCATACTTTCATTAGATATTATATTTTATGTGTAATAGAATGCTTTTCTCATCATAAGTTTTTGAAAATATGACTGAGGGTTGAAAGCAAAAGTATAATATTGTCTCATGGGGTTTTCAGTTTATATATGTATATTATGTGGGAAACTATAGCATAAAGGAGGGAAAAATGAGAGACCTATAGGGTGGCAAAGTTTCTACTTCCAACCAAATGAAGTGGTAAAAGAATGATTCTAAATATACTGTGGAAAGTTAAGTATATATTTTGTAATCCCAGGATAAATCATAAAAATGTTTACACAGAGAAACAGTCAAAATCACAGTAGACAAATTAAAATACAGTATGAAAACATATCCAGGTAACACATGGGGGTGCAGGAAAGGGGTAACAGGAGTTAGAAAGAAGAGACCAAAATAAATAATAAGTTGGTAGGCTAAATTCCAGGCATACCTATATTTACATTAAATATAATTGGTCTAAACATTCCAACTAAAAGAAATAAATTATCAGAAATGATATTGAAATATATTCCTACTATAAACTGTCTCTAGTAAACTGACTTCAAATATATTGATGTATGTTAAAAGGAGAAAAATAGATACCATGCAAACATGAAACCAAAGAAAAGCTGGATGGCTATGTTAATATCAGCCACAGTGGACATCATAGGAATGAAAACTAACAAGGATAGAGTAAAACATTACATGTTGATATGAAAGTTAATTCACCAAAAAGGCATAACAACTACATAAAGGTATATGTTCATAACAAAAAGAAAACCTTCAAAATAAAAGAAGCAGAAACTGATCGTGCTGAAAGAGTAAATACACAAGTCTACAATCATAATTGGAGATGTCAGCACTCTCTCAGTAATGGTGAGGAATTAAGCAAAAATCCAAAATATAGAATAACTGATCACCATAAGTAACAGGATCTAATTAATGTTATAGGACACCACTCAACAACAGCTGAAAACGAATTGGTATCAAATGCACATGCCCAGAGCCAATTAGCATATACCTAATTATTAAAGCTGTGAATGATCATAAGAACCCTCAAGTTTGTAGGCAGCTGGTGTGAAGTCAGGGTAGCCTGAGAACTCCTACACTTGCAGCTTGTGTCTGAGATGAAGAGTCCTGGAGGGCTGTTCCCTCAGACACTGCAGTTGGCAAGCTCATTGCAGTAGGCCTCTCAAAATTGTGGGCAGATTTGGGTGACTGTAAGACTGGTCTTGAACCTTGAATTTTACTGACTCTAGGTAACAACTACAAAATTTTAAAATTATAAATTGTTATTATTTCAGCACCCCTTTTCACTCTCAAATATCTTTATTTGGAAAATGGATGGTCATTCTACGATTAGATAACTAAAATCATTTAATTTACTATATATGCCCTTTTTACTTACCACGTAAATTATCAAATCCTTTTATAATTTTCTTTGTGTTTTGTGACAAAATAAAACTGGGAGCATTTTCACACACACTCATTCTCTAAACACTACTGAGAAAAGGGGAGAGAGTGTAGGGATAGGGTGTGAGTCACAGAGATCACATGCTTCACAAGGTAATAAAATATCACAAAGCAAATGGAGGCAGGGTGAGATTACAGGACCAGAGGACAGGGTGAAATTAAAATTGCTAATGAAGTTTCCGGCACTCACTGTCATTGATAACATCTTATTAGGAGACAGGGTTTGAGAGCAGACAACCGGTCTGACCAAAATGTATTAGGTGGGAATTTCCTCATCCTAATAAGCCTGGGAGTGCTGCAGGAGACCAGGGCTTATTTCATCCGTTTGCCTTTGACTGTAAAAGACAGCCACCCCCTAAAGGGGCCATTTCAGAGGCCTACCCTCAGGGGCCATTCTCTTTCTCAGGGATGTTCCTTGCTGAGAAAAAGAATTCAGCGATATTTCTCCTATTGCTTTTGAAAGAAGAGATATATAGCTCTGTTCTGCCCGGCTCACTGGCAGTCAGAGTTTAAGGTTATCTCCCTTGTTACCTGAACATTGCTGTTATCCTGTTCTTTTCTCAGGGTGCCCAGATTTCGTATTGTTCAAACACACGTGCTCTACAAACAATTTGTGCAGTTAACACAATCATCACAGGGTCCTGAGGTGACATACATCCTCCTCAGCTTACGAAGATGATGGGATTAAGAGATTAAAGATAGGCATAGGAAATCACAAGGGTATTGACTGGGGAAGTGATAAGTGTCCATGAAATCTTCACAATTTATGTTTAGAGGTTGTAGTAAAGACAGGCGTAAGAAATTATAAAAGTATTAANCCTTGCTGAGAAAAGAATTCAGCGATATTTCTCCTATTGCTTTTGAAAGAAGAGATATATAGCTCTGTTCTGCCCGGCTCACTGGCAGTCAGAGTTTAAGGTTATCTCCCTTGTTACCTGAACATTGCTGTTATCCTGTTCTTTTCTCAGGGTGCCCAGATTTCGTATTGTTCAAACACACGTGCTCTACAAACAATTTGTGCAGTTAACACAATCATCACAGGGTCCTGAGGTGACATACATCCTCCTCAGCTTACGAAGATGATGGGATTAAGAGATTAAAGATAGGCATAGGAAATCACAAGGGTATTGACTGGGGAAGTGATAAGTGTCCATGAAATCTTCACAATTTATGTTTAGAGGTTGTAGTAAAGACAGGCGTAAGAAATTATAAAAGTATTAATTTGGGGAACTAATAAATATCCATGAAATCTTCATAATTTATGTTCTGCTGCTGTGGTTTCAGCCGGTCCCTCCATTCAGGGTCCCTGACTTCCCACAACACTTGGTTGCTGTAAATGCTCCTATTTCACAGGTAAACTTGAAGGGCCATAGATGTACACACCTCATTTGGGACCACAAAGGCAGTATGCCTTTGAAATCAGATGGCCTGGTCAGTCCATGCTCTGCCTAGGGGAGTTAAATTGGACATTATGGTGAACTTCTCTAACATCATTTTTGTAGTTTTGAAAATCACTAATAAAAACTTACTGGTTTTCCAGCTCAGAGAGCATCACGGAACCTGCTGACATGTGATGCCTCCCCCAGACACTCAGCTTTAAAATTTCCCTCTTTTGTACTCTTTGCCTTTATTTCTCAGACCAGCCAATGCTTAGGAAAATAGAAAATAACCCATACTGAATATCGGGGGTGGGGTTTTCCTGATATCTGGCACCCACGTGGTCTTTCTTTTTTCCTAAGTACATGTGGGAACCCAATTCCCTCTGGTAGGTGCGGAGAAGCGGCATTGGTTTGGTCCACAGATACACATGTTTTACTCCCTGATGACCCACATTGAATATCAGGGTGGGGTTTCCCCTGATAACCAAGTAATATTGATGGTCTCTAAAAATATTCTACAAGTGTTGTGTGTTCACAAATGCCAAGTCTGGGTACTGTTCTTTCTATTTATAGATCAGAGAACCCATATTTTCATATTTACAAAATTGGTATAGGACATAGACTATATTTAGCAGCCAAAGGGAAAGAGATTATTGTCTTTAATATTTCAAAAAAAAAGAACTTCTTTCAAAAAATGTTTTTCCATATTACACCCTTGAAATGTGTGTCTTCTAAAGAAAACATAAGGGGTTGGTCACTGTGCCTAGAGTAGGGAACCATAAATAGGGGCTAACAAAACAAATAAACAAAACCAAGAGAGATAAAGAGAGAAATGATGTCCTAAATGTAATAGCGTTGGTGTTCCTCAGCCTTATATCTTAAGAACCATTCAGGATTATGTATTTCCAGTTTGAGAAGAGGTAAAGTAGACACTCTGAAATAAAGGTAGCATCTATTATAAATCTTTAGTTTTCCAAAAGCCAGGAAGAAAAACAACAGCCCTCAGTTATCAGCATGTTTCAGTGCTAATACAATAGACTATAATGATTCACTTAGGCTACCTGTATGTTTATAAAGTTAGTGAAATAGAAGAATAGGTTGTTATCACTTTAGTATACAGAAAACTAAATGTATTATATTGATAATAATTAAGCTTGTTATTATTACCCTGTGATAAATATATCAATGATCTCAGGAGAAATGGAAGTGAAGATTAAAATATGTAAACCTAGAAATATTTCATAAATAAAATTAAAGAGTAAAATAATGTACAAAAGAAGTTATTACACAAACATATGAAGGTTCAATCTCAAAGTTATTTTAAAAGAAATAAAATGTAAACAAAGTTGTCAAAATATCTATAAAATTAGCAGTTGTATTAAAAGTATATTATACAGGGCTGGTAATGGTATGGAAAAATGACATACATGTTTATGCACTTCAGGTAAGAGTATTCAATTATGTACTAGTTTTGAAAAATGTTTTGTCATTATATTCAAGAACCTTAAATATATTCTTAAGTTTTGACGCAGTAATTACCATCTGTGAAATTAAAGAGAATACTTCTGAAAATATGAGATTAATGCAAAAGTGTATTAATTGCTGCAATATATATAACAAATAATCCAGTTAAGCAATATGTACCCGATTAACTAGAATATAAATAATTAATTAATATTATCAGAAAAACCCAGGTATATCAAATTTTGGTAAGTCCTAGACTGAATTTCTGATCTTCCCCCTAAAATCTGTTCTTCCTGAAGTTGATCTCAACTTAATTAACTAAGACAAATCCAGACTTGTTATTTCCTTAAGTCAGAAATCTTGACCTTATCTTTGGCTTCTTCCAAATTCTACACCCAGTTTATCACCAACTGTGCCTAAACACACATTTAAAAATTATCTGAGACCTCACTGCTTTCACTGTGGTCCAATTGTCATCACCTCTTGCCTCGATTATTGAAATTGTCTCCCATGTAGTTACCTTGCCCTTCATCCCTCTATAGTCTATTCTCTGCACAGCAGCCAGAGTGATCTTTTTAAATGAGAAGTCAAATCATGCTACTTCTCAACTCATAACCTTCCAGAGGCTCCTTAGTTCCCTATGAGTAAAAGCTAAAATCTTTATAATGGTCTACAATGCTCTCCAATAGATATATAAAGGTAGCCACAGGTTTTTATTTGTTTGTTTGTTTTGTTTTTTGTTTTTGACACAGAGTCTTGCTTTGCATGATCTTGGCTCACTGCAACCTCCGCCTCCAGATTCAAATGATTCTCCTGCCCCAGCCTCCCGAGCAGCTGTAATATAGAAATACATTTTTTGAAAGAAGTTCTTTTTTTGAAATATTAAAGACAATATTCTCTTTCCCTTTGGCTACCATAAATAGAGGTTAACAGAAACAAATGAACGAACAAACAAAACCCAAGAGAGAAAAACAGAGAAAGAAATGAATAAATGGATGTCCTAAATGTAGTAGCATTGTTGTTCCCCAGCCCTATACCTCCAGAGTGGCTGGAATGACAGGTGCAAGCCACCACACCCAGCTAATTTTTGTATTTTTAGTAGAGACGGGGTTTCACCATGTTGTCCAGTCTGGTCTTGAACTCTTGATCCCAGGTGATCCACCCATCTCGGCCTCCCAAAGTGCTGAGATTACAGTTGTGAGCCACCACACCCAGCCAGTAGCCACAATTTTTTTCTAGTAACCACTTAAAAATTAAAAAGGAGCAGATCAATTAATATTTAAATGTATTATATTCTACCCAATAAATATATTATCATTTTGCTATGTAATCCATATAAAATGTATTAATGAGATAATTATCATTCTTTATACTACATAGTCAGTGTATATTTTCCATCTAATATATACCTCAATTTAAACAAGCACTCAAGAACTCAATAGCTAGCCAAAAGTTGCTAGTGGCTACTATAGGGAAGCATAGAACTCCAGTCCAATGTGGCCTACTACCTGCCCTCAACCCCGTGAGCTTATCTCAGAATACTCATCTCCTCACTCAATGTGCCACACTGAATTTCCTAGTATTCCTGGCACATACGAGCCCAGTTATTTCCATCCAGTTATCCCATGACTCATTGCTTCACTTTATAATGATCTTTGCTTAAATGACAGTTTTTCAGAGAACGTTCCCTGACTACTCTCTTAAAAATTGAACACAAGTCTCCGGCATTTTGATTAACTCTATTTTTTTCTATAGCATTTATCACCTAACATATCATATACTTCACTTTTTCTATATTCTACCTCTAGGATTTAAGCTCCATTATGTTACCAGGGCAAAATATGTTACCTGTTTTGATCACTTTCTGTATGAATAGGACTAAAAGACTGCTTAGAAAACACAGGGAGTGCTATACATGTAATCATTCAACGAGGATTTGCATTCACATCATGGTTCATTGCCCAGGTGCTGGATAAAAATTACCTCCAATCCAGACACTATGGGCTACATTTTTCTCACATGGGTTTGGCCAAACTAATGCAAGAAGCCCCAAATTGACCATTTAAGCAAGAGAACCTACTTTGTTCCTATCTAAAGAAAAATCATTAAAATAAGATGAACATATATGTTTTCAGATTTGTATCTCTGATATAGTGTCTTCAGATTTGCAATATGCCTCATGCCTTCTCCCCCCCCCCCCCCTTCATTTTTACATACCTGTCAATAAACAGAACATTTGTTCTGGTGCTCTGGAAGTAAGGTGACATGTATTCTTTATGATATTAATTTCAAGCACTTTTTTTTACTAAATTAACAACGTAATCAACATCAACATTGGAAAGTTGTCACTCAGAATAACCACACGCCATTTATTCATTTTCAGCCCAATATTATATGATTCTTTTTTTACAACCCTATTAACTGACCAATTTTATATGATTCTTTCTTCAACTTTCAACAAGCAGTTGAAGAATAGTGGTGACATTTGTTATCAGTTGGTTTTCACATAGCAAGGATTGGCTATTGCCATATGCAACCCTGATTGGCATCAAAAGTAAGTCTACAACTTAAGAAGTTAAGTTTACCAAGAAATACATAGTTTGTAGAGAAAAATTAAAAAGTATATATGCTGAATCATTTTCATTTTTTTAGTCTATTCTAAGAAAATCTGAGTCTTTTCCTTGATTACTAAGGCGGGGTAGAAGTGCCATCCTAAGCATATTCAATGTCACATGCTAAGCTTTCATTTGTGCTTGTGTATATGCGTGTGCATTGACTTAGCATATAAAATAAGCATTGAAGATCATTTCTCACTTTTTTTCCTCATTCTTGGATTTCATTTTCATTTTGCCTAACTATACCCTCGTATTATTTTATATAAACTTTATGAGTCTTTGAAGAAATCTATTTGTCAAGTACACATGAATGGTAATTTATGTATAGTTGTCCCTTAGTATCTGTAGGGTCCTGGTTCCAGGACTATCATGGATGCCAAAATCTGTGGATGCTGACACTCCTCATATAAAATAATACAGTATTTTCATATAACCTATGCAAATTCTCCTGTATATTTTAAATCATCTCCAGAATACTTATTTAATACTTAAGGCAATGTAAATACTATCTAAATAGTTGTTATAATGCTGTTTTAAATGTTTATTATTTTATTGTTGTATTGCTATTTTGTTTTCTCAAATATTTTCTATTTTCTTCAATTTTAGATAATTTTACTTTAGATTGTAATTTATTTACATTTTGATTTTTCACATAAGTATCTGTCTCCAAAACCAAAACCATATTCAAGGAATATCTAGGAAGTCTTAATTCTTCTCTGTCTCCAATGCCTCAATTTCTTTTTTCTTTAGATAACTCATCAAGTATCTTTTTTTCTTTATTACCTCCAGCTTTATTGAGGTACAGTTAACAAATAAATAGCTTATATACACAGTGTACAATATGACGTATTGATAGATGTATACATTGTGAAATGATTGCCTTAATCAGGGTAATTAACATATTTGCCACAATCAGGATAGTTAACATATCCATCACCACACATAGTTATTTTTTGGTGTGTGTGAATGTGTGGTGAGAATATTGAGGATCTACTTGCTCAGCAACTTTTAAGCATACAATATATTATTATCAACTCACTATGCTATAAATAGATCCCTAGAACTTATTCATCCTTACTCAAACTCTGTACCCTTTGAGCAATGTCTCTCTACTCCTTCCACCCCAACCATCAGCTTGTAGGAACCACCATTCTACACTTTGCTTCTATGAGCTTCACTCTTTCAGATACCACATGTAAGTGAGATCACGCAGCATTTGTCTTTCTGAGCCTGACATATTTTGCTCAGTGTAATGTCCTCCAGGTTTATCTACAATGCCAGAAGAATTTCCTTATTTGTTGAGGCTCAATAGTGTTGCATTGTGTGTGTGTTTGTCACAGTGTATTTATCCATTCGTTTGTTATTGAACACTTAGATTGATTCCATGTCTTTGTTACCGTGAATCATGTTGCAATGGACATGGGGTGCAGATACCTCTTCACCTCTTCACCATACTGATTTCATTTATTTTGGATATATTCCCAGAAGTGGGATTACTAGATCCTATTGTAGTTCTGTTTTCCATTTTTTGATGGACTTCCATACAATTGTCTATAATGGTTGTACTAGTTTGCATTCCTCACAACAGCGTATGAAGGTTACCTTTCTTCCACAGCCTTACCAGAATTTGTTACTTTTTTCTTGATAATAGCCATACTAACAGGTGTGGAATACAATTTCATTACAGTTTTAATTTTCATCTCCCTAATTATTAGTAATATTGACCATTTTTCATATATCTGTGAGCCATTTGTATATCTTTTTTGAATTTTTAGTTTTCTTACTATTTAGTTGATTTCCTTTTGTTTAGATATTAACTTCTTGTCAGATATGTGATTTGAAAATATTTTCTCCCATTCCATAGGTTGTCTCTTCACTCTATTCTAATATTTTTTCTTTCTTTGCTTTCTTTCTCTTCCTTCCTCTCTTTCTTTTTCTTTTTCTTTCTTTCTCTCTCTCTTTTCTTTCTTTCTTTCTTTCTTTCTTTCCTTCCTTTCTTTCTTTCTTTTCTTTCTCTCTCTCTCTCTCTCTCTCTCTCTCTCTCCTTCCTTCCTTCTTTCCCCTTCCCCTTCCTTCCTTCCTTCCGTCCTTCCTTCCTTCTTTCCTTCCTTCCTTTTATCCTCACGCTGTTCCCTAGGGTCCAGACTAGAGTAGTGCAGTGCTGTGATCTCAAATCACTGAAACCTCTGCCTCCTGGGTTCAAATAATCCTCTCACCTCAGCCTCCAGAGTGTAATATTTTCAACCCTCATTTGGTTGAATCTGCAGATGTGAAACCTAGAGATTATAAAAGTCCAATTGTATAGAGATTTCTAGGTTTAATTTTTTTTATCAGAACAGTTAAGGCCACTGTCTTCTAAGAGCTCATTAACGGATGAAAAGTATGATGTCATCTGTTGTTTGCTAACTTATAGGTACACAATTTGAGTGTTGTTTCTTTTTTTTTCCCTATAGAAGTCTTCAGATCTTCTCTTTTCACATAAGGTCATTAGATTTCACTACATTCAAAAGCGCTTCCAGAGAGAGAGAGTTTTTCTTTAATAAGAGGAAGAAAGAGGAGGAAGTAGAGAAGAAGAAGTTTTTACTAAGTTTATACTAACCTGACATTTTATTAGAATTAAACCAGGGTAGGTTCCAATAATGGTAGGATCATGGTGGAGGAGAGGCAGGACTATACTGCAGCTCCCACTTAGACAGACAGTGCAGTGTCTGGTGGCTCGTATCATGAACTTGTGTTCCAGAATGACTGCAGGAATAAATCGGGAGAGCCAAGAGAACCCACAGACCCTCTGAAGGAAGTGGATTGCTAAACTGTGGAAGTGGGAAAGGGGATCATCCACTCCTGGACACACATTCCCATTGGGGAACCTGAGGGTGTAGATTACTGGAGAAGAATTGACCTTACGTGGAGCTGAGTCACTTTAGAGAACCAAGCAAAATACAAGGGTAGAGGAAGCAGTGGAAAAAGCCCTGTGGGCTTGTTGGGTCCCCTAGCAAGCCATTTCTGCCTTGCCTCACAGGGGTCCTTGGGGAGGGCTGCCAGAGCCACTGGGTAAAGGCCACAGGGAGAAGGAAACATCCAGCTGAACTTTGTAACAATTTGAACTGATCGAGAAGTCTCCTGGCTAGAACCTGGGGGAGGTTGTGAATCCAGTGTGCAGACTCCACAGCTGGGATGAGCACAAAAGCCCTATTTGCCTTCACAGCTGGGGCGGGTTACATGTGGGAAGTTCTCAGCCCTGCTTGCCCACTGCCTGGAAACAAATTTGGTGCTGTTGGTAGGGGGCACAGTGGGAGTGAGAATGGCCCTTTAGGTTGTGTGGGAGTTGGGTGAAGCCTGTGACTGCCAGCCTTTGCCCACTTTCCTGACAACCTGCATGACACAGTAGAGGCAGCCATAATCCTCTTAGGAACGTAACTCCATTGACCTGGGTACCACACACCCACCCTCACAGTAGCTTTAGCAAGACCCTCCCAAGGAGAGTCTGAGCTCAGTCTTGCCTAGCACTGCCCCCCTTAATGGTCCTTCCCTACCCACCCTGGTAGCAGAAGACAAAGGGCATATACTCTTGGGAGTGTTAAGGCCCCACCCACCACCCATTCCTCCCCACACTACCACAGCTGATGCCCTCTTGAAAGCGCCACCTCCTAGCAAAAGGCCAACCAGCACAAAAACAGTGGATTAAACAACCCAAGCTAAGGACCCTCACAGAGTTCATTTCACTCCCTTGCCACCTCCACTGGAGCAGGTGCTGGTATCCACAGCTGAGAGACCCACAGACAGTTCACATCACAGGACTCTGTGCAGACAACCTCCAGGACCAATCTGGAGCCTGGTAGACTTGCTGGCTGGCTATATTCAGAAGAAAAATAATAATCACCACAGTTCTGTTCTCAGGAAGACCCATCCCTAGGAAAAGAAGGAGAGTATTACATCAAGGTAACACCCCTGGGACAAAATAATCTGAACAACAGCCTTGAGCCCTAGGCCTTCCCTCTGACAGCACGTACCCAAAAGAGAACCAACCAGAAAACTGACTCTGGTAATATGACAAAACAAGGTTCTTTAAAACCCCCCATAAATCACACTAGCTCACCAGCAATAGATCCAAACCAAGAAGAAATTCCTGATTTACCTGAAAAAGAATTCAGAAGGCCTAGTTATTAAGCTTATCAGGGAGGCACCAGAGAAAGGCAAAGCCCAATTTAAGGAAATCCAAAAAATGATACAAGAAATGAAGGGAGAAATTTTCAATAAAATAGATAGCATAAATAAAAAAACAATTAAAACTTCAGGAAACGATGAATGCACTTATAGAAATGCAAAATACTCTGGAAAGCCCCAGCAATAGAATCAAACAAGCAGATGAAAGAACTTAAGAGCTTGAAGCAAGGTTTTCAAATTAACCAAATCCAACAAAGACAAAGAAAAAAGAAGAATAAAATACAAACACAGACACCAAGAAGTCCAGGACTATGTGAAACGACCAAACTTGAGAATAGCTGACATTCCTGAGGAAGAAGAGAAATCTGCAAGTTTGGAAAACATATTTATGGGAATAATTGAGGAAAACCTCCCTGGTCTTGCTAGATATCTGGACATTCAAATATAAGAAGCTCAAAAAACACCTGGAAAATTCATCAATAGAGATCATCGCCTAGGCACACTGTCATCAGGTTATCTGATAAAGGAAAGGATCTTAAGAACTGTGAGACAGAAGCACCAGGTAACCTATGAAGGAAAAGCTATCAGATTAACAGCAGATTTCTCAGCAGTTACCCTACAAGCTAAAAAGGATTGGGGCTCTATCTTAAGCCTCCTCAAACAAAACAATTATCAACCAATAATTTTGTATCCAGAAAAACTAAGCTTCATGAATGAAGCAAAGATACAGCGTTTTTCAGACAAACAAATGCTGAGAGAATTCTCCACTGCCATGCTAGCACTACAAAAACTGCTAAAAGGAGCTCTAAATCTTGAAACAAATCCTAGAAACACATCAAAACACAACCTCTTTAAAATATAAATTTCAAGGACCTATAAAACAAAAACGCAATTTAAAAAAACAAGATACACAGGCAATAAATATCATGATGAATGGAATGGTACCTCACATCTCAATACTAACATTGACTGTAAATGATCTAAATGTTCCACATAAAAGATACGTAGACCAAGCACAGAGGCTCACGCCTGTAATCCCAGCACTTTGGGAAGCCCAGACGGGCAAATCACAAGGTCAGGAGATCGGAAATCAAGACCATCCTGGCTAACAGGGTGAAACCCTGTCTCTACTAAAAATATAAAAAATTAGCCAGGCGTGGTAGTGGGTGCCTGTAGTCCCAGGTACTCAGGAGGCTGAGGCAGGAGAATGGTGTGAACCTGGGAGGCGGAGCTTGCAGTGAGCCGAGATCACACCACTGCACTCCAGCCTGGGAGACAGTGGGAGACTCTGTTAAAAAAAAAAAAAAAAAAAAAGATATGTAATTGCAGAATGGACAAGAATTCACCAACCAACAATTTACGGCCTTCAAGGGACTTACCTAACACACAAGGACTCACATAAACCTAAGGTAAAGGGATGGAAAAAGACATCCCATGCAAATGGACACCAAAAGCAAGCAGGAGTAGCTATTCTTATATCTGACAAAACAAACTTTACAGCAACAGCAGTTAAAAAAAGATAAAGAGGGACATTATATAATGATAAAAGGCTGTGTTCAACAGGGAAATATTACAGTCCTCAATATATATATTCACATAACATGGAACTTCCAAATTTATAAAACAATTACTAATAGACCCGAAATGAGACAGAGAGCAACACAATAATAGTGGGGGACTTCAATACTCCACTGACAGCACTAGACAATTCATCAAGACAGAAAGTGAACAAAGAAACAATGGATTTAAACTATACCCTGGAACAAATGGACTTAACAGATATTTACAGAATATTATACCCATTTACAGAACATTCTACCCAACAACTGCAGAATATACATTCTATTCATCAGATGGAACTTTCTCCAAGACAGACTATTTAGTAGGCCACAAAACAAGACTTAAGACATTTAAGAAAATTGAAATTATATCAAGCACTCTCTCAGACCACAGTGGAATAAAACTGAAATCAACTCCAAAGGAAACCTTCACAACCATCCAAATGCATGTACATTAAATCACATGCTCTTGAACGCTCACTGGGTCAAAAACGCAATTAAGATGGAAATTTAAAAATTCTTTGAACTGGATGACAATAGTGACACAACCTATCAAAACCTCTGGGATATAGCAAAGGGGGTGCTAAGAGGAAAGTTCATCGCCCTAAACGCCTACATCAAAAACGCTGACAGAGCACAAACAGACAATCTAAGGTCATACCTCAAGGAACTAGAGAAACAAGAACAAACCAAACTGAAATGCAGCAGAAGAAAGGAAATAACCAAGAGCGGAACAGAACTAAATGAAATTGAAACAAAAAGAAAATACAAAAGATAAATGAAATAAAAAGCTGGTTCTTTGAAAAGATAAACAAAATTAATAAACTATTAACACAATTCACCAAGAGAGAAAATTCAAATAAGCTCAATTAGAAATGAAAAGGGAGATATTACAACTGACACCACAGAAATACAAAAGTTCATTCAAGTCTGCTATGAACATTTTGACATGCACAGACTAGAAAACCTAGAGGAGACGGATAAATTCCTGGAAAGATACAAGTCTCCTAGCTTACCTCGGGAAGAATTAGATACGCTGAACAGACCAATAACAAGCAGCGAGATTAAAATTGCAATAAAAAAAAAAATTACCAACAAAGAAACATCCAGGACCAGATGGATTCACAGCAGAATTCTACCGGACATTCAAAGAAGAATTGGTACCAATCCTGTTGACACTATTCCACAAGATAGAAAAAGAGAGAATCCTCCCTAAATCATCCTATAAAGCCAGCATCACCCTAATACCAAAGCCAGGAAAGGCCATAACCAGAAAAGAAAACTACAGACCAATATCCCTGATGAACATAGATATAAAAATCCCTAACAAAATATTAGCAAACTGAATCCAGTAACAAATCAAAAAGATAATCCACCATGATCCAGTGGGTTTCATATTAGGGATGCTGAGATGGTTTAACATACTCAAGTCAATAAATGTGATACACCACATAAACAGAATTAAAAACAAAAATCACATGATCATCTCAACAGATGCAGGAAAAACATTTGAAAAAATCCAACAACGCTTTATGATTAAAACTCTCAGCAAAATCAGCATACAAGGGACATAATTCAATGTAATAAAAGTCATCTATGACAAACCCACAGCAATATTGTATGTTCTCATTTATAAGTGGGAACTAAGCTATAAGTATGCAAAAGCATAAGAATGACACAATGGATTTTGAGGACTCAGGGAGAAAAGACAGGAAGAGGGCAAGGGATGAAAGACTACAGATTGGGTGCAGTGTATACTTCTCGGGTGACAGGTTCACCAAAATCTCACAAATCACCACTAAATAACTTACTCCTGTAAGCAAACACCACCTGTTCCCAAATAACCTATGGAAATAATTTTTTTTTTTTTTTTTTTTTTTTTTGCTGCATTCTATCTTTCTCCTTTAACCCTGCTTAGCACTGTATGTATTTCTTCTGAGGTTTCTTCAAAACTTCCCCCCTTTATTTTCACTTAGATGGGTGTTGTCTCTCTATGTCTTTCATCTTTTCTGTCAAACTTTACATTTTCGTTTAAATAATATTCTACAAGATTTACTTGAACTTTTCTCCAGTTCTACTGTTAACTTTAAAAAATTTGGCCAATATTTTAAATTGACATTAACTCTTCCTTTTTGAAGCCTTCTCCTTTCTAAAAGGAGCATGTTGGTTTGTTTGATGAAAACAAAAATCGTTGGATTGCTGTAAGCTTTAAATGAAATGCATTTAAAGTTATATTTTCTTCCATGAATTTTACTGATTTATCCAGAGTCAGTTGCTTTTTTTCTTTTCTTTTTCCCCTTTTTCGTTATCTTCTGTGTTGCTAGCTTTGATGAAATTTCTGCTAATTGATTTATGTTTACTTATTCGTATATTTTTAAATTAAAAATTGGGTTAAATGGCTTAGGTTGGTGGTATGGGCTTTCTCTTCTTTCTTTATTATCTACTCAGAGTGAGAATCTTGACTATAAGAACAGAAGGTATTAGTAGGTGTTATATTTTGGAAGTCTGTTTCCTCCAAATCCCATGTTGAAATTTGATTCCAATGTTGGAGGTGGGGTCTAATAAGTGTTTGCGTGCTGGGCACTGATTCCTCATGAATAGATCAATGTCTTCCCTGGAGGGGGTGTTGGGGCAGTGAGTGGGTTCTCACTCTATTAGTTCCTGCTAGAGTTGGTTGTTAGAAAGTGCCCAGCACCTCTATTGCTCTCTTGTTTTCTCTTTCACCATGTGATCTTTACAAAACAGCTCCCTTTTACCTTCCACCATGAGTGGAAGCAGCCTGAGGCCTTCACCAGAAGCAAATGCTGGTGCCATGTTTCTTGTTCAGTCTGCAGAATGAGCCAAATAAATGTCTTTTCATCCTCAGATATTCCTTTATAGCAACACTGAATGGAATAAGACAGTGGCATAAACACTATGCCATGCTTTATTTCATAGAGGTGTGATGCAAACACAGTAGACGCTTTCTCCATTCACCCCCAATGCCAAAATAAAAGGTATTTCCATTGCATAAGTCATAGTCTATTCCAAATAGATCTTTTCATCTCTTTACAGACTCTCTTTCTTCAGCAGAAAGAAAAATGGCCAAACAAGAAATCAGTGCACCAAAATTGTATTCATATTTTCTTGTTGTTTCTACTGAAATATAGTGCCTTTCCTTCAATGAATAGATAAATTGAAAAATTAAGTGAATATTGCATATCCAATTTCCTAAAGACTTAAACTCACGCTAACAAAATTCGAACTCCTACAAGCAAATATGAGTACTAGAACGAATAATTCTTTTGTTCATATAGATAGATTGTAAGTGCACAGCTGTTTGTGGCAGGAAGGAAGGAAATAATGAAAAGGAGAAAAGTAAAAGTACCACATTAATCCACTGTGTTACTATTCTGTAGTTAACTCCTAAGGCAGAACCTTCTTGAAAATAGCAGGAGTCTCTCAGGCCACTGCACATTCCTTTAGCACATGGTACCCAATCCAAAACGTAAATGAGATAGAAATTTGAACACTCTGTTGGTAAAAGCCTACGACTCCAGGGAAAATCGCAGACCAATCTACTCTCCCAGTTTCAGATTCACAATTTGATGAGTATGTCTGCTGAAATCTGCAATCTTACTTAGGCAAACACGTGGTGAGATAATGTGTTTATATAAATGTTGGAAAAAGTACCAAAGATCTGCTGGGCCCATCTTCTGTGAGGCAATTCCAATAATTTCTTATATTTCTTCAGTGCTTCAGCCTCATAATAGTCCTGTACAGTATAACATATTGAGATGATCAAATCTCTGCTATTATAAAGGAGAAGACATAAGTAAAGAAACTAAGTAATTTGGCCAACTTCACAGAGCTAGAGAATGTTGAAGCCATAATTCCAGTCCCCAGTTCTATGGATTTCTGGTCCAACATGCTTCTCCCAACAACAGCTCAATAAGCTCCCAAATATACACAACAACAAGAGTGAAAATAATCCAATAAAGCCTTAAAACTTTTTGTTTCCTTATGAAGTCTTTCTTTGGCCACAATAAGCCTAAAGCCATTTTTATTTTTTTCTCCTATCCCAGTTGCATGCCCTAAAACTGCACAGCTGCATTTCTGTCTGCCAGAAGAGAACTAAGACATTCTCAAGATATAGCTATGATATATTAATCCTAGAGCTTGTACCTGAGCAACAGGAACCAAGACTCTTTCAGTAAAACAGCAGGCACCATCTTTCATCTCACTCTACTTGTCTGAAAGTCTAGGAACTAGAGCTGAAGAATAAAAGAAACAATGAAATGTAATCTCTCCTGCTATTTTCCCTCACCCCTTGATACAGTTTTCTGATTTGTTTCAATGTCTTTGAAGTACATAAAGGAAACTTCAACAAGACACACCACAGTAGTAGCGGAGCAGCAGGCACTTATAAGCTTTAGCATTTGTGCTAGCTTGGCATTTCCAAAAGGCGTTCCTTTGGGGATCAAAATACTGACCACAAAGCCTGTATGCTCTGCAGGGAAACCTGATCACTGGGCAAAGTCAAGCCATTTCAAAGGTTCATAGTATCACTTTGAGAAAATCAAAGGTTTTTTTAAATTTTTTTTTGAAACTCTATAAATCTAGAGCTTAGCACTTTTGACAAGTTATTCAAACCTTACATTATAAAGGTAGGCCCCTCGGGAATTGCAACCAACCGCAATTGATTTTAACAACTGAGGGTAAACAAAATGTTACGCTACAACATGGAAGCAGCAAATTGCCATTTTGAAAGCCGCTCTTTGGCAACGAAGCTGAAACTTCATGAAGATTGTTTTGTCTTTGCTTAGTCACCATGTGACAAACTCAATCATGAAACCACAGTTCTCCAAGGCAGAAAAAGCAGACTTTGTAGATATTCAACCCTGAATACCTTCATGAACTCCAACTCACTGACTGCATTCGCAAGCCATTTCATCTATCAAGAAAACCAATCCAGAAATATCCCCCCAAAATAGTAACATTAACATATGAAAGCAAGAGAGCAAGTGTTATCTAAACCACTCTTCGGTATTGTAAAGTTTTGTAAGGTGTTGTTTCAATACATAGAATACCTATTTACTCTTTAAGGCCCAAATGAAGACGTAGAGCTTGAATATTTAGGGAGGAAGGAGGGAAAAGTAATAGAGCGTAAGGCTGATGGATAAGCCAGGGTACCCGAAGTGAGTAAAAGTACAGTTTTGTGTCAAAAATGGGGAATAGTCTCATGCAGTATGAATGTAATGCTAAGCGTAATATAATGAAGTGGTAAACAAAATAAGTTAGTTTCAGATCATGGAGAGCCTCAGATGTTGTAGTACTCTCAACTAATTCCAATTTTTATATTGTTAAGCTCCAGGCTCCCTTTCCAGGGCATGAAATACTTACCTTTTTGCAAAAGGCTCAGGGAATCTAACTGCTTAGGACAGCTGTTCATACACAGCGCATTCGATTCCACTCCAGGCTGACAGTATCCGGATCTTTTTTTCTGTAACAAAAAGAAGTCTGCAGGTAAGAGGCCTAATATCACAAGGAAGCACAAAGTTCACACTTTTTCTTTCTTAATAAAGAAGTTACCCAAACCCTAGCTACTTAATTTGACCACACTACAGAAGTACTGTAAGTTATAAATAATTAATACCTTTAAAACATATAGATCTAAATAACTGCTAAATTATGCATGGCTAATACGAACATTTATTTTTGCACACCAAACTAAGAGAGCTCTCCAAAGGAGTAAAATGTTGTATCTAGAACTTACATGTGCTAATATCTAGTAAATAATAGTATACTTGAAAAGAAGGTAGAAAATATTTTTTGCAAATACTTAAAGATTGAAATGTTATTAATAAATGTTAATAAGTGTTCAGGAAATATTTATAATTCACTTTTAGGGTTAAGACAGATAAGAAAGTCTTTGAATGGATTTAAAATTTTAAAGACAAACTACTCACTTTTCAGATAAAAATCAGTTATTTTGTAGGTAGAATAATAGAAAAAAGTCTTAACATTTTATTATATCCAATTATGGTCCAAATTAGTTTTCCTTCAATTACACAGCAGTTGGTATCATTGTAAGAAAAAAAAAATATTGGTCATTCTTAGGTATAGAAAAATAAGATTAGCCACCCTGGCCAATACGGCAAAACCGCGTCTCTACTAAAAATACAAAAAAAAAAAAAAAAAAATTAGCCGGGCGTGGTGGCTTAACCTGTAATCCCAGCTACTTGGGAGGCTGAGGTGGAAGAATCACTTGAACATGGGAGGCGGAGGTTGCAGTGAGCTGAGATCACGTCACTGCACCCCAGCCTGGGTGACAGGGCAAGACTCTGTCTTAAATAAATAAATAAGATGAGACAAAAAATAATTTCTTCAAGTAGAATGGTGATAGATTTTGATTTTCATATTACAGAAAAAAATCTGTTTCTACAGATAATGATCTTCAAGTAAATAAATCCCCTTTTTAATTCCAGATTAACCCAGGCTGGAGTGCAGTGGCACAATCTCAGCTCACTGCAAGCTCCTCCTCCCGGGTTCACGCCATTCTCCTGCCTCAGCCTCCCAAGTAGCTGGGACTACAGGTGTCTGCCACCATGCCCGGCTAATTTTTTGTATTTTCAGTAGAGATGGCATTTCACCATGTTAGCCAGGATGGTCTCGATCTCCTCACCTTGTGATCTGCCCACCTGGGCCTCCCAAAGTGTTGGGATTACAGGCATGAGCCACCGCACCCAGCCCTCATCAATTTTTTAAACTATTGTTCTATAGAAGACCATGTGAGCAAAGTAAAGGCATATTCTATAGACTGGAAAAAATATTTGAAATCACTTATCCAATAAAAATACTAGTAACTAGAATATATAAAGCATTTATATAATTCAACATCTTATAATAAATTGGGCAAAAGACATGAACAGACATTGCATCAAATAGTATAAACAGATGTCAAATAAGCACATGAAAGGATGTTTGACATTATTAGTCATTAGCGAAAGGTAGAGTAAAATCACATTGAGATCACTGCACACCTATCAGAATGGCTAAAACCAAAAATAGTGAAAACACCAAATTTGGTGAGGGTGTAGAGAAATAGGTCACTCAGAAAACAATTTGGCTATTTCTTAAAAAAAGACAGAAAAAGAAAAACACAAACAAAATAAACATTCGACTATCATATAACAAACAATCGCATTTGGGAACAGTTATTCCAGAGAAACAAACACATGGCATCCTATAAAAATTTACATTAGATGTTTCACAGGAGCTTTATTTGGAATAGATAAAAATTGGAAGCAACACAAATGTCCTTCAATGCATTAATGTTTAAACAAACTACGGTACATCCAGTGATAGGATCAGAGGTAGAGATCTATCAATTGATTGGCAATGGCTAAAGTTTTCACCCAATGAACAGTCACATGGAAGGAATAAAATTGGATAATTATTGACAAAGAAGACTGACAAAGAGATATGAGCCAAAGGTGAGAATATTTATATCTTATGTGAATACTTACCAAAAAGGATTCCTCTGAAGTAGTGTTACAAAAATGTGAAAATTGTACTGTAGTCGTAGTCTCTTTCTTCAAGTATTTTAGTATTTGCTCAAAGGGCTCCTGACTACAGTCAGGAAGGTAAGTTATCTATAAGCTCAACAACATGGATTTCACCTCACTATGGTGAGGACAATACAGACTGTGTCTAATCGGCCAGAATCAGAGAAAAATACTCAAATCCACAAGGGGGGGCAATACCTAACCATAAAATTCTGAGCATAATCAGCTGTAAAGATCAACTGATGAAAATGCTGTTTTGCCACAGCATTCCCTTGGCATCACTCCTGGACAGCTGTTCCTTAGTCATATTTTTCCTAGATATTTAGCATTTAAACCCAGTCCCCTTGGCCTATACAGGTTTTCTGGTGCTGACACTAGACTTCAAATAAATCACTTCCTACTAAAACTATTGGAGTGAATTCTGTTGTTTGCAACTAAGAATGTTCAATGATATGTCTCAAATGGCAAACTATCATACCTAGTGGCAAACTATCATACATAGTGGCAATTTGTGGAAGGATTTTTTTTTTTTTCTGAGCAGTGGAATTTTCTATAAATTTTATATCCAACTTTGGTGGGACTTAAATCCAAGTTATTAAAGTCAACCAAAAGAGAGGTGAGAAGCCAAAGGCCACTCTCCTGTCAAGCAAAAATAATTCAAGAGGCAGTGTTCACTTTCCTCATTAATGCTGAATGTATTCTTTTCAGTTTTCTTAATAACCTCTTACAATCACTTACAATTTATCTTCTGGTTTAAAAATTGTTTGCCCCCTGCACACAGGCTGCTATAAAATCACATTTCTTTTTTAACTCAACTGGGTTTTGTCAGAAATCAATTCATTAGGATACCACATGTGCTTTGAGTTCAAGCTTTTTATTTTTTTTTTCATTTGTATAGTACTATAACCGAAAGAACTTGAAAGATCACTAATTCAACATCTTCAAATTATAGAAAAACTGGAACCTAGACAGGGTACGTGAATTGTGTATGGTCAGTAACAGTTGGTAAAGCTTAGCTCAGAACCCCACTTCTTTGTCTTTAACTCAGACTGCTCAATGTTTCTCTTAAATCAGAGGTTCCCTGCCACAATAATCATTGTTCTATCATTACCCAAATATGTATCTCCTATTTCAATTCATATTCTTCCCAAGATACGGAACCTAAGATTAATATTAATGCCACGTTGAATACTATATTTGAAAAGTTTTGATCCAGGCGCAGTAGCTCACGCCTATAATCCCAGCACTTTGGGAGACCGAGGGGGGTGGATCATGAGGTCAAGAGTTCGAGACCAGCCTGGCCAACACGGTGAAACCCTGTCTCTACTAAGAATACAAAAATTAGCCGAGTGTGGTTGTGCATGTCTGTAATCCCAGCTACTCGGGAGGCTGAGGCAGGGGTATTGCTTGAACCTGGGAGGCAGAGTTTGCAGTGAGCTGAGATCACGCCACTGCACTCCAGCCTGGGCAACAGAGCAAGACTCCATCTCAAGAAAAAAAAAAAGAAAAGTGTCATATCAAATTATTGTTGAACTATAACTTCCTCAAAAGACTTACCTTATTTGGGCTCATGTTGTGATTTATTCTGGATTCTGAACGTCCCTCACTCTTTTAATTTCCCTCTTCAAATACCATTTTCTTTGCATTCTCATTGTGAGAATTAAATGTATTGTGTTAATATGAAGAAGAAGCTTTTTCCAAAAAATTAGTCTCTTCAATATGTTTTTTAAACATATGTAATTTATTCCTGGGAATAACTTTGGTTATCCTTTGCAGACAAATATCAAGGTCTACCATGCATAGATAATTCCAGGGATACATTAATTATCTCACTTAAGTAGCAGGCTGAGATACATCAATATTCCTTTCCTCAGAAAAGTGGTACTTATGCATTGGTAATTGAGGGATATGACAAAATATATTTAAATATTAATCAATAATAGAGGTGATAGATCTAACCACATTTAAATGACCTTTGGAATAACAACAAAAAAAACTCTTTTATCTAGAGATTCCTTGGCTTGTACCCAGTTCCACTGTATCTTCTTTGCCCCCAAAATGCTTTGCTTTTATATGCAAAACACTGTCATCAAATGAAAATATACTGCGAATTCCAGTATAAAAAAGAGATCAGGCCGGGCGCGGTGGCTCAAGCCTGTAATCCCAGCACTGTGGGAGGCCGAGACGGGCGAATCACGAGGTCAGGAGATCGAGACCATCCTGGCTAACACGGTGAAACCCCGTCTCTACTAAAAAAAAATACAAAAAACTAGCCGGGCGAGGTGGCGGGCGCCTATATTCCCAGCTACTCGGGAGGCTGAGGCAGGAGAATGGTGGGAACCCGGGAGGCAGAGCTTGCCGTGAGCTGAGATCCGGCCACTGCACTCCAGCCTGGGCGACAGAGCAAGACTCCGTCTCAAAAAAAAAAAAAAAAAAAAAAGAAAAACGTAGAGTTGCTCTGATGTACTCAAGTGTCTGCCTGACCTGACTGAGGTGAGAATCCTCACCTCAATTCACACACAGGACTCTGATGGCGTTGGTAGGAAAACAGAGAACTCTGAAAAGCACAATAAAGGTACAAGGGATTTGAGACTGAAAGGCATCTTTGAGATAATCCTGTTCGTAACTCTCCAAAAATGAATGCCATTTTGCTTGAATTAGAGTAAATGTAGGAGGACAAGGAAAAAGAAGTTCATGATCATCAGGGAGAGTAGCAGCCCCTCCTGCTACCCTCCCTGACATTGAAGACATGTCTGATGACATTTTCCAGACTAATTCAGTTGAATTAATGACACTGCGTGAAACATTTGGATACTCACTGTAGCATATTTGGTATTTATATTCAAACATTAATAATTTGGGACTTCACCTAATGATTCCTCTAATAAGTATTTACTGAGAAGTACAGTGAGACTTTAATTAGGGAAACTCACAAAGTGAGATTTAATGGGATTTTAATTCCAACTGTATTGCTGCTAAGCAGTCATTGATTTTTTGATGGACCCTAAACACCAGAAAGAAATGTTCCCTGGAAATTTTAAAAATAAATACTTTTTTAGTCATACAAATGGCCATTCTATTATGTTTTAAAAGTGTTGCCCAATTGATAACTTTGACTGAAATTTTCTGGTCACTTTAGTGAAGCAAGTCCTTTTTGACCATTTTGGTGACCATCAATTTCAACATCATGGCAAACTGACTGGGATTCTTGTTGCCACAGTTACATGAAAGCCCGAAGCATCTATTGCTTCTTCACAGTTCATCTTCCCTTCTCCCTCGGGTGGAGCTACTTCACCTTCCACTTCAGGATTAGTTTCGTGCAAAGGTAGTTAACAATCCAGTCTCTAGTCCAAAGCAACATCAACGTTTGGCTCAGTATTAAAGTGGCTCATAATCAAGCCATCTTGACTGGTTTATACGTTCCGACTCTAGTAAAAGAGCCCTTCCTGTTTTGAGAACACCATCTCAGATAACTGGACTCTTTATTTGTTTTCCTGGGCATGGGTCCCTGTGATAAACTGTCTCTTTCCACGATGCCCCCTTAGATATTTGGATCCCATGTCTAGCTGCAATGTCATGCCAAGCACTGGGACTGTTTCCTGTATAAAAGGGTTAGATAACACTGTGAAGGGAAATCCTCAGCATCGAATTCTTACAAAGAAATAATGGAAATGGCCAGGCACCTGTGGCTCACGCCTGTAATCCCAGCACTTTGGGAGGCCGAGATGGGCGGATCACGAGGTCAGGAGATCAAGACCATCCTGGCTAACACAGTGAAACCCCATCTCTATGAAAAATACAAAAAATTAGCTGGGCTAGGTGGCGGGCACCTGTAGTCCCAGCTACTCGGGAGGCTGAGGCAGGAGCATGGCATGAACTCAGGAGTGGAGCCTGCAGTGAGCTGAGATGGTGCCACTGCACTCCAGCCTGGGCGACAGAGCGAGACTCCGTCTCAAAAATAATAATAATTTAAAAAATGGAAATTATGTTGTGCTGAGAGAGAACTTCAACAAAAGTCCAGTCTTCTACTCACATAGTAATTCAACAAGTGTTTACTGAACAATTATTGTATGTCAGGCATTGTTCTAGGCACTGGAGATACAGAAGCAACTGAGTCTCTATCCTCATAAAGCACAGTAATTCCCTATCTTCATAAAACTAACATTTAAATGAGATGGACAAATAATAAATAAATATAAAAATATAAAGAATAATGTCAGTCAATAAGATGAGCTATAAAGGAAAATAATGTAGGATAAAGGGATAAAAAATGATAGCTGCTCTTTTGATAGAAAAAATATTTCTGAGGAGATGGCATTTGAACAGAAATTTGATTTATCTAAATTTATCCCTGTTTTTAACTAAGATTTAGAAAAATGGAGCCTAATAAGAGACAAACATGTCAAACCGTGCCCCAAGAACTGCTCAAGATGGGTCTAAATGATCTATTCCCCTGAGGTATAAAAAACGTGTACTAAGAAGATAATTTAAGGTTTCTCTTAAATTTGGTTTTAACAATACAGGAGGAATTTTCTAGATCTAACATACCCTCCTTGGTAGGCCAGAAATACCCTTCGAGATGGTTTTCATACTTCCTGCTAGAGTTAATGGTTTGGTCCCATAAATTTGAAATTAGAGAACCTGGACTATGAGCCACAGGAGAACCAAGACAAATAGAATAAATCTCCTTGTCTTAGACACAATTAAAAGAGACCTCCACCTCCAATCATTGTCTCTACCAGTAGCAGACTCAACACCCTTATTGCTGGCTCCCCAGGATTTTAGATCCCAGTTGCAGTGTCTCTGAAGCTTTTAATTAAAAAAAAAAAAAAAAAAAAAAAAAAAAAAAAAAAAACGCTGTTCTCCATATCTTTCAGGAGTAACTTCAGCTTGATACCTGGAATTATTATGAACCATAGTCTTTTAAATATGAGAGAAAAGAGAATATATTGGCCAAAGAATACCAACCTTCAGTTATAAGACAAATAGTCTGTAGATCTAACGTACAGCATGATGACTATAGTTAATATAGCAATGTGTCCTATATTCGAAATTTGCTAAGAAAGTAGATCTCAAGTGTTCTCACCTCTCTGCCCCCTGACCCACCACACAAAAAATGAATAGGCAAGTTGTTGGATACGTAAACTCGATTGTGGTAGTCATTCCACAATGTATACATTTAGCAAAAACATCACATTGTACACCTAAAATATATACAATTTATATGTGTTAATCATACCTCAACAAAGCTAAGAACAAAGTATTAGCAAATAAATAACGTCCTGTTTGTCCTCCCTTTCTTCTATTTCCCACACTGCAGCTATAGTGATCATTCCAAAAGGAATCTTTGATCCAGTCTCAACAAGATGTTAAAGGACAAAATTCCTTATGTCTTGAATTTTGGGTGGGAATGAATCAGCATAACCACATTCTAAAGAAAGTTTCTAGATACACTCATGCAGGACTTGTTAAAACACAGCAAAGAGAACAAAACAACCATTAGAAACTCAAATATCTATTTTAATAGGAGACTAACATACTTTTTAATATTAACATATTCTTTAATATTAATCCTACCCTTCCTTAAGGGAAAAATAAGAGAGGGGTATCATCAGCCTCTCAAGCCAAGTGAGGAAAATGCTAAGAACAGTAAAACATCTGGAGGATTGAGTTGCTTGCAAAAAATAGGGACTGCCATTGTCCTTTGTTCCTGAATGTTTACTGAATTACTAAGATATATATGCAGATTACCAGACTAAAGAAATATGAAGACATTTGGGGATAACTCGAGATGCGACCCCTTAGGGAGAGGAAGGGTGTGTGTGTGCATTATTTAGAAACTCATACCTGCATAGCAGTGGGAGGATTCTGGAGGTTAGAGGCCAGCTGGAGCAGTACTGGAGACTAGGGCAAGGAAGGAGGGCACGGCGTGGCAAGCCTGCCTTGCTGCTACTCGGTGTGGTAAGCATGATGAATTTTCTATTCGCCAAAATGGATGCCATGGAAAGTAGTTCTTTTAAAAAGAACTCATCTCAGTAGGGTGCCTGGTGAGAGAAAGAGACATCAAGGGGGAATGTGGTTACATATCTACATAGCAGCTGGAGGAGGAAGCATTTGCAAACGTCCTGTCGGAAGGTATATTTCCTAGATGTGTGGAAACTGTCATTTGGCAGTTTCTGTGAGGCCTCCAGAACCCAGAAATGCAACTCATGAAATGAGTTTTTGCAAATACCAAGGGCATCAAACCAAAGAGTACAAATAATATAGTAAAAATTATCTAAAGCCCACCCGCCTTTCCTCTAGCTTCCATTCCCCTGCTCCAGCCTCAGAAGAGTCCATAGCTTGAGAAATTATGATAATTGAAAGAGCCAGAGGAAGAGTGAGAAAACAGACTATGACTTCTTTCCCACTGCAGATCCCTGAGCCAGGAGTGAGGCATCCGTTAAAAAGAGGAGTGAGGCATAGAAATGAACAAGAGGCTGGCATTCTGTTATTGGACTCGACTCTATCTTTAATACATTAAAATAAGTCATAGTTATAAAAATAAGACTTTTATAACTGAATGTTACCAAAAAGAAACTTCCACTTTTAGCCATGATGATGAAACAGGGACTGGATTTACATTTACAATGGAAACTCTGAACAAAACCAGGTAAAATATATGAAACAACAGTTTTTAGATGTTGGATATCAGGCAGCCCAGGACCATGACTCCCCACTGAGGAAGGAAAAAATAATCTGTGCAATAGCCCCTAGCTTACAATCTATAGAGAGTATACAGGTCACTGTGCAGGAAGAAGAATCTGAAAAAAGCCCAGCCGTCCCGCTAAATTAAGACAGACTGTAGGGTACAGCGATGTCATTGTGTGTCACTTTTTCTAGAGGGAGTACTGGAGAAGAAAGAGCTAAGCAAAGAGAGAGTTCTAGATCCCTATGGAGAGGCAGGGAGAGGAACCTAAAAAAGCCCAGTGGTTTCCCTCATTTAAGACAGACTGGAGGGTCCAGGGATGTCAAGTTGTCCGGCTCTCTCGAGACAGAATACTGAAGAAGAAAGAGCTGAGCAAACAGAGAGTTCTAGATAGCCGTAGTGAGGTCCCTCAAGTCTTCAGCTGAGTGCTGGTAACCCAAGTGTGAGAGGAAAAGCAAATCTTCATGAGCAGGTGAATGGATAAACAAAGCATTGTACACTGAATGAAATACTGCTGGTCTATAAAAAAGGGATGAACTATTGATACCTACAACGGCATGGATGGATCTCAAAATAATTATACTAAGTGAAAGAAGACAAACAGAAAGAACAACAAATGAACATGTTTTATTTCACTTACATACTACTCTGGAATTTGAAAACCAATTTACCGTGACAGAAAGCAGATCAGGGCTGGTGAAATTAAAGTAGGGTAAGGGGGGTGAGAAAAAGAGGATGACACAGAGGATGAGAAAACTTTAAGGAGTGATGCATGTGTGCGTTGTTTTGGTTGTGATGATGGATTCATGGGAATGTAAATATGTCAAAATGTATTAAATTGCACAATTTAAATTTGTATATAGTTTTGAATTGAGTTATAATTCAATAAAGCAGTTTTAAAATTTGGAGGGTGAGAGATCTTACTAGAATGTTATCAAAGAAGAGAGAAAGGAAAGTAGACATCATTCAGTTAAAGGTAGTCATTTTGGAAATTAGAGCCAAATTCTGGTGATAGCTTCTTTGAGTTCAATTTATTCTATCAATTATTCATAGCTACAAATGGCTTAACAACATGCTTAAAATAAAATTCTGAGTTAGTAACATAATTTACAGAGTTCCCCATTATGTGAGCACACCTGTATCTCTAGTCCTTTCACACACACTACACTGCATCCCTACCATGTTTTCAGTCTGTGCTATTTACACTCCTGAACTGGATATACTATTTCTCACCTTTGGTTCTTCAATCATGATGTTCTCTGCCAAAACACACTTCTCCCACCAGATGCATCCCTATGCCTCATTCTCCCAAGAGGTCTTTCCTAACAGCCTACTCTAGGTTGAGTACCCATGACAACTGTTCTGAAAGCACACTACCCTATTGCACCTCATAACACTCATCAAATTTATATTACTTGTTTTTTAAGACCGTAAACTCTCTGATACATTTATTGCTATATCCCCAAGAATATAACCTAAAAACTAGTTTATGAATGATACTCAACAAATATTTATTGAATGACTGAATATGAAATAAACCAAACTTATGGGTTTTATTTTTTTTTATCTTGCCTCTACCCATTTACAGCAGTAAATCTGCAAGCTTCACAAGTTAAGAACTTTGTCCATTGTATTCACCAATGTATCCTTGCACGTGGTATCTGTTTAATAAATTTTATTTTGTGAATGGCACTCTCTTAGGCTTTAAGAAATTCACTTACTTATTTGTTTTAAATTTCAACCTCTAAGATACAAATCTATAACCATAACATCGCTTATTGTTCTTTTGCCTCATCTCTAAAAAAAGTTCAATAATTGAATAAAATTCAATTAAGCATTCTCCTAAAACTAAATCTGAGCATGTTTACAAATGTCTATGACCTTCCTCTAATCCATCTTTTCCAAATTTATATATTACATGAAGTCCTCAACACTCCTGGGCTCACAACTATGAGTCATCTTTGGTTTCTTTGTCTCCTTCATCCCTTGTACCACACTGAACACAAAGTTCTGCCAAGTCTTCCTCTAATACATTATGCAACAAGTCTATTGTCTGTTTATGACCTACAAAGTACTGCAAGAGGCACTGGTACAAAAGTGACTTCTAATCCCTGAAGGCTTATCACCTCTTAAGGAGAATGTTGTCAACAAATGACATAATATGCTATAAAATAGAGAGATTTCCATATAAACATGCATGCACCGTGTGCTCACACAGAATAAACTTTTCTGTTCTAGAAGGTCAAAGGAGAATACGCCTATTTTCAATTATACAAAAATATGTTGTGGAGAAAGACATTAGCACATGTAGGTAGAGATGAAGATGTAATAAGATGTAAAACAGTTGTGAAATAGTATGTGACCACAACTTGGGCAGTGTAGACTGAAGTTACTGAGCGATAGGGAGATAAGATAGTGATGCATTTCAATCAATAATATAGAAGATTAATCCAAAAATCCATCAATGTTTGCAATACACATAAGAGAGAAAATAAAGTCAGATATTAAAGTCTGCTCGGAAAGGTTTATGTAATATGCAAGTAAACTAAGGTGCTTATAATAAGAATAAATATAAAATAAATACAAGAGCTATTGCTGAAGTTCATCCTGTCATATTAGAAACTATCTGGATTTGGAAAGAAAACCAATGATTTGGTGATTTACAAAGCACTTGTGTGACACCTCATTTTGATTCTCATGAAACCTTTATTAGATACAATAACACAGATTCATTGGATTAGAGAGTAAACTGGGTCTAAGAGAAGGAAATAATTTACTTAGGGTCATAGCAGATAATCTAGTGGTGAAGTAGGAACTCTGACCCATGTGCTGTTTTTAATGTAGCTCCCTTTTTTAAAAAAGTGATACTTGGAATTTTTTAGTTTTAAGCTTTTCCATTTCCAAAATCCAAGAAGTGAAGAAGCAGTTTTGACTGAGAGGCTCATCCTAAATACATGTCAATTTTCCTCTTATTTAATCCATGTGAGAACATATGAATTGTGCCTGTTGTTAAGATATTTCTCAACTTCGAAGCCACCCTTCTATACTCTATTTTGAAAGGCTGAGGCTGGGACTACAAACTTGTGCTTTGGCTGCCTTTCCATTGAAGCTGGTCAACAAAAGGTGCTACAAGGAGGCTGCATGCTTGGAAGAAGACAGGACTTGCTTTGTGTTTTCCTGAGGGCTCTTTGTGACCTTGTGGTTCTCATGATCAGGACCTCAAGAAAGCTTTGTCCTCATAATAGTCAGCAGTTGTTCCTGTAGCAGCAGCACCCCTTCCTCAGAGGTCTGAGTCCCAGAACCCATGAGGTCTGACCTCTGAGCTCAGAGACACCAGCAGCAGAGAAGCAGAACTCCCTCCTGAGCAGTGTGACTTCCTCCCTTGCTCCTTGTTTTCTCAGCCATAAGGATGGCAGCAACTTCTACAGTTTCCACCTCTCCTACACCTTAGAATTATTCTTTATTTGTTGGCAACTTTATACCTAATTAAAGTTATTTACATGAAATCAACTCTGTCAAATTACTGCTGTGTTTTCTGTCTCCTGTTTGGACCCTGACTAATACATCAAGTTTTCTAAGACTCCTCTAGTCATCACTGTTCTAAAGAGGACTTCCACTGCTCATGCTAATATCTCCAAATAATAAATATATACCAACCCATTTAACCCATCCCTAACAATTTTTGCTCTTGCTTTACATATAATTCTTCTTATCCTCTAAGGAAATATATCCCCTGGTTTCTAAATACATTGTCCCTGAATGCCTTCATTATGCTTCCTTGCTTAAACTATTTTCTTTTCCTTTCTTTCTTCCTTCTCTCTTTCTTTCTTTTCTTTCTTTCTCTTTCTTTCTCTCTCTTCTTTCTTTTCTTTTTCTTTTCCTTTCTTCTCTTTCATTTCTTTCTTTCTTTTTCTTTCTTTCTCTCTCTCTCTCCCTTTTGCTTCCTTTCTCCCTTTCTTTCTTTCTCTTTCTCTTTCTTACTACATTTTTCTTTCTTTCTCTTTCTCTTTCTTACTACATCTTTCTTTCTTTCTCTTTCTCTTTCTTACTACATCTTTCTTTCTTTCTCCCTACCTCTATCTATCTATAGTTTACCACTTAGAACACCTCTAGATTAGATTCATAATTTCTGCCATTCTAATTATTTCTATTGATATAAATTATATAAATCATATATAAATAAAATATATATGTTGTATAAGTGTTAATGATTTATACAATAAAACAATACAATATAGGTAATAGTATTCTACTTTTAAAATGGTAGCAATAATTTCATCACAATATTATCTGAAAGAGTCACACATTGGAAACGACCTAAATGTCTAACATTAGAAAAGCACTGAAGTAATATTGTATATGTATTTACATATACACATATTTTATATGTATTTTATATGTATTATAAATATTGTATATGTATTTACATTACACATATAATAAAAATATTACCCACAAAGAATTTAAGTGACATTGACAATTGATTATGATTTATGTGAACAAATAAAGATATAATATGTAACTAAGACATGATCTTAACTATGTAAAATGTATAAAATAAAACTACACAAAAAAAGGAAAACTTGTTAAATAAAGAAGGAATCTGAGGATTAGTGAAATTGTGTCTCTTACGATTTTCCTCATAGGTCATTATATTTTTTTCACTTTCTCCCACTAGCTTCCATGGTCCTCAGAAAGGGAAATGTTTGTCTATAACACACAAGATGTATTCAAAGTATCTCATGTGGTCCTCTGGATGAGGTCGTGCCAAACGCATGTTTTCAGAGAGTCATTACTCTAATCATGTTTTGCCTACTTTACATGTAATTTTCAGGGTGAATTTCTCATCTATACAGGGTACCAAAGAGCAAAAAATTTGGAACCAGGAGGCTTAGATTTTTAGTTCTGAGTCTCACACTTTCTAATAAGATATCTTTAGGCAGATCAATTTTCTGATCCTTATTTTCTCATCTATAAAGATATATTTTTCAAGACCTCACAAGATTGTTATGAAAATTAGGCCGGGCGCGGTGGCTCAAGCCTGTAATCCCAGCACTTTGGGAGACCGAGACGGGCGGATCACGAGGTCAGGAGATCGAGACCATCCTGGCTAACACGGTGAAACCCCGTCTCTACTAAAATGCAAAAAAATTAGCCGGGCGTGGCAGCGAGCGCTTGTAGTCCCAGCTACTTGGGAGGCTGAGGCAGGAGAATGGCGTGAACCCGGGAGGCGGAGCTTGCAGTGAGCCGGGATCGCACCACTGCACTCCAACCTGGGCGACTGAGCGAGACTCCGTCTAAAAAAAAAAAAAAAAAAAGATTGTTATGAAAATTAATGAGAGATTATCATTGTTGGTAAATATTACATAAACTGGAAAAGTTATACAAAATAAAGTATTTTCTCATCATATTTATTATTATTACTATGATTAAAGTAGAGTCTGGCTCTGTTGCCCCGGCTGGAGTGCGGTGGTGTAAACTCAGTCCTCGGCAACTTCTGCCTCCTGAGTTCAATCAATCCTCCCACCTCCATCTCCTGAGGTCAAGCTGTCCTCCCACCTCAGTCTCTTGAGTAGTTGGGACTACAGGCATGCGACCACCAGGCCAGGGTAGTTTTTGTAAAATATTTTTTTTCTTTTTCAGAGACAGGGTTTCTCCATGTTGCTCAGACTGGTGTGAACTCCTGTACTCAAGCGATCCACCCGCCTTCACCTCCCAAGGTGCTGGGATTATAGGCGTGAGCCACCATCCCCAGCCATACTTTGCCCAAAACTCTCAAGGTTTTATCAATCCTCAAGCCTCTAAATTTTTATAAAATACTTCCTTTTGGTAAATATTCATCATAATACCTCATATTCTGTATAAATAAATGGAACTTTTCTTCAAGGGGGAGCAGTTGCAGTTTCAAGCACACCCTCCCTGAGCCCCATCTCTCTGTCTCTCTCTCTCTCTCTCTCTCTCTCTCACTCTTCCTCCCTTGCTGAAGAATTTGGGTGCATCACCTAAATCTACAAGCTGACACTCTTAAACACAAACAAAGCATTTACTTTAGAGTAAGAATGGTATCTTACAAGTATACTTCTCAATGAAGCAGATTCCAGAAGGTCTATACTGTTAATATCTTAATTGATCTTCGTCAGCATAAATCACTTAAACAGCCTCCTTATTCTAACCTTTCCCTGTTTGGGATTTTGAATTTTAAGAAGACCATATCTTACAAAGCAGTTTTCACAAACATAGTCAATGTGAGGGGAATACTTGGCTGCTTTGGTTTTCAATCCTTATTTTCCTATAGGTGTTACATTATTTGGAGAAAATGTTTTCAATTTAATAGTGAGATATGATAATTAGACCCCTCAATATCCAATTATTTTTATAATATCTACTTAACATTTACATTGTTAACATAATTTTAACAGTATGAAAATCTATTAATAGATTATCTCCTGAGCTCTTCATAAAGAAATACATTTATTAAGGCTGGGATTGTAAGAAAGTGAAGAATGAATTTTGTTTTCTATCCTAGCAACAGACCCACAAAAACTTAAGACTGTGAGAGTTTTTACTGGTTATTCATTTATTTCAAACTTCTCACCAATATTGAAATGACTTCCACTGCATCTCAAACTGGGCTATGTCTTGCTTCTTGAATATTCCCTAGGAGGGAGTACACGTGTACAATGTACATCAAAGAAGTCTATTCTTTGATAGATGGATCTAATTACTTCATTCAAATATTAAGCATTCTCTTTTACAAAGCTAGGTAGTGGGACAGATCATGAGTCAAAGTTCATGATATCAAGACATTTACTGCCTGTGAAGTGTCAAAGGATCATTTGGTACTTATCTCTATTACAGTACTAACCACCCTCTACTATATGTATGATACTGTGCCTTGCCTCTGGGTAGAGCATGATTTCACCACAGTAGAGCCCATGTTTTATTAATTTTCATACCCAGCAGTAAATAAATGTTACTTAATGAATAATAAATGATTATGAGGCCCAATAACAGCACAATTTATATACATATAATGTGTGTGTGTATATATATATATATCCTTTATATTGAAGTAAAATAAATTATGCTGTAAACTGCATGTCCCTAGAATAGTTTTATCTTCTGATATTGCCCAACATAAGCATTTTTCATCTTTCTAAGGACAGCCTAGTGATCATAGATAGCTTTTAATATACTCCCTTCTTTAAACCTCTCACTCTCTGTCCTTTTATGTTTTCTATACATGATGATGATTGGCTAATTCTTTATCATACTGGTTATCCCTCTCTAGTCACACCTTTGTGTGTCAACATCCTGAATTATCAAGGAATAAAGTAGAAATGTGTGAGAGAATTAAAACATTTATCTTTATACACAAAGAATGCTTTCTTGTCAAACTTAATTATGTCGTTTTGTCTGGGAAAGTAGCCTGAAAATGGGAAATAAAAAGAAATATCAATTGTAGGGGGAAAGATGAGTTGGAGGACCTAGGCCTTTTCCCTGGCTTTGACAAAGATTATTTATCCTCCACACTTTTGACTTGTGTGCTGACACAGTCTACACAGCCTGTAAATGTAGTTCCATGCATTTCCCTTAATTTAGTCAGTAGAAGAGTACGTAGAATGGTTGAGTTTCTGTAAACGTGGTTTCAGATTCTTGGCTTCAGATTCCATTATTTTACGAAAACATGTTTAATTCTCACCAATATTTGATTTCTCGGGGTCAGAAGAGTTCTGTGGTGCCTTCTATTGCTATGGCAGCATAACTGAGTCTGACTAGTGTACAAAGAAAATAAATTTATTTGTATCATGATTCCAGAGACTGAGAAGTCCCAGGGCATGGCAGCAGGCTCTGGAAAGGGCTTTTGTACAGTCATAGCAGGACAGAGGGCATCACATGGCAAGAGGGCAAGGACATGCCAGCTTAGGTCTCTCTTCCTCTTCTTATAAGGCCAGAAGTCCCATCATGGGGGCACCACCCTGATGATCTAATCTAATCCAAATTTGCCTCCCAAAGCCCCACCTCTGATCAACACATGAATTAAGGAATAGTTTCTACCACGTTAAATTTAGGAGACATATTCAAACCATAGCATGTAAGATTTCAATGTGAGACTTCAGTGAAACAAAGGCATCATTGTTTACAAATATATTCTAAGCAAATACTTGTAGCACCATAAAGGTGCAGCCATTCAACCTAATATTATAAATCAAATAAACAAAGATCATTTCATTCTTCTATCCCATAGCTCCACTTTCTTCAATACTGAACCTTCCGTCCTTTTAGTCTATTATCTCTGTCTTTCAACATAAAGTCTCTTCTCATCTCCTCTCAAAGATAATGTTTTTTTCCTTTGCATATTGACTCTCTGTAAGATAAATTCTCAAACTTATTGACTAGCGAACACCAAAAAACAAAAAAACAAAAAAAAACTCACAATTTTTTTCTTATATTTTGCAATAGAATAGGAAAAGTTAATTTGTGTTTTTTTTTTTTATGTTGGTAGAAAAAATATTATGCAAGTAGCCAATCAATATTAACACTTTGAGAAAAGATTGGTGGTTGTGGAGTTTTTGTTGTTGTTGTCTTACTATGAAATCCACAATTTCTTACTCTTTCCCTGTTGTTGAGGAGAAACTGGAAAAATAGGATGAACACATGATACTGTCATTTTCATTGCAGCATTATGAACTAAAGAGTAATTATATTTATAATGTTTATTGAATGTATAAAAATTCTGTTTTATAAATGTTTCATTTATTCTTCCTATGTTTCTTCCTTAGATGCCACAGTCATTAATAATTTCAAAAAAGGTCAGCTTTACTTAGGGAACCACAAGTGTTTGATATTTACAAAAGTGGAAATGTGGTTTAATAGATTCTTGCCTACCCTGTTGAAAAATAAGTGTGACTTGCTGGGAAATGGAAAATGGAAATAGGAAATGTGATAAATAAATTTGTAATAAGATTTCAAATAAGAAAAATCATTATTAATTCAAAATCAAACAAAATTTTAAATTGAGACATTTAAATGCAAAAAGGACCAGTACAGAGAATCCCATTGTTTGCATAAAGTTCCCCACAAAAACAAATATTAAGAAATAAAATTCAAACTCATATGCACACTTCCTCCTGAGAATTAATCAGCAGATGTGACAGAAAATCTAAGCTGCTTAATCTGATTTTCCATCATAGATTTTTCATTATTAAAAATTAGGTTAATGTTCATAAATTTATTTTTTAAATTTATTGATAAAATGTATATTAATAGTTGTTTGTGTCACAAAGGTTCCAGGAAAGAATTATTCTCTGCTGATATCCAGCTTTAATTGAGACAGGGAAACCTAACTATCATCCCCCATAGCTAGTCCTAGTCAAAAATATGAGATTTATTGCCTACTGTCTCTGCTTTCTTCATAATATATCCTTTCAATTCTCTCTACCTACCAATAATTAAATAGCTATGGAATGTTAAAGAATCAAAGTGCTGGTAGGTTAATCTATATTGATCTTACCTCCTCCATTCACTAAATAAGAAATTTAAGGCAAATCTTTTTCTACCTCAATTACCTTATCTATTACCTCCCTTGTACCGTTGAATAAAATAAGAAATATAAATAATTATGGGAAAGCATACATTTATGCATATAAATCACTTAAGCTCTAAGTATTAATATTTTAAACTTATTATTGTGATATTTTCTCTGGACTCTATCAGAATGAAAGCAGTTGATAATCTCCTGTTAATTACTTGGCATTTTAGCTTCCTCTGTCACTCTCCCTGAGAGTTTATTCTTCAGACCACCATCAGATTAATATTCCCTCAAGACAGTTGTATTTGTATCATTATTTTTGTGGTTACCCACTGTCTACTAATTAAAATTAATTGAAAATAAAGGTGATATCAGAAACATTTTACATTAACTCCACCTAATAAATAATGTTTTATTTGGTGGTAATCAGTAACAGTATATGGTATAGAGACCCTATCTCTGCATGTCAATATCCGGTTTTCCCAATGCCATCTTGAAGAAACCATCTTTTTGTCCATTCTGTGCTCTTGGCAACTTTGTGGAAGATGAGTTGATTGTAGATGTGTGGATTTATTTCTTGGTTCTCTGTTCTGTTCCATTAGTCTACACATCTTTTTTAATGCCAGTGTCATACTGTTTTGATTACAATAGCTCTTTAATATATCTTAAAATTAATAAATGTGAGGCCTCAAGCTTTGTTCTTTCTGTTCAAGGTTTTTTGGTTACTTGGAATTTGTGGTTCTGGTTCTTATGAGGAATTGGTTGTTATATATATATATATATAATATATATTTCTGTAAAGAATGCCACTGGGGATTTTGATAGAAATTTCATTGATTCTGTAAATCAGTTAGGGTAGTATGAATATTTTAACAATATTAATCTTTCCAATCCATAAACACAGAATGTCTTTCCATTTTTGTCTAGTTATTCCATTATAGAAGACACAATGTTTTATCATTTTCAGCACACAAATTTCATCTCTTTCACTGTTTATTCCTAAGTATTTTATCATTTTGCTGCTATTGTCAGTAGGATTATTATCATAATTTCCTTTCTAGATAGTTTATTGTTTTTATATAGAAACATGACTGATTTTGATATTTTGATTTTGTGTCCTGCAACTTTAGTGAATTCATTCTTTAATTCTGTTTGTTGTTGTTGCTGTTGTTGTTGTTAAGTCTATGCAGTTTTCAAAGTATGTGATCATGTCATTTGCAAGCCAATAGTTTTACTTCTTTCTTCCTTTCATTCCTTTTCCTTTACTTGGATACTTTTTATTTCATTTATTTGTCTTATTGCTCTGTATAGGACTTCCAGTACTATATTGGATGGAAATGGCAAAAGGGAGTATCTTTGCCTTCTACCAGGACATAGAGGAAAATATTTAAGTTTTCTCCTATATATTATGATATTAGCTGTGGGATTTTAGTATATGGACTTTATTGTGTTGAGGTAAGTTCTTTTATACCTATTTTGTCAAGAGTTCCATATAAATGAATGTTTTGAATAAAATGAGTTTTGAAAAATACTTTTCTGCATCTATTGAGATACTCATGTGTTTTGTTTCCTTTCATCCTGTTAATGTGTTTGATTGATTTGCATATGTTGAGACATCTTTGCATATAAGAGATAAATCTCACTTAATCATGTTATGTAATGCTTTTAATGTGCTATTGAATTTGGTATCTTATAAATTAGGCCATTATCTCACACTATATTCAAAATCAACTAAAACAGGCTAGAGACTTAAACACTAGACCTGAATCCACAAAACTAGGGAAAAGTTAAATAAACACAGGGAAAACTAGATAAACATAAGGAAAAGTTTCTTGATATTGGGTTGTGCAACAATTTTTTTGGATATGACAACAAAAACACAAGCAACAAAAGCAAAAATAGACAAAAGGGATTGCATCTAACCAAGAGGATTCTTCACAGACAGAGGAAACAATCGATACAGTGAAAAAAGCAACCTACAGAAGGAAAGAAAATATTGACAAACATAGATAAGGGGTTAATATCCAAAATACATAAGAAACGTATGCACCTCAATAGCAAAAACAAAATAAAACAACAAAAAACAACCTGATTAAAAAATGGATAAAGGGCCTGAATAGACACTTCTTCAAGAAGACATATAAATGGCCAATAAATGTATGAAAAAGTGTTCAACATCACTAATCATCAGGGAAATACAAATTAAAACCACAATAAACTATCACTTCACACCTGTTAGAATAGCTATTATCAAAATGATAAGTGTCAGTGAGAATGTTGAGAAAAGGAAATCCTTGTACACTGATGATGAGAATGTAAATTGATATAGCCATTATGAAAAACAATAAGGAAGTTTCTAAAAAAAAAAAAAACTAAACTACTAGTAGGCATAGTGGCTCATGCCTGTAATCTCAACACTTTGAGAGACTGAGGCAGGAGGATGGCTTGAGCCCAGGAATTTGAGGTTACAGTGAGCTATGATTATACCATTGCACTCCAGTCTGGATGGCAGACCAAGATGCTGTCTCTTAAAAGAAAAAATACAACTACTTTATAATCCAGCAATCCCACTTCTGGATATAAACCCAAAGGAAATTACATCATTATCTCAAAGAGATATCTGCACTCCTGTGTTCATTTCAGCATTATTCACAATAGCAATATATTCCTAATTGTTCATTAATGGATGAATGGATAAAGAAAATGTGATTATATACACACACATATATAAGCAATGGAATACTATTCAACTTTAAAATTAAAGGAAATTGTGCCATTTGTGATAACATGTATAAACCTAGAAGACATTAGGAAAAGTGAAATAAGTCAGTCTAAAATAGACTTGTAGAGGTCTATTATTATAGAGGTTTAGAGCCCTAGAGTCTAGGGGGATGGGAAAATGGAGGTACATTGATCCAAAGATACAAATTTTTAGTTCTGCAGGATGAAGAAGTTCTGAAGATCTATTGTACAGTAATGTGACTATAGTTAACAACACTGTATGGTGTACTTGGAATTTCTTAAGAAGGTTGATCTTAAGTATTCTTGTCACAAAAAGATTTTTAAAAAAAGAAAAAAAGAAAACGGTAACTATGTGAGGTGATAGATATGTTACTTAGTTTGATTTGGTCTTCATATCAGAATATATATGTATCTAAAAATATCAGTTGGACACCTTAAATATGTACAATTTTTATTTGTCAGTTGTACCTCAGTAAAGTCAGAGAGAGACTAGAAAGAGAGGATATCTCTATAGGAGATATCTGGTGAGAGTTGGGAGTATATCTGTCTTTTCACAGACAAGACCTGGCAAAAAGAGGCATTCACATATTTCTTGAATGAAGGAAGGAATGAACGTGAAGCTTGAGATTAATGCTAAACTCTCTTCATAGACATTCGTTGAGAATTTCAGTTGGAGGTTTATGAAGTGGATATCCATTGTTTTACACTGTCAGCACCCATCCCTCTTTCTTTTGATAAAAGCACCTCAATATTCATTTAGGAATACAGCATTGCGTGTTATCTTGGTGGCAGTATCAACAAATGCACCCCTCCTAGTCTGGGAAGAAGACCACCCAACAAAACTGGATCAATCAGCTATTTTAAAGAACTACTTTGTTTATCTTTCTCTTTGTGTGTGTGTGTGTGTATTGGTAATTCATTTTCTTTTGTTTGATTCTTTAAAAGCTGCCTACCATATTACCAATACATTTTTTTTGGTCTAGGTTAGGTCCAGTAGGTTTCTGTTCCTTATAGTCAAACAATCCATCATCTGATATAGCTATCATTTATAAATAACATATAACTGACTTAGCTAGGGAAGTAGCCACATAGATAAAACATACGCGAACTATTAGAGTATCAGTACCACACTAGTAAGATCCCACTGTTTGTATCAGTAATATTGATAGAAAATGATAAGATCGCAATTATGGTTAAAAAAAAAAACTCCTCTGGCTCAACTCAATTTAAATAACATCTGCATTCAACTCTAGAAATATAAGAAGGATGAAATCACTGAAGACTGACTGAACTGTACAGCTCCCTGGCAGATGTAACAGATGTCTGTCACTGAATCTATTGCAATCTCTCTTATTTCTAGCCAAGAGAATTCTTGTCTGTTGATTCACAAACCATGAATCTGTCTGAAAATTAATGAATCAGCTTCTGGCAATAGAGCCTCCTCCCTCTGCAGTTACCTTGATAAATCCTTCCATATAGATCCCCCAAACACAATTCTGCAAACTGAAGTGTGTTCTGTAGAGGTCAAAATAATTCATATCCAAAGAGTGTCATAGAAAAAGTTGTTTAAGGGAAAGAAGTAAACTTATCAGGCAAATTATATAAAACTTTCTCAAACTACTGTGACACATTTTTCACATGAAAGGTAGAGTGGAGTTGTTTGATTTTAATAATTATAAGCACTCAAAAGCCATACAAAGTGAAGTTTCATAGTTCCCTAATTCTAATTTTTCTTAATTTTTTTCATAATCCCTAGAATTCAAGTTCTACAGATTTAAGATTTGGAAATTTTTCCAGTATTCACAGACTTTCCAAGACAAAACAGCAGAGAAAAAACAAAGAATCTAGATGGAACCTTGTGGAGGTTCCATCTCCATGTATGATCTTTCGCTCTCCAAAGATCAATGTCCCTTTTAATCAAGTCAGCCAATTTTCATTCTTCTTGTCTTGCTGGGCATTTATTAATAGTGAGAAGTAGTGAATGACTTTACAAATTCCCTTATTATCAGTGCTAGGAGAGTCCTTTACATAGCACAGAAAGGCTCAAGTATACCACTATTCTGCACCCAAATTTTGCTCTGCGATTGGTTCACTACCTAAATTTTCCTTTTTTATGAAAATTCCACTGATAATATTCTGGTCATTTTGTAGCAGAATGTGGGTCAAGCCATGCATTTTAACCATCCAAATGGAATATAAGGAAAAACAACGTGGAAATATTATAGAGAACATTTGTCTTAATCCTAAAAACAAGGAAGAAAAGTGAACTAGATAAATGTTTTAAAACATGGATTACTGAAAATATGAAGAAACATTGTATTTAGATTATCAAACATTCACTCAAATCAATAAGAAAAACAAGATCTTTCTAAAGCCCAAAATTCAAAATCTCTGTGGGGATATGTATATAAAGGGGTTACATATAAGATCCAGTCTGGATGACAAAGGCTGGAGGATATAGAGTATTGTAAGTCTTTAAGAATCCTTACAGTGTATTTAAATTTTAGAGCTATATAAACTTAGGACTATGATCTGTAACCATTTATCAGTTGGAAATAAAAACAAATATCACAATATTACACAATTAGAATTTATGCAGTTTGCATTCAGCTGATATCAAAGGGAGTACAAATGGTACTTGGGTCTTAGGCTCCCATAGCCTCTTCAGATTGAAGAATAAAATGAACAGGGGAAGAACTGGAGCAACAGGATATCAATGACGACAAGTTACACAAATCATCACAGATTCTTCTGGGAAGTTCATGAGCCATTTTAACATGAATAGGGAGAGCTATACCAGCAATTACAGTTAATTACCAAACAGTGCTTCTCTGGGAATCAATAACATTTCACACTACAGCCTCGCAAGAATGGCTATTTTGAGTCATCTGACACCTAAAGTTTTGTGTATATGAAACAGATACATGTTAGCAGTAAGATGTGAAAAGTAAATTTGGGGCTACCTAATAAATGTGGATTAAAATTTTTGCTTTACAGACATGCTAATCTTTTAAATGTGTGAGTAATAAAGCTCCTTTCCCCTCTGTCAGATTTTTAAAGGTGGTTGGAGACCTGAAATAGGTATCAAAGCTCTGCCTATATTGAACCTCCACGAGGGCATCTATGGAAAAATTTGAGTGATTTGGAATCAATTTTAATTCCATGATATGCATACCTCTGTTAGATGTAGGACACTCTTTGATATTAGTGTCCTTGAGGGTCAGTAATTGAACGTGCATTATCTTTATTTATTTTTTGTTTTCTGTTCCATAGCTTTTCCTTTTAGAATTTCTTCCCCCTTTTGTTTGCTATTTTCCTTTTTGGGGAGCCTCTAAACCCTTGTTCCAAAGGGTGACCTGAAATAACACTTCAGTATATCTGAGCAAGCACAAAGATTGTTCTCAGGCATTCCCCATGGGAAATTTCAACGCTATCTCATCTTTTCAAAGATACGATCAGATGAGACCCTGAACAGATTCTGAATGCAACTAAAGATCTAATTAAGTAACCCTAAGAAAAGTTCCCATTCAGAGATTCTGTGCCTTTATGAACTTCCTCCTAATCGTCTCTTAGAAGGTAAACAAAATTCCCCTTTTTCTACATTTGAAAGCTAGCAACAGTGTGTATGACCTTGACCACAAGAAAGAGTTCAGTATTGCCAGGACTGAAAAAATCATTGACAGTGCATCACCTATTGAAGCTGAAGGAGCAGTGTCATTTCTGTCTGTGAGGGCAAGCACATTAAACATAAAGGCTGATCCTTGGACGCACAGAGCCCCACTAATCCTTGTAAACCATAAGCTGCTTTACAAATTTTATCATGAATTTGCAAAGCTTGTTCGCAACTCTAAAAATCAGAGAATTACTGAAACATTCGGTTGGAGGACCCAGTAAGGTCATTCACTAGCAACATTCATTAACCTCTCTCTAGTCAGCTTTCCTTAAACTTTCTCTAACAGAGAAGATTCTTAGTCGCAGATTTCTCAGGGAAAGATGCTCCATAACCTCTTTTGTATTTCCTTCCTATTTGAAAACATCTGAAAGGATAGATATTTTTTATTATTAACTGCCACCTCTTTTTTTTTTTAATAAATAAACCCTTAAAATAAAACAAGGCAATAGTCCACTGGGTTAGAAGAAAAAATAAATCCCATAAAGGAAAGTAATTCCAAAAAATATGTTGAACCATATTCACCACTTTTTGCTAAACACCTGTTTTAAACATTTGATGATATGCTGTGATAAAATTTATCCACGCAGCATATAAAGCTGTTTATTATTTGGTCTCTGCCTATTTTTACAGCTTTACCTACCACTACCCTACTTTTCTTCCACATCAGCTAATACCAGTCGTATTGATGGCACCTGAAGTTACCATCTCTATTTCCTCAATCTTTAAAACTAATATTGTTCTTTAAGACATATTTTCTCCCTTGTGAAGCTTCCCTTACCTCACTTTAATCCTTTGTGTAAATTATTTTCAAACAGCATTCATATTCATATATTTATACATATATAGAGAGAGATAGTGTGTGTGTGTTTAGATCACAATATATGATTAAATCATACATATTTCTCTATATTAGGTGCACTCCCCTTCAAAATAGGAATTTGGTTTTATTTTCTTTTATATCATTAATGGAAGGCAAGTCATTTGTCCTAAATAACACTGGATAAATTATATATGAGTTGTGGACCTTGTATTTATAAGACAAAAATGTACTGTTTTCATTTGATGTGTTTTAAACATTTTTCCGAGAATTTTAAATATCATTCACATTTCCTTAGTGCATTTAGAATCACAGCTGATGCCATGATAAGAATTATTTTAAAAGATGAGAACAGAACACCAGTAAAGAAATTTTGAGTTATCTTCTTTTGATGGACAGAAAACAGTTGGTAAAAGACTAAAAATGAGTAATTAACATTAAGTGATTAAAAGTAGTCCACAGTTAAAATTACAATAGTTAGCTTTGACATGGCACATAATACCTAGAGAAAACTAACTTATTATATATGTTGTATTAATTACAAATGTAAAATGTTACAAAAGGAGAAATTACCTTTTTGGGCTGGGCGCGGTGGCTCAAGCCTGTAATCCCAGCACTTTGGGAGGCCGAGACGGGCGGATCAGGAGGACAGGAGATCGAGACTATCCTGGCTAACACGGTGAAACCCCGTCTCTACTAAAAAATACAAAAAACTAGCCGGGCGAGGTGGCGGCGCCTGTAGTCCCAGCTACCCGAGGCTGAGGCAGGAGAATGGCGTGAACCCGGGAGGCGGAGCTTGCAGTGAGCTGAGATCCGGCCACAGCACTCCAGCCTGGGTGACAGAGCGAGACTTCGTCTCAAAAAAAAAAAAAAAAAAAAAAAAAGAAATTACGTTTTTGTAAATCCTGAGCAATATCTTATTCTCTGGTCAGGATAAAAATATCCTGAACACCTGAATATATTTTAGCCTATATGTATTTATCTCATATATATTAAGACTTATCTATATTTTATCCTGTTTTCAAAATGTGTAAGAATCAGAAGATGGCAAAGGACTGTCTCTTGCAAGCATCAATTTTAAAACATCATTTATACCATAATCTTCTTATTAGACATCTAGGACTCCAGAGCCCAGTATTCTTTGATGTATAAATTACTAAGAATGATTTATTTAAATTTTTAGAAATTAAATTTACCTTAGAACTTCAAATTTAACACTGAGTTAATAGATATTTGATAATACTATTTTATACTTTTCTAGAGTTTCTATTTTTTTAACCAAAGAGAAGGTCTTCTACTAAGATTTATCTAAAGCAACACCAATCTAGGCAAATATTAGTAGATTTAGAGACAGAAAACTGAAACTCAGAGAGAGGTTTTGTAACTTATTCACAGATCACTCTGATAGTTCATAATATTGTGCTTTGGAATTAGGTTTCCTAACACAGTGCCTCACACACATACCACCATGTATCATAGCTATGGCTGCAGCTGGGATGCAAAGTTAGGGTTTAACTTCAAAACAAGAGAAATAAATCTGGACTTCTAGTTTCAGCTCTGATATACAAAGTGTTTGGAAAGCCTTTCTCCCACCCTTATAATATGAACAAGTTAGACGAACTAAAAACCAATGACATTTCTTGGACATATTAGAGAATTGAGGTCAAAGGGCATCACTAAAAAATCTGAAGACACAGGCACATCAAGAGAGACACAGCCAAGATTTATTTTTCTGGAGCAAAAGCCAATGGCCCATGAACTTCTAGTAGCACTTAAATGATAATTTTTATGAATTTCTGGAGCCCGAATGCAGACTAACGTGAGAGTGAGAAACTCTTGGTGGCCATAATATTAGTGAAACCCCCATATTTACGTGGGGTTTACCTCTAGGAACCCTACAAGATCCTCAAAATGGGCCAAGAAAAATCCCGAAAGGTCTGGCTGGTTAAGAGGGAAACTAACCATTTTGAAGTATATATAAAGTGCTCTTCATAGTGAGGACTTGCTCTCTGATAGAAAAGACTTTACTGGGGTGCTAAATGACCTAAGGTAGGGTCAACTCCAGCCCCCTTTGCCTTTCTATCTCATCTAAAGGTGGGGGGAAGCTGAGAAACACTTGTGAAGATTATATAGTTCAGAGACAAAGACTCTCCAAAAGGCTGAGATTTCGTCAAAATATTATAGAATGTTTTCACTCTTTTATTATTTAATGATACATCAACAGGTTTCCAGTATAGTAACAGTGGATTACGAATGAAAGAGCTTCGAGACACAGACTCCATTTAGGAAAGAGTTTTTAGGGAACCCCCACAACCCCCCAAAAAGGACAGACAAAACAAGAACAACAGGGAAAATGGAAACTTTTGGCACCTACTGCTACAGCAAATGTTGAACATGGGCCAGCTCCTAGCCAGGGAAACATAATCTCGCACCGCAGAACTATTTACATCTTCTACTACATCATACGTCATGCCTAACTTTCAACAAAAAGTATAAACCATGCCATAAGAAAAAAAGCACGTTATCTGCAGAGATAAACCGAGTATCAGAACCATCTTCAAATATGGTGTAGATGTTGGATTTATTAGCTAGGTAATTTAAAATAATTATAATTAATAAGTGAAAGGTTCTAACAGAAAAAGTAAACAACACACAAGAGCAGATGGGTAATGTAAGCAGAGACGTAGAAAAGCCAAAAAAAACCCAAAAAATATAAGTTTAAAAATTAACATAAATGAAGAATGTCTTTGATGAGTTCATCAGTAGACCAGAAACAACCAAGAAAAGAGTCAGTGAGATTGAAGATATGTCGACAAAAAATTTCCAAGTTGAAATGCAAAGGGAAAAATAAATTTAAAGAAAAGAAAACAAAACAGAATATCTGAGAATTGTAGGACAATTTCAAAAGGGATAACACATACATAATTGGAATACCAGAAGAGTAAGACAGAGAATGGTGGATAATAAATACATGAAGTAATAATGACTGAGGATTTTCCAATATTAATGATAAACACCAAACCACAGATTCAGGAAGCTCAATGAGCAATAAGCAGGATAAATACAAAAAAAAATATATATATACACTTAGGCATACCATATCAGAATTGAGAAAAACAAAAACAAAGAGAAAATTCTTGAAAGAAGCCAGAGTGAAATAAAAAGCCGTATTTATAGAGGGAAAAGGGTACAAATAACAATAGACTTCTTGTTGGAAACCATGTAAAAATGATGACCCTGCAATGAAATATTTAAAGTGTTGATAGAAAAAAATCAATAATTATATATATGATGAAATTATCCTTCAAAACTAAAGGAGATAAAGACTAAGAAAAACAAAAATTGTAGAAACTTGTTGCCCATAGACCTGCCTTGCAAGAAATGTTAAAGGAAGTTCTTCAGGGAGAAGGTAAATGACAGAATTCAGAAACCTGGATTTTCGTAGTGAAAGGAAAAGCATCATAAAAGTAATATATGAAGGCAAAATGAAAAGCTCCCAATACTGACATAGCATTTTAAAAAAACAATTTTTCTACAAGAGGAAATACTCAAAATGTAATTTTTAAATATAATTGTGTTAATTTAGATTTCATTTTCTGATTTTAATTGGTCTAATAAATACATATTCAGAGTACTAAAAGTAACAGTATATTGGATGTTTATGACATTTGGATAAGTGAAATAAAAGACAGCCATGTTATAAGGGAACATAGAAGGGAAGAATTGGGTAGCACATGGACTTTGTTACAAGGTCCCTGTGCTACTCATGAAGGAATGTAGTGTTATTTGAAAGTGGATTAGCTGCAAATGTGTATTTCAAAGCCAATAGCAACCATTAAAAGCTTTGTTAAGGCATTATAATTGATATGCTAAAACAGGAGAGAAAACAGAACTTTGTAAAATGCTCAAAGTCACAATAGGCAAAAGAAGGGAAGATTTTTTAAAGTCACAAAAAACAAATGCAGAAAATAGAAAACCATTATAAACATGGCAACTATCAATCCAACTAAATCAATAATGATTTTATATGTATATTGTCTAAATACACCAATTAAAGACAGAGATTGTCAGAGTGTTAGAAACAGACCCAACTATATATTGCCTACAAGAAACCCACCTTACATATGAAAACACAGATAGCTCAAAAGTAAATACATAATATATACCATGCTAGCACTAATAAAAAGAAAGCTGGAATATATATATTTATTTCAGACAAAGATGACCTCAGAGAAAGAAATATTCTCAGGGATAAAGTAGGGCATTGCATAAAGATAAATGTGTCAAATCTCCAAGAAGATGTAACAACCCTTAATATGTATATATCAACAACAGGGCATCATAATATGTGAGACAAAAACTAATAGAACTGCAAGGAGAAATAGACAAATCCACTGTTATAGGTGGAGACTTGAACACATCTCTACCAGTAATTGATTAATCCATCATCAGGCCAATCTGCAAGGATATAATTGAACTGAACAACACCAACTGAACTTAACTTGATCTAATTGACATTTATACAGAAAGAAGCCTCAGCAATCTCCAAGGACGTATGAAGTTGGATCTCCTCTGTCCACTTCACCTTGCTGATATGAGGATATATTGAGAGAGAGTGTGTGTGTGTGCATGTGTGTGTGTGTCCAGTCCAACACCAGGCATAATACTGAAGCAAGGTATGACTTGAGTGTATATTTAATCTGAATCTTTAATATATTTACCTATACTTATTGTTAAAAAGGTACTCCTTCTACTGTACATACCTCTGGAGAAGTGACCCTGAGCCTTGGCCTGTTTTCAGGTGCCATGCTACCCCACTGTTACCCAGACTAGTGGCATAGGTTATGCAGACTGAACCCTCAGCTCTGCTGCTCTCTGGTTTTAGATCAACCTCTCCATTTGTCTTACCATGGGACTTGCCATGACCCAGTAGATGTATATAGTTCCAAGTTCTCTCCTGTTCATTAAATTAATCCCTTTAAAGCTTTACAGTTACATTTAAAACACTTACTATTTCACTGCAATTAAAATTTAAAAAATATTTTAATGAAAAAACTGAGTGCTTGCTACTTTCTACAGAAACTGTGTGGCCCATAACTAATGACCACATTGGCCCACATTGAATTAGAACTATACGGACCACTGGAAATCAGGACTAATCAGACACTCCAGTAAACTTTTCAGTGTCTTCATACAATGCATTCCATCCAAAAGTACATAAGCAAGTTTCTCAATTTTTTGACATTTCCAACAGCAAGAGAAAATCCAGGCAATGCAATTTTTTAGTCCAAATATAAAATATTCAGTACATTGTCAAATTTTATTACAATCACAGGGAACATGGGATAAAATCTGATCTATTAAAGGAAACCTGAAAAATACTGTCATGCACTTATGAGCTATAACTGACCTCCTGTTAGTAGTGAAGAGAAGGGATTGAATAATCTAAATTAACTAACCGGTCTTAAAAGGAGAAAACTGTTGCCTTTAATTTTTTTTTTTCTTAACCAGCAAATAAAGCATGATAGTTATGTTTTCTTAACCAGCAAATAAAGCATGATAGTTGTTTATGGTCACAGTGCCTGGCACACAGTAAGCTCTCTCTCAACAGGCATTAACTGTCTCATCTTTTTCCACCCAGGAACCCAAGGCCAAAGGTTACAATCCATGTGTTATATAAATGATGAAAGTAATAAAATTTGACTGTCATTTGCTGCCTGCAGACATATCTGCCTTAATAAGAGCTATTCCTTGTTATATTTGCATTGTCAATACACATCTTTTCCTCCTTCCGCTTCATTCAGCAGGCCCTGTGACCTCTCTGATACAAATTCTACCCCAGTGGCAGCTAGAACACTGCTGGCATCCCAGGAGGAACAGAAACGAGTTTGCTCTGCCTCTCGATCGTACTCTGGGCTTGAAACCAGCAGATATCTTGATAAGTCTGCCCAGTCTTGCTTCTCATTAAGGAATATTTAACACTCTCCAAATATTAATAAGTATCTTCCTACAAATGTGATCTTACTTGGTGGCAAAGCCTTATGGCTTTCTTTTTATAAACCAGACTGAAAACACAGCATAATCCTTCTGTTAATAAGGAAGGAGAAAAACAAAGAATCAGTTCTTTGCTTATGGCAAGGAATATGTTGTTAAAATTCCATGCATCTGTGGACTCTGTAAAAAGAAAACTATTACTAATAATTTCCAAACCTAAAGTTAACTGTGACTCCCAATGGAGCTTCTTCTCATAAACTAGAATCCTTTTAATCCTGAAGCTGTGTATTTCAAATAAAAAAAAAATCACCTGAGTCTTTCTTTAATGTGTTTAACAGAAAGTTCTTTTTTGCCAATGTGTGTCAGGCACAAAGCAGATTCAATTCTTAACAAATACTCCCTAATTGCCTAAACCACAAATCTATTGGCGCAGTTGAATATATATTTACTTGATTCCTATGCTGTGCAAGACTAAGCGTGTTTTTTTAAGGAGTATAGGTAATATTAAGTGTCTGTTCTCACAGTCCAGGCAAACCTATACATAAACCTCAACTCCACCACTAACTAGCTGTGTTAGCTTTGATTTTCTTATTGGAGCATGTTCTAAGGATTGTTTTGACATGTTTTGTTCACCATAGATATGTCTTGTGCTACTGGGAGAGCTTACACTATAGTCTGAACTTCTACAGAGCTTTTTCCTATTGTGAATCTCATTCAAAAACGACAGCTTTCCATTCCACAAGGTAAATAGACCACAGCAGTATTCCCAAGTATGGAATATGCCAACTTCACCCCAAAGAGGCCTATAAGAGGTTGTGCTTCCTTCCTAGTGGTGGAAGTTTTAAAACGTATTCATTTGTCCTTTACTTTGGGAAGGAGAAGATGTCCCATTATGCCCTCAAAACCAGCGTGGTGACTCACGCCTGTAATCCCAGCACTTTGGGAGGCTGAGACGGGCGGATCACGGGGTCAGGAGATCGAGACCATCCTGGCCAACACGGTGAAACCCCGTCTCTACTAAAAATACAAAAAAAATTAGCCGGGCGTGGTGGCGGTGCCTGTAGTCCCAGCTACTCGGGAGGCTGAGGCAGGAGAATGGCGGGAACCCGGGAGGCGGAGCTTGCAGTGAGCCGAGATCGCACCACTGCACTCCAGCCCGGGCGACTGAGTGAGACTCAGTCTCAAAAAACAAACAAACAAACAAACAAAAAACCCACTAGTCAACAAACTACTGGCCATAGGCCAAATTTAGCCCACTGCCTCTTTCTTGTGAGTAAAGTTGTATTTTCATACAACCCATTCATTTGCAAATTGTGTATGGCTATATTTGTGCTTCAATGGCAAAGTTGAGTAGTTGTGATGGTGTCTGGCCTGCAAAGCCTTAAATCTTAACTATTTGACCATTTGCAGAAACAGTTTGCCAACTGCTGCCCTAAACCTCTGAACACTTAACAGTTCCTCTAATGTGGCAGATATCTGAATCTTTACAGGTTTTATGTCTTATCATCTGTTGTCCATGTATTTTTCCAGACCTCTAACCTATTTGCCAAATCTTGCTCATCTATTCTGATTAAATAAGTTGATACGCTGTCATGGGCACCCTATGATTTTTAACTTCTTAATGATGAATCACATTTAGGCTTCCACTGTCTTTCTCCAATGCATCAATAGCTCCCAGCAACAGCCATCCAATCCCATAATGCTTGTATTGACTACTTCCCTGTACCTCTCAATTACCTGATATATTGTACCAGAAGAGCTTTTTCATCCAATAATATACTTTCCCAGTCCTCTACCAGTGAAATATTGGACAACTGTACTGCTATATCTTGCCAAGGTTATCATTCCTCCTCGTACCAACTCGTAGGTGATGCAGTTCTCAAATTCCACTTTAGTATCTGTCTTTGTACTACCCCTGGTACCCTAATATCAACCGTCATGGGTTGGGTTCCTTAGAATAGGAGATGGATTTATATGCAGCAGAACTTTTGAGGGTGTGCACTAAAGATCAACTCCCAGAAGTGAGGAAAGCAGAACTGGGCACAGGGAGGAACTGAACTGTGATGTAGCTGTAACAGAGAACGCAGGTGATCCCACGGAGTGCTCTGGAGCTGAGCTGGCCCAGATTAGGTCTGGAGGGCCAAGTCATTGTACTCCCACATCAAGCAGTTTTTAACCGGTTGCATCAGGGAGTGGGGTCTCATCTTCAGTGAGGCAGCTCTCTTCAGTCCAGAGCAAATCGTAGAAAGAGTTATTGTATTTGTGAGCTGTTAGTAGACAATAGTTTCAGCACCTGACAGAATGAAAGCCTGACCCCTGAAGTGGGTCTAGACAGTGCAACGCACTATCCATTCCATGGACGTAATGAGCAAAAAAATCCTAGAAGGGTACTTTAATTCCAGTGGTGAGATGGTTGAAATAACAAGCCAATAATAACCAACGCTAACAGTCAAACGCTCTTGGAATGAGTTCTTGGAATAGAAGACAGCTTTACATGCTGTATCAGATTTGTATTTCTGATGGGGATGTCAAACAATATAGCCATTCTGGAAAACAGTTTGGCAGTTTCTTAAAAACTAAACAAGCATTTGTCATATGGCCTGGTGACTGCACTCTTAGTCATTTAACCTGAAGAAATGAAAAATTGATGTTCACACAAAAACTTGTACAAAAAAAGTGCATAACAGCCCAACGCTACATCCAGATGTCCTCCAATGGACAAATGATTAAACAAAGTGTGATACATCCACACTACAAAATATTACTCAACAATAAAAAGGAAAATGAAACAACAAAGAACTATTGACATGTAGAACAACCTGGATGGGTCTTTATGGTGAATGGGGAAAAAATCTCAAGAGATTACACACACCGTAGGGTTCTAGTCATATAGTATTATTGAAATGACAAAATCACAGAAATGGAGAAAAGGTTAGTAGTTAGTTGCCAGGGTTAGGAATGGTAGGAAGAATTGAATTGACTATAGCTACAAAAGAGTAGCATAAGGGATCCTCCTGATGGAAGTATTCTGTTTTTCCACTGTGGTAATACAAGTAAACACACAGTTAAACTAGTGATATCTGAACAAGATGAATGGATTCTCTCTATGTGAATTCTCTGGTTATGATATTGTGCTATAGTAATATAAGATATTACCATTAGTGGAAAATAGTTAAAGGGTATACAGGTGCTCCCTATATTATTTATTACAACTACATATAAATCTACAATTATATCAAAATAGAAAGCTTACAAAATATTTTGTGATTTTTTTAACATTTTGTTGGTGGTAATATTTCCTCATATGAACCTAAGCACTATTAGGCCAGGCATTTACTCACTAGATCCGGTCTGGGGTTACATATGGGACTGAAAACTCACATATTATCTGGTTGGAGTAGCAAAAAGCAAGAAGACCCAGACAGTCTTCTCCATGCACAGGCCAGAGACACATGAAGCAGAAGCAGGAGGCAGGATTAGAGTCTTGTATCCTAGGTTGACTCATGTATTTAACATTTGATTGCTTGAAATATAAAACCTTGTTAAAATTTATGTGTCTGAGCATAAGTTTAACTCTCAAGTTAGACATGTTACTTTAGAAACACAGATACCATAGCACCTTCAAGAGAAGGGCGGATGGTTTCAGCCAACATTTCATTGAATCAAAATATTGGAAGGAGCTAATACTATTTTGTTTATCCTACAAAAGGAAAGTCTTTAAAAGAAAGGTGGTAGTATTTTTTTTAATGTTATCACAATTCAGAATTACACCTCTAGGAGCAAATTCCAAGAGGAGTATTACAACTCAATATAAGGAAGAATATTTTAAGTTATCACTACCCAGTTATAGAATAAACTGCATCAGAACATAGTAGGCGTCCTCAACCCCGGACAGAGTCAAGAAGAAATGATTGCTAAAAGAGAAACAGAATGAGGGTTATATGTAATATCTTCTGAATTTCTTTTGAGACTTCAGAATCTATAAATAGATATTTTTATATAATTTGTTTTATATTTAGGATAATTGAAGGAATGATTTTCAATGAAAAGGCTTTACTTAAAATTCTTACAATAGCCAGAAAATAATTTTGGCACCAATTTCAATTGGTGGCACTACACCTTATGCCCAAGAAGATAGATAACTTCCTTTGTTGCGATGTAATTTTTTTCTTCCTCAAAATTGGTGCAATAATCAGTTGTACTTTATTTCATAAATTTTTGCATGTTGAATAAAATTTTATTTAAAAAAGAATAAAAGGAATAATTTATATTTTATTATCCCTTGGATTCACAGTAACAGCTACAATATTTTTATATTTCTACTCTTTTTCTTAAAAATTTAGTAACACCTTCATTTAATACATTAGTATATAATCTCATCATTGTTATTTAAATTGTCATATTATTTTCTGCTGTCATCTCTTTAAGAAGAGAGATGGTTTACCCTATAATCTTTTGGGGTAAATAACCCTGTTTGGAATGGTAGAGTAAATTTACATGTGGTTGGCGAAAATAGTATTCTAATCATTATAAATCCGTGGTGGAAATATGGCATAGGAGAAAAGTTTACAGGGTAATATTATGGTATGTATTTTTATCTATTTTATTTTATTTACTTTTATTTTTTGTAGAATCAGAGTCTCACTATGTTGCCCCAGTGGTCTTGACTCCTGGCCTCAAGTGATCTTCCTGCCTCAGCTTACCAAAGTGTTGAGATTACAGGTGTGAGCCACAGTGCTCAGTCTGTGTGTGTTTTTATAACTGGAAGTACATAACATCTTTCACACAATATGCAAGTGCATACTGAGGAAGGAGGGAGACCAAATAGGTCTAAAAGTAAGCAGAATAAGTCTTGACCCATTAACTGTACAGATCAAAATCCACACTAATTTTAGATGTACAGAACACTATCTCTTTTTAAAAATCTATTTAGAAATTACTTACGGTGTTTTTTAGAAAATGCACAGGAACCCCTGTTAAAAAATAAAACATTCCTAACAGAGTTGAAGGCCACCCACAACCCTGTCATCTCGCATGCCTATTTCACTGTCCTTCCCAATCAGAATAATCATTATGAACTCGGTGTTTACAATACCCACACATTTTATACCAGTTCTTTCCAAGCACTTTTAGGAACATTTAGAAACTTTTAGTTACACTTAAGAAATGCACACTGAAACAAATATAGTTCTATGATGTATTTGCTGTTCAACAACAAGGGACACCAATTGTACACTGAAGTAGGAAACCATGGACTGGACTTCAGAGGCTTAATTCTGGTTCTGGCTCTTCATCAACTAACAAGTCACTTATCAGTACACCTTATGATCCTAATGTCTACAGTGAAGGGGTGAAACTAGGTTAGCAGTTCCAAGCTTTTTATCAAAACAAAAAATGCTTTTTGGCTGTTTGGTTTTTTCAGTTTATGTTCTGTGATTTGTGACACTAGTAAAAGTACCTGGTCTACCTTTCCTAGTTCATAAATTATCATAAAGTCATCAACACATTTTCTGGTCTGTATAAGGTACTCCATATTTTCCCTCTGAGTGACTTTAATTCTAATGGAGACGGAAAAAACATGTCATTTTAATATACCTGTAGTACATTCTTATGCTGGGTATATAGAGTCTCTCTCTCTCTCTCTCTCTCTCTCTCTCTCTCTCTCTCTCTGTGTGTGTGTGTGTGTGTGTGTGTGTGTGTGTAGGCAATATCCGAAGGATAATCTAGAGTATCTAGAGTAAATTGAGTCAAAAATCTATTTTGAATACAGGTGAAAGCTTCAATTTCAAAAACATTTATTTACAGGTCTTTCTATGCTTTGCATTCAATAATTCAACTCAGCACACAATGCTGGCATCATTCTCATCTTTTGAAGGGATGATAGGTATGTATCCAGCTACATGATAAACACAGACTTGCATTAAATTTGTTTATATTTGAAGTCTGACTATAAGTTGCAGTAGTCTACATAGCTAAGAATCTCTATTATTCTAAACACCCATATTTTCAGATGTTGGTTTTCATATTCAATGTTTCAAGACTGAAGGTACAGTGAAATTATTATCAAAATATTGTCCATGCACACCTGCATGAGAATCACATATGATACTTGTTAAATTCTGAGTTTTGGAGATCTACTCAGACCTAATGCATCATAATGCAGGCCACGAAGATCTTGACACAGAATAAATAACAACTGAGAATTGCATTTCAGAAAAGTTTCTTAGCTGATTCTTTTGTTTCACAACTTCTCTCTAGAACAAGAGCCCAGTTCTCCTCTCCAGCTCCATTAGAGCCTCTGGGATCTATTCCACTATCAGAATAACAACAACGATGATAATACAATATTCTAGAACTTAAATTGGCATAAACTCTCAGCTCTTCATTAGAAAGAGAATCTAATTTGTGGAATAAATGAGACTTAGTATTTGTAGGGACCCAGATCCCTACTGACAAGAGCCTGAGTCTAAGAAGTACTTAACATAGTTAGAATCACTGCGGTAATTACAAGAAAGGTTCTGTAATGTTAGTTGTTAGTGTGCAGAAGAGATTCTTATCTTCAAAAATAGAAGCATTATTACCAAATTGAAAACAAAAAAAATTCATCCCAGAAGCAATATGTTAATTAATTGACTTAACAACACGTTGTCTTTACATTTTGACTTCGATTTTAGCAGACTGAAGCTGGTGTGTGGGCAGGGTGGAGGTAGTGGGGCAAGGGATGGAGTGAATAAAACATCTTCGAGCTCTTTGGCTTTGAGGCAGAGACCAGCTGTCAAAATTAATATGAGATTCATAGGTTCAGGATCTGACATAAATTAGACTGAGTGAAAGGAGAAATGTTAATGGAACTTGAAAATAAATCCCATAGCACCTGTATATACAAGATTTTTTTAATACAGTGATTATTCCTAGCTGCATCATTATAATAACTTTCTAAAGACTGAACTTAGCATCCTGAGGTCCTTTTGTGGGGAGTGAGAAGATGCAAGTCGAGACAAAGTCATATTTTTACTGATAGGAGACCAAAACAGTCAATTGTTTAAAAAAAAAAAAATCAGTAAATTATGTAAAAAGTAACACAACTAAATTTATTTAATTTTAAATGCAAATAAAGTATTGAAAATGTTAATTAAAAATATTCTGAAGGTTTACTTTTATTTGATGTTAGCTGGAGAACATTTACATGTTATCTTTAAAATAAAACATTGATTGGGTGATCATAATCACGTCTGTATGTTCCAGAGAGACCATCTGTGTGACCATATCTCTATGAGAATCCCCACAGCTAGTTAGGTCCTGGCTCATCACAATGTGTACTTAAACCTGCAGTATCAGCATCTCCTGGTAACTTGAAAGACATGTAGGCTCTCAGGCCCCACCCCAGACTTGCGGGATCACAATCTGCATCATCATCAAATCTCAGATGATTCAACTGAACATTAATGTTTTTAAAGCACTGATTTAGGCCATTAAATAAACTGCCTCTTTTTAATTAGTTTGAAAAAAATACTTTAAAAATAAGATTTTATTTTGCTAGGGCCCTAGACAATTGAACAACTTATTACTCCACAACATAAAATGATTTTAGACCTGGAAGGGTTTTTGAAACCATTTTATCCAATCCTTTGTTTTATAGATTAGGAATCTAAGAGCTCAAAAGACAGAATGGCAGGCCCAAGGTCATAAGCTATTTAATTACAGAGCTGAAATGCAAGCTCGGATGTCTTGGTTTCCAATTCAAACATGGAAAGAAAGCAAGACTGATCTGAAAACAGTCAATGACATTTCAATTATTTTTACAAGTACTTCATACCAAAAAGAAACAGAAATATATTTCCCATCACTTTGCCTCGCAAACATGTATACAATTATTTGTTTTCTTGGTTTGTACAATAATTGGGGCAAGCTGTCACATGTATTTAAAGACACACTTTAAAATTGAATTTCTTTTTACACTAGGACTTCTTTTCTGCTAGCTCTGCTCATCTGGACCACTAGTCTTCAATTCTGCTAGTCATTTTAATGCTGTTTTTTTCATCTCTGATGATAGATGAGCTCACTAAATAGGCACACTATTGTGTAAACAATTAGTTACCAGGGATCACGGGAGAAAGGCCCTTTTCAAGACAGAAGAGCACTGGAGAGAGTGGACTAGGTGTTTCTTTTTCAATGATGAGTAACTAGTCCTTGAATATTGCTGAGTCAAAGGAAAACCGCCAAGCCCAGAACCCTCATGGCAGGTACAGCTGTGCCCCGTTAGGAGAAAGACACTTCGCCAACACCAAGATATCCCAGTGCCAGTGTGCTGCTGAGGCAGTTGAGATTATGTCATACATGCTGTTTTCAATGCTAATCGTTATAAAACATTGACCAGNTATTTCATAAATTTTTGCATGTTGAATAAAATTTTATTTAAAAAAGAATAAAAGGAATAATTTATATTTTATTATCCCTTGGATTCACAGTAACAGCTACAATATTTTATATTTCTACTCTTTTCTTAAAATTTAGTAACACCTTCATTTAATACATTAGTATATAATCTCATCATTGTTATTTAAATTGTCATATTATTTTCTGCTGTCATCTCTTTAAGAAGAGAGATGGTTTACCCTATAATCTTTTGGGGTAAATAACCCTGTTTGGAATGGTAGAGTAAATTTACATGTGGTTGGCGAAAATAGTATTCTAATCATTATAAATCCGTGGTGGAAATATGGCATAGGAGAAAAGTTTACAGGGTAATATTATGGTATGTATTTTATCTATTTTATTTTATTTACTTTTATTTTTTGTAGAATCAGAGTCTCACTATGTTGCCCCAGTGGTCTTGACTCCTGGCCTCAAGTGATCTTCCTGCCTCAGCTTACCAAAGTGTTGAGATTACAGGTGTGAGCCACAGTGCTCAGTCTGTGTGTGTTTTATAACTGGAAGTACATAACATCTTTCACACAATATGCAAGTGCATACTGAGGAAGGAGGGAGACCAAATAGGTCTAAAAGTAAGCAGAATAAGTCTTGACCCATTAACTGTACAGATCAAAATCCACACTAATTTTAGATGTACAGAACACTATCTCTTTTAAAATCTATTTAGAAATTACTTACGGTGTTTTTTAGAAAATGCACAGGAACCCCTGTTAAAAAATAAAACATTCCTAACAGAGTTGAAGGCCACCCACAACCCTGTCATCTCGCATGCCTATTTCACTGTCCTTCCCAATCAGAATAATCATTATGAACTCGGTGTTTACAATACCCACACATTTTATACCAGTTCTTTCCAAGCACTTTTAGGAACATTTAGAAACTTTTAGTTACACTTAAGAAATGCACACTGAAACAAATATAGTTCTATGATGTATTTGCTGTTCAACAACAAGGGACACCAATTGTACACTGAAGTAGGAAACCATGGACTGGACTTCAGAGGCTTAATTCTGGTTCTGGCTCTTCATCAACTAACAAGTCACTTATCAGTACACCTTATGATCCTAATGTCTACAGTGAAGGGGTGAAACTAGGTTAGCAGTTCCAAGCTTTTATCAAAACAAAAAATGCTTTTGGCTGTTTGGTTTTTTCAGTTTATGTTCTGTGATTTGTGACACTAGTAAAAGTACCTGGTCTACCTTTCCTAGTTCATAAATTATCATAAAGTCATCAACACATTTTCTGGTCTGTATAAGGTACTCCATATTTTCCCTCTGAGTGACTTTAATTCTAATGGAGACGGAAAAAACATGTCATTTTAATATACCTGTAGTACATTCTTATGCTGGGTATATAGAGTCTCTCTCTCTCTCTCTCTCTCTCTCTCTCTCTCTCTCTCTCTCTGTGTGTGTGTGTGTGTGTGTGTGTGTGTGTGTAGGCAATATCCGAAGGATAATCTAGAGTATCTAGAGTAAATTGAGTCAAAATCTATTTTGAATACAGGTGAAAGCTTCAATTTCAAAACATTTATTTACAGGTCTTTCTATGCTTTGCATTCAATAATTCAACTCAGCACACAATGCTGGCATCATTCTCATCTTTTGAAGGGATGATAGGTATGTATCCAGCTACATGATAAACACAGACTTGCATTAAATTTGTTTATATTTGAAGTCTGACTATAAGTTGCAGTAGTCTACATAGCTAAGAATCTCTATTATTCTAAACACCCATATTTTCAGATGTTGGTTTTCATATTCAATGTTTCAAGACTGAAGGTACAGTGAAATTATTATCAAAATATTGTCCATGCACACCTGCATGAGAATCACATATGATACTTGTTAAATTCTGAGTTTTGGAGATCTACTCAGACCTAATGCATCATAATGCAGGCCACGAAGATCTTGACACAGAATAAATAACAACTGAGAATTGCATTTCAGAAAAGTTTCTTAGCTGATTCTTTTGTTTCACAACTTCTCTCTAGAACAAGAGCCCAGTTCTCCTCTCCAGCTCCATTAGAGCCTCTGGGATCTATTCCACTATCAGAATAACAACAACGATGATAATACAATATTCTAGAACTTAAATTGGCATAAACTCTCAGCTCTTCATTAGAAAGAGAATCTAATTTGTGGAATAAATGAGACTTAGTATTTGTAGGGACCCAGATCCCTACTGACAAGAGCCTGAGTCTAAGAAGTACTTAACATAGTTAGAATCACTGCGGTAATTACAAGAAAGGTTCTGTAATGTTAGTTGTTAGTGTGCAGAAGAGATTCTTATCTTCAAAATAGAAGCATTATTACCAAATTGAAAACAAAAAAAATTCATCCCAGAAGCAATATGTTAATTAATTGACTTAACAACACGTTGTCTTTACATTTTGACTTCGATTTTAGCAGACTGAAGCTGGTGTGTGGGCAGGGTGGAGGTAGTGGGGCAAGGGATGGAGTGAATAAAACATCTTCGAGCTCTTTGGCTTTGAGGCAGAGACCAGCTGTCAAAATTAATATGAGATTCATAGGTTCAGGATCTGACATAAATTAGACTGAGTGAAAGGAGAAATGTTAATGGAACTTGAAAATAAATCCCATAGCACCTGTATATACAAGATTTTTTTAATACAGTGATTATTCCTAGCTGCATCATTATAATAACTTTCTAAAGACTGAACTTAGCATCCTGAGGTCCTTTTGTGGGGAGTGAGAAGATGCAAGTCGAGACAAAGTCATATTTTACTGATAGGAGACCAAAACAGTCAATTGTTTAAAAAAAAAAAAATCAGTAAATTATGTAAAAGTAACACAACTAAATTTATTTAATTTTAAATGCAAATAAAGTATTGAAAATGTTAATTAAAATATTCTGAAGGTTTACTTTTATTTGATGTTAGCTGGAGAACATTTACATGTTATCTTTAAAATAAAACATTGATTGGGTGATCATAATCACGTCTGTATGTTCCAGAGAGACCATCTGTGTGACCATATCTCTATGAGAATCCCCACAGCTAGTTAGGTCCTGGCTCATCACAATGTGTACTTAAACCTGCAGTATCAGCATCTCCTGGTAACTTGAAAGACATGTAGGCTCTCAGGCCCCACCCCAGACTTGCGGGATCACAATCTGCATCATCATCAAATCTCAGATGATTCAACTGAACATTAATGTTTTAAAGCACTGATTTAGGCCATTAAATAAACTGCCTCTTTTAATTAGTTTGAAAAAAATACTTTAAAATAAGATTTTATTTTGCTAGGGCCCTAGACAATTGAACAACTTATTACTCCACAACATAAAATGATTTTAGACCTGGAAGGGTTTTGAAACCATTTTATCCAATCCTTTGTTTTATAGATTAGGAATCTAAGAGCTCAAAAGACAGAATGGCAGGCCCAAGGTCATAAGCTATTTAATTACAGAGCTGAAATGCAAGCTCGGATGTCTTGGTTTCCAATTCAAACATGGAAAGAAAGCAAGACTGATCTGAAAACAGTCAATGACATTTCAATTATTTTACAAGTACTTCATACCAAAAGAAACAGAAATATATTTCCCATCACTTTGCCTCGCAAACATGTATACAATTATTTGTTTTCTTGGTTTGTACAATAATTGGGGCAAGCTGTCACATGTATTTAAAGACACACTTTAAAATTGAATTTCTTTTACACTAGGACTTCTTTTCTGCTAGCTCTGCTCATCTGGACCACTAGTCTTCAATTCTGCTAGTCATTTTAATGCTGTTTTTTTCATCTCTGATGATAGATGAGCTCACTAAATAGGCACACTATTGTGTAAACAATTAGTTACCAGGGATCACGGGAGAAAGGCCCTTTTCAAGACAGAAGAGCACTGGAGAGAGTGGACTAGGTGTTTCTTTTCAATGATGAGTAACTAGTCCTTGAATATTGCTGAGTCAAAGGAAAACCGCCAAGCCCAGAACCCTCATGGCAGGTACAGCTGTGCCCCGTTAGGAGAAAGACACTTCGCCAACACCAAGATATCCCAGTGCCAGTGTGCTGCTGAGGCAGTTGAGATTATGTCATACATGCTGTTTTCAATGCTAATCGTTATAAAACATTGACCAGTCAATACATGCAGCAGAAATTTCAAGATGAATAAAGAGTTGTAGAGGAGTAAAGACTGAGAAATTAAGAAAATATTTTAAAATTTATTTTATTTGATGTTTATTACCAACATAAAATGGATAAAATGTATTATGTTACAACTCTAAATTTTCTTTGACCCCTAAATCACATATTAAGACTAAGTTAAGCAGCGAAAAGATGATTAAGCAGCCCCTAATATCTATTTGAGTTACACCACACCTTCTCTGGAATTTTATCACTGGTCAACTTGATCACCTTACTTCCTGTGAGATTTTAGTACTGGAGGATACATAGCTGAGAGACAGAGAAAGAAGAAAGGAGAGGGAGAGAGTAGTGAGGTGGGGAGGAGCAAAATGAAAGCCAGAAGATGTAATCTAATGTGTTTAAACTTAAATAAATATGCAAATATGCAGTTAAATTACGTATTTATTCTCCTGTTGTTCTTCTAAAATTGAATTTAACTGATGTGTCATACTCTGTGCATTTTAGAAATGATTTCTAAGTATTAAATTTCTATTTCTGAGCACTCCATTGAATATGGAATACCCACAATAAAAGATATGTAAAATTGCTGAAAAGTACGTATGGAGCTCAGCACCATAGAACATATTTGTTAGGGAATATGTCTACTGTCTACTGCAAATAAACAATGAAAATTCCTAGGGAACCTTAATGTACCATGCATGCAACATACTGTTAACTATTTTTTTAGATAAGGATATAGGAGCTTCAGGCATGCCGGTATCCTTTCTGTCCCTGGGTTCCTCTGTATGCACTCAACCTTGTACATTGGCATGAATTCCCTCTCCATCCTACCTCAGTTAAAATGGTATTTCTTTTTTCCTCCTCACTTTGTAGTCTGGGAGGCTACCAGCTTATGAGTGGCAACTGCTCACTGAATGGTGCTATGGCTGAAACACAAAATGAATAGTAATGTCAATCACATATAATCTCTCTCAAATACACCTAGAAAGAGGAAGTATAAGGCCTTCCCATGGACATTATTTTGTTATTTTTCTTATTTGTTGTTGTTGTTTTCCATAAATCAGTTTTCTTTTTTTTTTTCTCTAGAGTATACATGACTTTTGTTTTATTTCTCTAGGATATAGAGATGACAATGTGGTTTTTAGAATTAAGCTACAGAACATAAATGAAAATAAATGAGTGCTGAAGACTTCTCGTTCTTGGAATGTGGAAGATAAACAGAGAAAGGCTCAGCAAACAATCTAGAAATGTACTATAAGATATAGTGAGCATCCTTTTACACGTATAGCTGAGTCTGCAAAAAAGAGAAATCCCAGCTGATAAGAAATGCAAGGACGGCCGGGCTCGGTGGCTCATGCCTGCAATCCCAGCACTTTGGGAAGCCCAGGCAGGTGGATCAACTGAGGTTAGGAGTTTGAGAGCAAATTAGTCAACATGGTGAAACCCCGTCTCTACTGAAAATACAAAAAATTAGCCAGGCATGGTGGCGGGTACCTGTAATTCCAGCTACTTGGGAGGCTGAGGCAGGAGAATTGCTTGAACCTGGGAGACAGAGAGGTTGCAGTGAGGTGAGATCATGCCATTGCACTCCAGCTTGGGCAACGAGAACAAAACTCCATCAAAAAAAAGAGGGAAGGAAGGAAGGAAGGAAGGAAGGAAGGAAAGAAGGAAGGAAGGAAGGAAGGAGAAACAGAGAGAGGGAAGGAAGGAAGAGAAAGAAAAAAGAGAAGAGAAGAGAACAGAAAAGAAAAGGAAAAGAAAAGAAATGAAGCTCACGGACAACACACAACACAAAACAGTGTAAACAGAAGCAGGCTTTGCCAACAAAGACTATGGGCTTTATATCTCTGGGACTTCTCTGATGTCCACAAGTCGAAAGCAGAGGAGGCCTTTATACTCACATAAAGAATTGGAATTGAGATCCCTACATAATGTCTGAACTCATACATAGCTGATCATTTTGTAGAAGAGTAATCTAGGAACCGTTGCCTGTCTCTGACCGGGCTTGGAGTGAGTAAAACATCTCTTAAGATTCTGTAACCAGAGGCCTCTGTCTTATGTTTGCCCAACATGCACACAGGAGTGATCAGTTCAATCTAATGATTACTTAATGAAAGACAGAGAAAGACAAGGTGAGAAATTAATTGGTTCTATGTCTTTAAAAATTTCTTAAAACGATTATTAGTTAAAGAGGGAGGTAAAGAGTACTTCAGGCAAAAAAAACAAGGCATATGCAAAGGTCCTGGGTTGGAGAAAATAGGGCACATTTGAAGAATCAGATGAGGTCTCATGAAAAGGGAAGTGAGACAGCAAGAGAGACTAGAATTGGAGTGGCTGAAGATAGACAAATTATGAAACCAGGTGTACAAACAGCTAAAAAATAAGCAGAGTTGCACAAAGTGAACACAATTTGGGAATTGACACATTTGTCCATGACTAATTACTACAGGCGTTTTGGTGGGTTACTGCATTTCACAAAATGAGAGATCATCTTATTATTATTTTAGACACATCTGTGGCAAAGGACTACATGAATACCATTGTCATATTTTGAATCCAAACCCTAGGTCCTTGAGCTACAACTAACAATTCTATAAATAGTTCCTGGACAATTTTCTAGACTTGCTCTTGCCTTGAACAGATTGGGTACTGTGGTAGGTAGGCTGTCTTCCTTAAATATGCCCATTTCCTAATCAACAAAATCTATGAATATATTTCCTTACATGGCAGAAGGGACTTTGCAGACGTGATTAAATTAAGGATCTTGTGATGAGGAGGTTGTCTTGGGATTATCCAGGTAGGCCCAACATAATCACCAAGGTCTTTATGAGAGGGGGACATTTGAGCCAGAGTCAGAGAAAGAGACATGATGATGGGAGAATAGATTACAGTGATGCTGCCACAAACAAACAAAAAAAGAAAAACAAACAACAAAAAAAGGCAGCCTTTAGAAGCCGAAAAAGGCAAGGAACTGATTCTTCCTACGGCTCTCAGGAGGAATACAGCCCTGCTGACCAATTTTTAATTTCTGACCTTCAAAACTGTAAGATAATAAAGTTGTGTTGTTGGAAGTCACTAATTGAGGTGGTCTGTTAAAAAAAGAAAAAAGAAAAAATTGGAAACTAAGGAAACTAATACAGATACCTAGCATAAGCTGAATGAAGGGATGAAGGTAAGTTAATTGCAAAGGTTTTTTCTGTTTTGGGGGGTTTTTTTTTCGGGGACGGTGTCTTGCTCTGTCACCCAGGCTAGAGTGCAGTGGTGCGATCTCAGCTCATTGCAACCTCCACCTCCCAGGTTCAGGCAATTCTCCTGCCTCAGCCTCCTGAGCAGCTGGGCCAACACGCCCGGCTAATTTTTGTATTTTTAGTATAGACGGGGCTTCACCATGTTTGCCAGGCTAATCTTGAGCTCCCGACCTTGTGATCCACCCGCCTCGGCCTCCCAAAGTGCTGGGATTATAGGCATGAGCCACCACGCCTCACCACAAAGATTTTTTAATAGCTAATTTTGATAAACACATGCATGTCCACAACTACACAATTCAACAATACAGACGTATGCTGTGTAATACAGTAGGCACTAGCGACACGTGGCTGTTGAGCACCTGAAGGGTGACCAGTTCTAATTGAGATGGGCTTAAAGTGTAAAACACAGAGTGAATTTAGAAAATGTAGTATGAAAAAATGGAAAATATCTCAGTAATGAATTTATAGCAATTATGTGTTGAAATAATATTTCGGATAGATTGAGTTTAATTAAATATGTTGTTGAAATTTGTTTCACCAATTAATTTTACATTTTTTAATGTGGTTACGAGGATATTTCAAATGACCCATGTGGGACGTGGAGCAGGATGGCCAACTAGAAGCCTCCATCAATTGTCCTCCTTGCAGAAATACCAAATTGATCAGCTATCCACACAAAAAGCACCTTCATAAGAACCAAAAATCAGCTTATATACCAGCTTGGCCACAGTAGGGTAGAGCACTAAGCAGGCTTTTGGGGTCCCCAGTTTCAGGCCTTGGCTCTAGAACAACATTCCTGGACCTGCCCTGGGCCAGTGAGGAGTCCACTACCCTACAGGCAGTGTCCTAAGCCTGGCAGCAGTCACCACAGGTTAACCAAACAGCTCTTGGTCACTGAATGAGCATTAGTTGTAGCCAGGCAGTACTCGCTCTGGGCATGGAATGGTGGTGGCCATGGGGAGCGATTCCTCTGCCTGTGGAAAAAGGAGACAAGAGTGGGAAGAACTATGATTTGTGGTTTTGGTACCAACTCAGCCATATTGTAATAGAGAACCGGGCAGATTCCTAAGGGTTCCAATTCCAGGCTCTGGTTCTAAGACACCATTTCCAGACTTGCCCAAGAACAGGGGGACCTCGAAGTCACGAAGGAAAGGACTGAAGCCTGGCTAGATTCATCACCTGCTGATTGTAGAATCCTAGGGTCTTGAACAAACATAGGTGGTAGGCAGGCAGTGGTTGCCAGGGGCCATGAGCAAGACCCAGTGATGTGTGGGCTTCAGGTCTGACCTAGTGGTGGTGGCTACAGGGGTGTTTGTGTCACCCTTCCCCCAGCACCAGGTTGCTCAGTATAGAGAGAGAGAGCCTGTTTTGGAGAAAGTAAGGGAAGAGAACAAAAGTCTCTGCCTGATAATCCAGAGAATTATTCCAGATTTTACCCAAGTTCAACAAGGTGATACCTCTATAAGTCTGCAAGAGCCACATCATTACTGGGCTTGCAGTGTTCGCTAATGCAGATCCAGCTGCTGTGACTGAAAACTTAGATCACAACACCCAAGTCCCTTTGAATCCCTGGAAAGCCCTCCTAAAAAGGACAATACAAACAAGCCCAGATTGCGATGACTAAAATAAATACAAAACTCTTCAATGCCCAGACACCGGTGAACATCTATAAGCATCAAGAATGTCCAACAAAATATGAGCTCACTAAACAAACTAAGTAAGGTACCAATGATCTATCCAGGAGAGACAGAGACCTATAAACCTCTCAGATGGAGAATTCAAAATAGCAGTTTTGAAGAATCAAAAAAATCAAGATAACATAGAGAAAGAATTCAGAATCCTATTAAATAAATTCAACAAAGAGATTGAATTAATTTTAAAGAATTGGGCAGAAATTCTGGAGCTAAAAAATGCAGTTGACATATTGAACAATGCATCAGAGTCTCCTCGCAGAGGAATTGATAAAGCAGAAGAAGGAATTACTGAGCTTAAAGACAGGCTATTTGAAAATACACAGAAGAGACAAAATAAAAAAGAAAGAAAAAAACTAAAGCATGCCTACAAGATCTGGAAAATAGCCTCGAAAGGGCAAATCTAAGAATTATTGGCCTTGAAGAAGAAGTAGAGAGAGTGATTGGGATAGAAAGTTTGTTCAGTTAATAACAGAGAATTTCACCAACCTAGAGAACTATGTTAATATTCAAGTAGAAGAGGGTTATAGAACACCAAGGAGATTTAATCTAGAGAAGACTACAAGACATTGAATAACCAAACTCTCAAAAGTCAAGGATAAATAAAGAATCTTAAAAGCAGAAGAAAAAAAAAAGGTGAGATATTTTACCAGGCCCGTCTTACAAGAAATGCCTTCAGAAATCTTCCAAAGGTACAAAACTCACTGGTAATAGCAGGTACACAGAATAACAGAATATTATAACATCATGATTGTGATGTGTAAACTACTTAAATGGAAAGATTAACAAATGAACCAATCAAAATTATTAAGTACAACTTTTCAAGACTCAGATCGTACAAAAGAAAATAGAAATAACAAAAGTTAAAAAGTAGAGAAAAGTTGTTAAAATGTACAATTTTAATTAGTTTTCCATTTGCCTGTCTGTTGGTTGTTTATTTATGCAATTAGTGTTGTCATCAGGTTAAAATAATCTGTAATAAGATAATATTTGTAAGCCTCATGATAGTCTCAAATCAAAAAACATACAACAGATGCAGAAAAAATTAAAAGCAAGAATACCACTAGAGAAAATTACCTTCACTAAAAGGAAGACAGGAAAAATGAAAGAAAGAAGAGAAAACAAAAAAAACAACCAGAAAACAAATTACAAAATGGCAGGCTTAAGTCCTTACTTATCAATAATAAAACTGAATGTAAAGGTACTAAACTTTCTAATCAAAATACATAGAATAGCTGAGTGGATTTTTTTTAAAAAAAGAGACCCAATGATCTGTTGTCAATAACAACAACAAAAAAACACACTTCACCTATAAAGACACACAGAGACTGAGAATAAAGGGATATATAAAAATATTCTATGTCAATGGAAACAGGAAAGAGTAGCAATGGTTATTCTTATATCAGAGAAATGAGATTTCAAAACAAAAACTATAAAAGAGACAAAGGGCATTACATATAATGATATTGGAGTCGACTCAGCAAGAGAATATGATAGTTGTAAATACATATGCACCCAACACTGGAGCACCCAGATATATAAAACATATATTATTAGAGCTAAAGAGACAGATAGATTCCAATACAATAATAGCTAAAGACTTTAACACCCCACTTTCAGCATTGGACAGATCATCTAGACAGAAAAATTAACAAAGAGACATCAGACTTAATCTGTACTATAAACCAACTGGCCCTAATAGATATTTACAAAACATTTCACTCCGTGGCAGCAGAATATACATTATTCTCAGCACGACACTTATTCTCAAGGATAGATCATATTTTGGGTCACAAAACAGTCCTTAAAAATTAAAAAAAAAATTGATATTGTATCAAGCACCTTCCCTGACCACAACGGAATAAAACTAGAAATCAATAACAAGAGGAATGGTGGAAACTATAAAAATACATGGAAATTAAAATGCTCCTGGATGACCAGTGGGTCAATGAAGAAATAAAGAAGAATACTTAAGAACCGGGCATAGTGGCTCACGTCTGTAATCCTAGTACTTTGGGAGGCCAAGGTCAGTGCATCACTTGAGCTCAGGAGTTCAAGACTGGCCTGGGCAACATAGTGAAACTTCATCTCTACAAAAATACAAAAATTAGCCAGACATGGTGACACATGCCTGTAGTCCTAGCTACTCTAGAGGCTGACGTGGAAGGATGTCTTGAGCCTGGAAGATGGAGTTTTCAGTGAATTGAACCATAATGAAAAACCTCCCATAACAACAACAACAACAACAAAAAAAAAAAAAAAAAGGCTGGGACCCAATGGCTTCACTGCTGAATTTTACTAAACATTTTTTAAAGAATTAATACCAATCCTACTGAAACTATTAGGAAAAATAGAGGAGGAGGGAATACTTCTAAACTCATTCTTTTAAGCCAGAATTACATAGATACTGAAACAAGACAGACACAAAACAAAAAGAAAATTGTAGGTCAAAATCCATAACAAAAATTGATGCAAAATCCTCAACAAAATACTAGCAAGCTGAATTCAACAACACATTAAAAATATAATTCATCATGACCAAGTGGGATTTATCTCAGGGTTGAAAGGATGGTTCAACATATGCAAATCAATTGATGTGATACATCTTGTCAACTGAATGAAAAACCACAAGATCATTTCAATTGATGCCGGAAAAAACATTTGATACAATTCAATGTTCCTTAACGATACAAAACTTTTAAAAAATTAAGTATAGAAGGGGCACACTTCAACAAAATAAAACCCATATATGACAGATTCACAGCTAATATCATACTGAAGGGGGAAAACAGAAAGCCTTTCCTCTAAGATCTGGAACAGGACAAGGATATCCACTTTCACCACTGCTATTCAACATAGTACTAGAAGTACTAACTAGAGCAATCAGACAAAAGAAAAAAACAAAGGGCATCCAAATTGGAAAGGAAAATGTCAAATTATCCTTGTTTGCAGAGGTATGATCTTAGATACGGAAAATCCTAAGGACTTCACCAAAAAAAAAAAAAAAAAAAAAAAAAAAAAAAAAAAAAAAAAAAAAAAAAAAAAAAACAATTTTAAAACTTAAAAAACATATTCAGTAAAGTTGCAGAATACAAAATCAACATACACAAGTCGGTAACATTTCTATACGCCAATAGCAAACAATCTGAAAAAGAAATCAAGAAAGTGATCTTATGTACAATAACTACAAATAAAATGAAATATCTAGGAATTAATTTAACAAAAAAGTGAAAGATCTCTACAATGAAAACTGTAAAACATTGATGTTACAATGTAGGAAATTGAAGAGGACCGAAAAAAATGAAATGATATTCCATGTTCATGGATTGGAAGAATCAATATTGTTAAAATGTCCGTATTGCCCAAAGCAATCTACAGCTTTATTTCAATCCTTCTGAAAATACCAATAGCAGTCTTCACAAAAATAGAAAAAACAATTCTTAAACTTATGTGGGACCACTAAAGACCCAGAAGAGCCAAAGCTACCCTGGACAAAAAGAGCAAACTTGCAGGAATCACATTACCTGACTTCAAATTATACTACAAAGCTTTAGTAGCCAAAACAGCATGACACTGGCATAAAAACAGACAAATAGGTGAAAGGAACAGAATAGAGAACCCATAAATGAATCTACACGTCTACAAGTCAACTCATTTCCAACAAGGATGCCAAGAACATACATTGGGGAAAGGATGGTCCCTTCAATAAATAGTGCTGGGGAAACTGGATATCCATAAGTACAAGAATGAGACTAGACCCCCTCTCTCTTGCCAAATACAAAAATTAAATGAAAATAGATTAAAGACTTAAATCTGATACCTCAAACTATGAAACTAATGCAAGAAAAACGTTGGAGAAATTCCCCAGGACATTGGACTGGATAAAGATTTCTTGAGTAATACCTCACAAGCATAGGTGACCAAAGCAAGAGTGGACAAATGAGATCACATCAATTTAAAAAGTTTCTGCACTGCACAGAATACAATCAACAAAGTGAAGAGACAACCTACAGAATTTGAGAATATATTTACAAACTACCCATCTGCCGGGCTATTAACAAACAAAATATATAAGAAGCTCAAACAACTCTAAAAGAAAAAAAACTAATAATTCAAACAATGGCCAAAAGATATGAATAGACATTTCTCAAAAGATATACAAATGGCAAACAGATATATGAAAATGTGCAATAAAACTTTTATACCAGGTCCAGGGAATAGTAAGAAAGAAATTGATCATCAGAGAAATACAAGTTGAAACTACAATGAGATATTATCTCACCCAGTTCAAATGGTTTTTATCCAAAGACAGCCAATCATAAATGCTGGTGAGGATGTGCAGAAAAGGGAACCTTCGAACACTGTTAGCAGGAATATAAATTAGTACAGCCACTATGGATAAGAGTTTGGAGGTTTCTCAAAATCTAAAAATACAATTACTATATGATCCAGCAATCCCATTGCTAAGTATTTACCCAGAAGAAAGCGAATCAGTACATCAAAGAGAAATCTGAACTCCCATGTTTATTGCAGCACTATTCACAACAACCAATATTTAAAAGCAAGCTGAGTGTTCATTAACAGATGAACTGATAAAGAAAATGGGGTACAAATACACAATGAAGTACTATTCAGCTGTAAAAAAAAAAGGGAGAGCCTGTCATTTGCAACAAGATGGTTGGAACTTGAGGTCGTGATGTTAAGTGAAATAAGTCAGGCACAGAGAGACAAATTTCACTTGTTCTAACTTAGTTGTGGGAGCTAAACATGGAAACAATTTAACTTATGGAGATAGAGAGTAGGAAGGAAGGTTAACAGAGTCTGAGAAGGGTAGTGAGTGGGGTGGGGAATGGGATGCTTAATCAGTACAAAAATACAATTAGATAGAATGATTAAGATCTAGTATTTGGTAGCACAACAGAGTTACTACAACCAACAATGATTAATTAAACATTTAAAAATAACTAAGAGTATAGTTCGATTGTTTGTAACACAAAGAAAGAATAAAAGTGATGGATATCCCGTTTACACTGATATGACTATTATGCATATGACTACATCAAAATATCTCATATGCTCCCTAAGTATATACCTACTAGGGACACACAAAAATTAAAAATAAATAAAATTAAAAAATACATATTTGACTAGCATTGGTTTTATTTTATATAGTACTGAAGTAAACATTTCCACAATAGCTCCATGTTTTAGAAATCTTTACAGATTTAGAAATTCTATAAACTCAAAGCCAACTTCAAAATGAGATAGTATAGATATTTAGGACATTTAGCAAATACTGTTAAACAAATGAGATCATGTATAATACATAAGTATATTCTAGATCGGAGTGTGTATGTGGGTATTTTCACATATATTAAAATCACTAAACTTTTTTTCTGTGACTTTCCAGTCATTATCAATTTTAAATTCTAATCTTCTTTGAAATTTTGATATAAATATTAACTCTTTAGTCTCTTATTTTGCTTCTCTGGATATGGCATTATTTTTCTCTTTCTTGGGCTAAACAAACCTCCACTGGATTAGAATAATGCATCTGAGAGAATAACGAATGGTTTTGTTCGTCTTGGCAAACATTTGCATTGATTTAATAACGTTCTCTGTTGAATATATGGCAAGAGAATAAATTGAATACTAACACAAATCAATGAAATAAATCTATTAACTGAATACTAGAAATATTAGGAGATATAAATTTAAGCAAGTCCCTTTATATTCTCAGCTTTTGAACCTCGATCAGTTGGAATATTTCTTAAGTCATATTTCATAATTACCTAAAGCTCATTAAAATCAGCCTAAGTTATTCTTGGTGCTTAGTACATTGTTTTATTTTACTTAATTAGGTAAAGTACCAAAAAGCCTACCACATTTTATAATATTGTCAAACTATGTAATTTTTAGTGTGGATCATAAAGAATAAATAAAATTGTATCAGAGAAGAAATAATAAATTGTAGTTGCAATCAAATCACAGTTTTAACCTTGAATAAATGAGAGGTGCATTTGAAAGTCATTTCCATGGCAGCCCATTTGTCGATTAAATTTATCTCATCGTGAAAATATAGAGCTACAATTATCATTATTCATGTAATGTATGGGAATTCATTCCAAGTGCCACTTCTGTCTCTGTCGCCTATCTGCATTTATTCCAAATGCATTTAAAGGACAATTGTTCCAAAAGGATAACTTAAAAATCAGCTTTCAGGTTCTAATTTTATTTGGAAAATCAGATATGAATCCAAATATCTTTGTCCACAAAATAAGTCCAGCAAAGATGATTTCACCACATTTAAAGTGTCTAAGTCTTAATTGAAATTATTATAAACTTTTGTTCTATTGAACACAAAAAAAGCCTTTCATTTATATTAAAGGTGTTAAATATTTTCACTTGCCTCTGTTACAACCACCCGTATCCACTACAAAGCAAATTTGGTCCACAGACTAAAAGAAGATTTTTGAATTGCAAGAGAGTTTTGCTTTTGTTTTTTAACTTGTTTTCATTAGGAAAGCAAGCAATAAAACTTTTATACCAGGTCCAGGGAATAGTAAGTAAGAAATAAAAGTGCATTGGTAAAATAAGGACTCATATATTGAGGATAAAAGGCCAATGGATGAATGTTGGGTTACCATGGTTTTAAAGAAATGGCAGAAAGATAGGGGAACATACAGGAAGGTAAGAAAAAAAGCAGCCTAAAGAGTAGAAAGAAATCCAGAGCAAAAGGGCCGTGTCACAGAAAACAAAAAAGCATAGCAGCCTAACTTTGGGTTGCATACCACAAAGCCATCAAGTAAGATAAGGACTTAAAAGGGTCTATTAGATACAGAAATTTGAAGATGTATAGTGACATTCTATTGGCTGAAAGAAATTTTTGTTGGAATTGCAAAGGAGGAAGCCAGATTATGATTAGTACATACAGACACTTGAAAGCTTTCAGAAGAATATTCATCTATACCATGTGTATTTATATAAGGTTTATTATGTTAATTTCCAAAATTATAGCAGCCAAAAAACATAACTATTGGCCTTATTTTTCCATCTGCTTCTATCCCATTTTCTTGTAGAAACACTTTCTGAAAAAAATATCATTGAGCTAGCAACATCTCAATATATTATTTTTATATATCATTTTATATTTTAGACTCTCTCCCTCTTCCTTTCACTAACCTCCCCCGTATAAGAGAGCAATGGAGAATTAGGCATGGAAGAGTTAAGGGATATGTGTCACTTGGTGGAAATCTCTATCTTCTTTTTTTTTTTTTTTTTTTGAGACAGAGTCTGGCTCTGTCGCCCAGGCTGGAGTGCGGTGGCCGGATCTCAGCTCACTGCAAGCTCTGCCTCCCAGGTTCACGCCATTCTCCTGCCTCCACCTCCCAAGTACCTGGGACTACAAGCGCCCGCCTCGTCGCCCGGCTAGTTTTTTGTATTCTTTAGTAGAGATGGGGTTTCACCGTATTAGCCAGGATGGTCTCGATCTCCTGACCTTGTGATCCGCCCATCTCGGCCTCCCAAAGTGCTGGGATTACAGGCTTGAACCACCGCACCCGGCCGAAATCTCTATCTTCTAAAGGCAATGTAGGTTTTGAATAGCTTTATGAAAACTCAGTAACAGGCTTCTATCAGTTATGAAAAGTCCTGTAATACCAAATAATTGAAATTGGAAATATCTATTTGGAACTTACTATGTTTTAAAATATATTTTGTTTTATCTACCAGAGGAATCTGGAAACAAAGGCATCAATAGCAACAAGCACATCTGTAGACAGACTTTGGTTTCTAAACACCATTCTCTGTGCAAATGAATCAAAAATTATCAAAGACCTTATGTCTGCTCTGGCAATATTCAGGTGATACTGGGACATCTTATTTTGCCAGAAAGAAAAGGAATATCCAAGACTAATTGGAATGTATCAAGGGACACAGATACCAGCTTGAATGGGTTTCTTTTGTGAACATTTTGAGAGTGGAATATCAAAAACTGATGGACTCAGCCAAGCACAGTGGCTCAGGTCTGTAATCCCAGCATTTTGGGAAGCTGAAGCAGGTAGACCACCTGAGGTCAGGAGTTTGGGACTAGCCTGGCCCACATGGTGAAACCCTGTCTCTACTAAAAATACAAAAATTGGCCAGATGTGGTGGCACACATCTGTAATCCAAGCTACTCAGGAGGACGAGGCAGGAGAATTGCTTGAACCCGGGAGGCGGAGGTTGCAGTGAGCCGAGATCGCGCCACTGCACTCCAGCCTGGGTGACAGAGGGTAACTCGGTCTCAAAAAAAAAGAAAAAAAATTACAGACTCTAATTGATTGTAAAATATCGAGTAAACAAAAATCCAAGAATGAATAGAGATATTAAAAAATGAGAAGAAAAAAACTAATTTACCATCATCAAGTAGACTATTTCACCAAGGATTTACTCTGAAAAGTTGATAATTAAAGTAAAATTATCTACCTGGTCTTTATATACAGAAATAAGTTTTTTGTTTGATGAAGAAAATCGTTTTATAGGAGAATACCAGTAAATATATTGTATTAGTCTATTCTTGCACTGCTCTAAAAAAATACCTGAGACTGAATAACTTATGAAGAAAAGAGATTTAATTGGCTTATGGTTCTGCAGGTTGTACAAGAAGCATAGCTTCTGGGGAGGGCCTCAGGAAGCTTCCAATTATGGTGGAAGACAAAAGGGGAGCACACTTCACATGGCCAGAGAAGGAGCAAGAAAGCGTGAAGGGGCAGGTGGTGCATACTTTTAAACAACCCCATCGCATGAAAACTCACTCACTATCATGAGAACAGTATCAAGCAGTAATGGCACTAAACGATTCATGAGAAATCTACCCCCATCATCCGATCACCTCCCACCAAGCCCCACCTCCAACACTGGGCATTACAATTCAACGTGAGATTTGATGGGGACACAGATCCAAACCATAGCATACATACTATACATAATGTTACAATTGGAAAAAAATCACAATTTTGCAATCGTAAAGTAATTGATTCAGGCAAGGATCATCAATTGCCACAACTATTAGGCACAAAAAGTTGCTGGAGAAAGAATCCAAAATGCACAATGCAAAAAATCATCCCTCTTTCTACACAATGCATACACATTTATAAACCAGAGGCGGGGGGTCTAAATGTGTATGTGTATCTTTACAATGGAAATATAGGTTCACATAATCCCCTTAGAGGTGTGACCAAGACTACTAGTCTCGACAAATGTGTTTAACCAAACATATTTAAGGCATTAGACCTAATTGTGAGTTTACTAAAAATAAAGGTACTACAAAAATATTATTACATGATGCAGAAACAATTAGACATATCTGAAATGCGAAATACTCAACAAAAATACTAATCTGGTCATTTAGAGGAGTCAATTTCATGGCAAAAAGATGTGAAGGAATGCTTTCTGATTATAAGATACATAATAACCAAGTGCAATATTTGAACCTTGACTATATTGTGATTTGAAGAAAGAAAAGGTAATAAAATATGTTATTATTTTATGATACTAAATTTGAGATAATTGGAGAAGACAAGATGGTCTTACTAAAGTTTTATTGGATAATATCATAAATATTATTTATGGTATTAAATACTATTGAGAAAATACTTTTCTTTGATGTGACACTGATATTAGAATTAATGTGGTAGAATACCCTGTTTGAAGCACTTAGGGATGAACTATCCTAATGTTTCTAATAACTTTTTTATACTGGAAATATTTTCCAGTTAAAACCTTTTATAATAAAGCTGGGGAAATAATTTTTAAATAACTGCTGAAAATTCTTAAATGTATATGCTCATTCCAAATTAACTCTCTCTACTTCAGATGCACATTATCAACTGTCTTTTCAAAATCTCAACTTATAGAGTGAAGAAACATTTCCAACTTTCCATGGCCAAACATAAGCTCCTGATCTTCCATTCCACTAGATATCTACGTGCAGTATTCCACATCTTATATAATGGGAATTCTTTCGTTCCAGTTCCTCATACTAAAGTCATGGAAAACACCCCTAACATTGTATTTCTGAAACTCCATTTCCAATATGTCAGGAAATCCTGTTGACCCTAAAGTCAAAATGTATTCAGAATCTCATGATGTTACCACTCTTGCTCAACCCATTGTCTCAAACTCTTACTCAAGTTCCTGGAATAGTCTCCTAATTGCCTCATTTCCATCCTTGGCAATTTAGAGTCTATCCTTAACCCAACATCCAGAGACATCCATGTCATGGTTCAGTGGTCCAGAGCTGGCAGGGAAGTTCTGCCACGTAAAACATAAGACTTCACAGTAGTTACATTTGTTGCCATTCCATAGCCAATGAAGGAGAGAAAGGCCAGCAAATAATTTCATGCATCAATTCTTCTCCTATACCATTGGCCAAAATTGGTCACATGGTGACAACTAGCTATAGAAGCAACAAGGAGAGAGTTGTGTTGTTGGATGATAATGAGTCTAGCTAAATATCAAAGTATCTGTTTCTAAAAGAAAGCATGGAAAACTATAAACTAGGAGCAGTTCTAACTGCTAACCCTCAGTTCACCACTCTGGCCATGTAAGCATCCATGCAGTTACTGCATCCAGCCCCCAATCCAGGATTTTGTGATGTGCAATCTTCTTTATCATATCTGAATTTGGCTCTTCAAAAGCAAGCAATCTATTGCCTACATGGTAAGATATCTTCTCCTCTATCTTCTAATACATATTGATAGACTAGAAACAAAATAACTATAACAAAGTAAGCATTCAGAAAAAGGTAAGAATGGGATACACAAAGTAGTCAATGTTTCATAGCAGTTATGAAAACCTGATAGAAAGAAATCACAATGACTTCCTACCTTGGCTCTGAGGTAGGTTCCTTGGTTCACCTATCCTGCTCCTAATGGTTTCTGCTTTCTGGCCATAACTCTTTTATTCATTGTTCACCATGTCCTCTGCTCTGTCCCCTCGTGATACCCTTCTTTATCATATATGAACAAATCTGACGTAAGATGAGTTGGAGAATGTTCCCTCTTTGGGATTGGGCAGTAAGATATTATATTACATTCATTAAACAACTTTCAATATTATGGAAAATAACTATTCATGAAACAAAAAGATATCTTATAAAACTAAAACTTGAGGGAAAAGAGTAAAACTCAATATAACTTTCGTAGGATAAAGTTGAAGACATTTTAAAAGGTAATCCAAAAGATGAAGCAAGCAGAGGAAAAAAGCAGTGGGCTCACTCAAGAAAAATTTCCAAGACTGAATGTTGTTCTAACCAAAATAATAATAAATCTCCTATGGAAGAATAAGATGGAGGTTTGCACACATCTTTGGAGTTGTGGAGTGGAAAGAACCTACATTCTCATCTATCATAGTGGGTAGTCAATAGTGCCAAATCTGAATATATATATTATATATACACACACACACACGTACACATACATATATATACACATACACACATACACACATATATATGTAGTGGGAAAGAAGAAAATAGTGGGCCGCGGGCAGTGACTCACGCCTGTAATCCCAACACTTTGGGAGGCCAAGGCGGGTGGATCACTTGAGGTCAGCAGTTCGAGATCAGCCTGACAAACATGGTGAAACTCCCGCCTCTACTAAAATACAAAAATTAGCCGGGCATGGTGGTGGGCGCTTGTAATTCCAGCTACTGAGAAGGCTGAGACAGGAGAATCGCCTGAACCAGGACGGTGGAGGTTGCAGGGAGCCAAGATGGCACCACTGCACTCCAGTCTGGGCTACAGAGCAAAACTCAGACTAAAAAAAAAAAAAAAATTATTTAGAGATATTAACGTATATACACAAAGAGTAATTGAAAGTGATTGTCTCTGGATAAGAGGAAATAAGGAAAAAGGGTCTGTGAATCATTTTTTGTCATAACAAATCTGGTGGAATTAGTGGCTCTTTGAACCGAGTAAATACTTAGAAATGTTGAGACCAAAAAAACGACTAGATAGTGAGGAAGTAGATGCAGTCAGTTAGGCTGAGTTTGATGTAAATAGAAAAAATACGCAAATGACAATGAGACAGCCAGGTGGGAAGGGCATCCTGGCAAAACTCCAACCAGCCGTTGCACTGGGAGGAGTGCGCCCCAGGGTGGAGCCATTTCCAGCTGGGGGGAGCCTGGCCCTTCCTCTTCCTGTGTAGAACCTTGGATTTTTTTTTTTTTTTTTTTTTTTTTTTGAGACAGAGTCTCACTCTGTCGCCCAGGCTAGAGCGCGGTGGCTGGATCTCAGCTCACTGCAAGCTCCGCCTCCCGGGTTTACGCCATTCTCCTGCCTCAGCCTCCCGAGTAGCTGGGACTACAGGTGCCCACTACCACGCCCGGCTAATTTTTGTATTTTTAGTAGAGACGGGGTTTCACTGTGTTAACCAGGATGGTCTCGATCTCCTGACCTCGTGATCCACCCGTCTCGGCCTCCCCAAGTGCTGGGATTACAGGCGTGAGCCACCGCGCCCGGCTTAGAACCTGGGATTTTAAAACTGCTGGGCGAGAAGCGCACCACCAGGGGCTCTGGCTTTGTGGAGAGTCACTGTTTCCCTTTTATCCTTTTTTTCCCCAATAAATCCCATTATTCTTGCCTTTCAAATGGTCTGCAAGCCTAATTTTTTGTGGCCCTGTGATAAGGACCTGGCTCTTAGCTGAACTAAGGAAAAAGTCCCTCAAGAAGATATTGATAGGTGGAATGTAACAAGGAAGGGTGGGTGGGGTACTGTGAGAGGAACAGGGAAAATATGTGAATATTACTAGGCTGCAAGGCAGCAACCAATAGAGATGAAGAGAATGGTTATATAGAAGTGATAGTTACTAGATGGATGTACTTAAGATTTTGGGGGGGCTGGATAAAACACATGAAAAAAAAAAACTTACCTTGGTGAAATATAAGAAACACAATTTGAAAACAAAGTTAAAAAACAGAGAAGTCAAACACAAATCTGACACAAAGAAGTAGGTCTTGCTCAAGAAAGACCTTGAAGCAACCACGCCAAAGGGTAAAGGAGCACTTTACTGGCAATGGAGGCATAGACATCATTCGATTACTTTAATCACAGGGCTCATACTGCCACACATTGTGCCTCAATATTTTAAAATAGCCATAAATTTTCAAAAGAACATTTCCTTATACAATGTATCCTTAAAAATTAATATAAGAATGTGTGTGATTCATCTTCCTTCCGTCTCTCTTTTTTTTTTTTTTTTTCATGTCCTTCAAGTATGTCTAGGTCTCAAGTGAACAGATCCACTGCTCGATATAATAACTGGGATAAATCATTCTGAAAAAGTTAAATGAGGATTAGCTGGCTACATGGGAAGCCTCTGTTTCTAATTAGGTAATTACATTCCTGTCTATTAATCTTCAGTGTTAATCAGTCTAGGGAAAACAACCTGATCAATAAACAACAGAGAAAAAAAAAGTCTTAAAATACATGGGTCACTAAAATCATTTTCTAAATGTTCTATATTTTAACAGAATGCCATAGAAAATAAAAATGGACATTGGAGATTTCATTATTAGAAATGTTAATTTTAAAATTAACTTTTTTTGAAATCCACTGCCTTTTGTAAAAGCCATCCATTCAGAAAAAATAGTGTCTTATTTTTTGGAGCAAATGTTTCTAGAATATACATGTGACTTGTTCTAGTTATGTGTTTATTTGTACCCAAATGCAAAGAGACCATAAATAATCTTATAAATGTGGCAGGATTCTCACAAACCCCAGAAACCACACGAGCCAATGTGCTAGAGCACAGTAGGCATTCTAACATAATAGTTTGCCTGGAGGAAGGTCGGAGTGACCTTGTCAATTGCTGATTCTGTAAAGAAGTAATTGCCAGATTAACAAAGCAAAAGGACAGTCTGTCTATGTTCAAAATAATGCTAGCACGAAAGAAAGTCTGTTCTTTGGCCAGGTACTCATTCCCTCCTGACAACATTCCCTAAGATACCAACATTTTAAGCAGAGGCAAGAAGAAAATTACCATTGTTTGCTGAACAGCTACTATGCGTCTGGCACTTTTACAGATATAATTGCAGAGTCTTGTGTCTGACCAATACTAAATAAAATGGAGATTTCTGCTAAGAAGACATTATTCACAAGCATTATAATTAACATGTGTGTTTGTAATAAGGAGTAAATGCATGCTATATGCAGAACTATGCAGGGTGAGGGGCAGAAACACTGAGAAGATGACGCAACTATGTCCCAGTGTGCCTAAGGAGTTGCACTCATTACAGAAAATGCCCTCCACTCCCCTCCAGGTTTGCATACATGAAGTAACAAGTAACTTGCTAGAGACAGATCCATGGTGAGGCATAGCCAATGGAATAGGAACACCACCACACACATACAAACACCCACCCACCCACCCGCACACACACACACACCCCTGACATGTTAGGTTTGAATGACTAAAAAACAGAATACATAAATTCTGAAGGCAGACTAAGAAAAACACATTACATGTGAGGAACAAAGATTAGAATGATGGTAGACTTTTTTTTCAGAAATCATGCAAACTGAAAAATAATAGATATCTTTAAAATGTTAAAGAAAAAATAATGTATTAAACCACAATTCTACACTAGACAAAATTATTTTACAAGAATGAAGAAGAAATACTTGCCTTGGAGAAACAAAGACTCTGGGAATTTCCTGCCTATAAACATAATCTACAAGATATGAAAGAGAAATTTATTCAGACAGAAAGAACATGACAAAAAGCTGGTGTCACAAAGAGAAAGGAGAACTAGACATAAAATAAATTAAGGTAATATACTTTTTTCTCCTTTTAAATTACTTTAAAATATAACTGGCTTGAGAGCAAAAATTGTAGCAATCTGTTTCGTATTTATAGCTTACGTAAAAGTAAAAGACATAAAAACAATAGTACAAAGGATAAGAGAGAAACAATGAGAATGTTTACTTAACAAAACATATGGAATACTACGTTATTTGAAGAAAGTCTCCAATTAATTTTAAATATATATGTAATCTGTATTTAAATATATATATTGAAGGAGAGGGCTGAGCGCGGTGGCTCACACCTGTAATCCCAGCACTTTGGGAGGCCGATGCAAGTGGATCATGAGGTCAGGAGTTTGAGACCAGGCTGACCAACATGGTGAAACCCCATCTCTACTAAAAATACAAAAATTAGCCTGATGTGATGGTGCGTGCCTGTAATCCCAGCTACTCAGGAGGCTGAGGCAGGAGAAGTGCTTGAACCCGGGAGGTAGAATTGCTTGAATCTGGGAGGGAGGAAGGGAGAGAGA